>NC_057731.1:29950889-29999906 GCF_004010195.1 Chiloscyllium plagiosum | reverse complement strand
CCACTCACCCATTGTACTCTATGCTACTTTCTCCCCACCCCCACCCTCCTCTAGCTTATCTCTCCACGCTTCAGGCTCACTGCCTTTATTCCTGATGAAGGGCTTTTGCCCGAAACGTCGATTTCGCTGCTCCTTGGATGCTGCCTGAACTGCTGTGTTCTTCCAGCACCACTAATCCAGAGACATTTATTGTCTATACCTAACTGATCTTGAGGAGCTGGTGGTGAGCTTCATACTGGTAGAAGAAAAAACCTTGAGAGAAAATAATCTGGTTCAAAGCGAATTAACATTTGGAAAAGCATAAGTAAATAAATGAAAGTCAGTGTGGATTTCAAAGATTGCAGATGATATGAAACTCAAATATAGTAAGTAATGAGGATGACAATGCAAACATCACAATGCAAATATCACTGATAAAGTGGGTAAAAATTTAGGGTTAGACAATAACTCATAGACAGAGAGGGAGAGGAGGGGTGTTTTGGTTGGAAAATCCAGAAAATTAAGTTTCCCTAAAGTTCTAATGTTCAATTCAATGGGATGTATCAGCACTTTTGTCTCCATTGAATGGCTGCATACAACTAATTCAGGTGTACATAAGCTTTTGAGACCAGCCAACAGTCAGGGAGGAGTCAGGGAAGGCCAGCAAAGCCAAGGTCTTGGAGTAGAGAAAAACAAATAGATTCCAGAGTCATGAAGATTGAGGTTGTGGAGCCAGGAAACATTCACCAGGCTTAGGTCTGGGGAGATTAGAGGCCGAATTGCATTACAGGCTGCTCTGGGGGAGATCAATGGCTCCATAGAGGAGATAGGAAAGGTCAGAGAATAGATTAGAGGTCTTGTGGAGATTGGAAAGATCTGTAAAGGATTGAAGATTTTGTAGAGAAGGTCATTCGAGTTAAATAGAAGGCTTCATGAAGGAGACTGGAAGGGTACAAAGTGTGTCTGATTGCTGAGGTTTAGTGAAGCAGACATACCTGATGTAAAGTTACGCAAAAAATACTAAATTAGTACTTGCATGGAAGAATCCTGGCCTCACTTAGGCCCAAGTGTTTCTCAAAGCCTTGAAAAAGCAACTGGAAAAACCTGTGTTTAAAATGGTGGTTAAATATGAGTATGGTATCTTAACTATCAACCTACCTGCTAAGAGTGGATTGATACTTGTTCCATCTCATCGAGGTTAAAACTGCTGTAGAGGTAAATATTTTCTATTTTTCACATTACTTGCAAAAACTCAACAGGTCTGGCAGCATCTGGAGGAAGAAAGCAGTGTTAATGGTTTGAGTGGTGACCATAATCAAATTTCACCCATTGTCTTTTAATCTTAAATAGAGATTGATGATGCACAAAACTTCAGTTATTAAGACTCTTCGTTTGATTTTTTTGATTGTTGCAATTTTTCCCGAAACAATTTTTAGTATACAGAAAGAAGTTGTATTTATTGAGAACCATTCACACAATCTTTATTATTTCAAAAGTTCTATAAGTTCTTATGAAGTGTTGTCACTGTTGTAACTTAAGAAACACAGTAGGCAATGTGGATGCAACAGTTTTACTCAGACATAAACATAATACTGTTCAGACCACCTGTTTTGGTAATGTTTGAAAGTTAAATTGTCTTCAAATAAATCCGTAGTCTCATTCCTCCTTTTCTCACTTTCCCCACTCCTATAACACTGACATTTCTCCATTCTTCCATTTGTGGCATCTTGCTGAACCTTGATTTTTAACTATTCCACCATTTGCAGCCATGCCTTTAGTTGCCTTGATCTAACCTTGAAATTGCTTCGCTAAATCTCTCCATCCCTCTACATCTCTATTTAATTATGTTCTTTAAGATCCAACTTTTGACCAAATGTTTGATCATCCATCCTGATATCTTTGTGTCTTGTTGCCAAATAGAGTCATAGGGTCATAGAGATGTACTGCATGGAAACAGACCCTTCAGTCCAACCCATCCATGCCAACCAGAAGTGGACCCAGCACTCCACTGGTCACAAGCCTCCAGTCTGAAAAACAAACCTCCATTGCCACCCTCTGTCTTCTACCTTTGAGCCAATTCTGTATCCAAGTGGCTAGTTCTCCCTGTATTCCATGAGATCTAACATTGTTAACCAGTCTCCCATGGGGAATCTTGTTGAATGCCTTACTGAAATTCATATAGATCACATCTACCATGCTGCCCTCATCAATCCTCTTTGTTACTTCTCAAAAAAAACTCAGTGAAGTTTGTGAGACATGATTTCCCACGCACAAAGTCATGTTAACTATCCCTGATCAGTCCTTGCCTTTCCAAATACATGTACATCCTGTCCCTCAGGATTCCCTCCAACAACTTGCCTACCACTGAGGTCAGGCTCACTGGTCTATAGTTCCCTGGCTTGTCCTTACCACCTTTCTTAAACAGTGGCATTACATTAGCCAACCTCCAGTCTTCTGGCACCTCACTTGTGACTATTGATGATACAAATATCTTCGCAAGAGGCCCAGTAATCACTTCCCTCACCTCGCACAGAGTTCTAGGGTACACCTGATCAGGTGCTGGGAATTTATATACCTTTATGCATTTCAAGACATTCAGCACTTCCTCCTCTGTAATATGAACATTTTTCAAGATGTCACCATCTCTGTCCCTACATTCTATATCTTCCATGTCCTTTTCCACAGTAAATACTGATGCAAAATACTTGTTTAGTATCTCCCCCACTTTCTGCAGCTCCACACAAAGGCTATCTTGCTGATCTTTGAGGGGCCCTATTCTCTCCATAGTTACCCTTTTGTCCTTAATGTATTTGTAAAAACCCTTTGGATTCCCCTTAACGCTATTTGCTAAAGCTATCTCATGTCCCCTTTTTGCCCTGCTGATTTCCCTCTTACATATACTCCTACTGCCTTTATACTCTTCTAAGGATTCACTCGATCTATCCTGTCTACACCTGACACATGCTTTCTTCTTTTTCTGAACCAAACCCTCAATTTCTTTAGTCATCCAGCATTCCCTATACCTACCAACCTTCCCTTTCACCCTAACAGGAATATACTTTCTTGTTATCTCATTTCTGAAGGCTTCCCATTTTCCAGTCGTCCCTTTACCTGCAAATATTTGCCCCCAATCAGCTTTTGAAAGTTCTTGCCTAATACCGTCAAAATTGGCCTTCCTCCAATTTAGAACGTCAACTTTTAGATCTGGTCTATCCTTTCGCATCACTATTGTAAAACTAATAGAATAATGGTCGCTGGCCCCAAAGTGCTCCCCCACTGACACTTCAGTCACCTGCCCTGCTTATTTCCCAAGAGTAGGTCAACTTTTGCAGCTTCTCTAGTAGGTACATCCACATACTGAATCAGAAAATTTCTTGTACACACTTAACAAATTCCTCTCCATCTAAACCCTTAACACTATGGCAGTCCCAGTCTATGTTTGGAAAGTTAAAAATCCCCTACCATAACCCTCCTATTATTCTTACAGAAAACTGAGATCTTACAAATTTGTTTCTCAATTGCCCTCTGACTGTTCGGGGGTCTATAATACAATTCCAGAAAGGTGATCATCCCTTTCTTATTTCTCAGTTCAATCCAAATAACTTCCCTGGATGTATTTCCGGGAATATCCTCCCTAAGTACAGCTATCCCTTATCAAAAACATCACTTCCCCTCCTCTCTTGCCTCTCTTTCTATCCTTCCTGTTGCATTTGTATCCTGGAAAATTAAGCTGCCAGTCCTGTCCATCCCTGAGCCATGTTTCTGTAATTGCTATGATATTCCAGTCCCATGTTCCTAACCATGCCCTAAGCTCATCTGCCTTTCCTGTTAGTTTAATTTGTCAGTCCTACCTTGTTCTCTGCTTTGCCCCTGCCTGCCCCGACTGTTTGACTTGCTTCTTTTCTCAGCTGTACCAGTTTCAGATTGATCTCTTTCCTCACTATTTCCTTGGGTCCCACCCCCCACCTTACTAGTTTAAATCCTCCCGAGCAGCTCTAGCAAAACTCCCTACCAGTATATTAGTCCCCTTCCAATTTAGATGTAATACGTCCTTCTTGTACATGTCACTTCTACCCCAAAAGAGATTCCAATGATCCAAAAATGTGAATCCTTCTTCCAGACACCTGCTCCTCAGCCATGTATTCATCTGCTCTATTCTCCTATTCCTGCGTTCACTAGCTTGTTGCACCGTGAGTAATCCAGACGTTACTACTCTCGAGGACCTCCTTTTTTAAATTCCTGCCTGACACTCTGTAATTCCCCCTTCAGAATCTCAACCTTTTCCCTTCCTAAGTCATTGGTTCCAATATGTACAATGACCTTCTGCTGGCCCCTCACATCACATCGCCTTGCTCTTGTAAATTCGGCTTTGTCTCTAACTGTCTCTCCAACTGACCCATTTGATCTGATAGGATTCACAACCAATGGCATTTATTGCAGATATGATCCTCAATAATCTGTAAATTCTCCCTGAACTCCCACATCCGACAAGCAGAGCATATCACTCTACTAAAGGCCAGTTTTGCTCCTTCACAATCTATAGACCCAGAAAAGAGCACATTCTTCTTCCTCTCCAAAACACTATTCCAGGTTAAATGAATAGTTAAGGCTGATATTTTAAGTTTAATCAAGAGACATATCTCAATAAAACATATAATCAAGGAAGAACCCACTCTACTCACTACTGCAGACTTACTGTAAAGTCACGCTTAAATATTCACTTCTGTTTCTGTACTGTGACCTCACCCAAACAGGTTCCTCCAAGATTAGTTGTGAATTTCACTGTTGTTAATTTTCGCAGACGCACTCCAGTGTCCAGCGATACATGAATTCAAACAGTAAAGGCAGTAACTGTGCAGGTTCACTGCTCTGTCAGTTTCTCTCTCTCTCTCTCTCTCTCTCTCTCCTGCACTGACCTCACCATGTGCTGTCTAGTAACTGTGCAGGTTCACTGCTCTGTCAGTTTCTCTCTCTCTCTCTCTCTCTCTCTCCTGCACTGACCTCACCATGTGCTGTCTTTGTCTGATCCTCTCCCTTTTAAAAGTGCTGTTGTTTTGACTTTTTTTCTCTCCGAAGTTCCAAAACCATGCAACAGCATGTAAAATAGTAATTGCTGTTCCTGGAATTTGAAAAAATCACCTCCAACACCTAAAATACATCAAAAAAGGAGCAGCTGTTACAGCCAGAAATTTTTCCCATCCTCCATCTTGGATTACCCAGAGTCATGTTTTTGTGAAGCGTCTTGGGAGATTTTGCTACATTAAAGATGCAATATAAATGCAAATTGTTGATGTTGGATGATTGATACATATTGGCCAAGATGCTAGGGAGAACTCTCCTATTATCATAGTGTCATGAAATCTTTTCTATCCAGCTGAGAAGGCAGGTGTCAGTTTAACATATCATTCAAAAGATGGCTCCTTCAGCACTGTCTCAATCTCTCAATCTGCATGGGAATATCTGCTAGATTTAGTGCTCAAACTGGTGGAGTGAGACTTGACCACACAATATTCTGATTCGGAGCTGAACGTCATGTGTTTTTTAGTCGAAAACCTTCAGTCCATTTAACCTAAGTGCTCCCAGTACTCCCTTAATATATTTCCAAAAATCCAAATTCTATTTCCTAACAAAAGCCAGCTCAATTCCTTCTTGAATGTCATTATGCTTGTTACTCCTCCATTATACTCATAATCTATTCTGAATAATCACTATCCTTTTTGTGAAAGCTCCTCTCGAATTTCTTGCTTTCTTTTGTTGCCCTTAATTTGTAAAGGAAATCCTGTGCTTTATGTTCAACAGAAGAACTTGCTTGGATCAATTTGTTCAAGCCTTAGACATTTCAAAATATTTTCAACATGTCCTCTCTCAGCCTTTTCTTTTCAAGAGGGGAAAGACCAAAAGCAGTCAATATTCCTCCCTTTAATTCTAAGATTGACTGTGTAGTCCTTCCATGATTGTGGGTTGCATGATTGTGCCATTGCTTTGACAAATCGATGTTCAGCAAGGACACTAATTGGTTCACCATCTGGAATGTTGTTCTCTGATATGTTAAATTAACTTTTGATTTTAAGACACAGTTGCAAATATTACCTGTAAAGTCACAGTTGGAGGGGTAGTTACAGGTAACCATTTTGCTGTGGCTCACTATCAGTGGGACCTGACTGGTCTCCAAAGCTGAGATGCTTGTGATAAGGCCTTCTTCCTTTAATGCTGTCCAAGGTTGTTTCATGTTTTAGGATCTAACTTAGATGCTCTGAGATTGGCTTTTAGCATGTCTTTGTATCTGTGCTTATGATATTCTTTGGTGCCAGTTCAACTAGGTACCACCTTTAATAGTTAGGAAATGTCCATGCTATATGGCTGATCCAGTGAAGCTGAGCTCTGATAACAATATTTTTAATATCAGATATGTTGGCACCTTGCAAGAACTTTAGTGGGGGGGATTTGATCCTGCTACTTGATGGTGGAAATAAACCATTAACAGTGAAATTAGAATGCTAAAGAAACATTAGCTCATGCTCCACAATCATAGAAAACTTATGTAGTAATCACAGTATGGTGGACATCAATTGTTATTTTGAGATAAACTTCATTCTCTCTTCAAAACCTGTTGTTTACCTTGTAAAATGCTTGGCTTATTGCTAAGCAATTTCATAATTCAACATACAGTTGGAGAGGATACTCTTAAGATTGCTGAATTTCTGAACTAAATTGTTTAGGATAGTGTTGATTGTGATCAGGGGATCTTGGGATTCATGGCTAAGGACAGATACAAAATCTCTGCTTTGTTCCAGACTTGTAAGGGTGAAGCATTCTGAGGGTCAAGCAAAGCGGTCATTAAGTCACTGGAAGTTTTCCAGATTGCATGTTTGAGACGTTAGGTGTTTATTTAGTATCTTTCTGTGAGCTTTGATCCTTTACAGATTTAACAGATTCTGACTGAAAAAGTAGAATGTGTACTCTTACATTGAGAACTTTGAGTACATATAAGAGCATGACCAAAAGGTTGATGGCAAACAAACCTAAATTTACGAAACAACATTGTTTAGTCTCATTGACAACAGGAAACACATCTCATGAGACATCATTATGCGCCACAATGGCTATCATGTCATCATGAAATGTGTGAACGATCCTTATTATTTTTTAGGGCAGCCATATTTGATTAACACCTTCCATAGAATTTCACAGTTTGAGTCAAAGGCCTTGGTCAGGTCAAAGAACATCATGTAGAGGGTTCTTTGTTCAGTTTACAGGACTTTTCTTGAATTGGACATGCCACAAAGATCATGTGGAATATTCCTTATACAGCAAGATTTTCTTTTGCAGTGGAAAGAAGTGAAATACCATAATGATACTTCCCTTACATTTATATTGGTGAGTTATGGAAGCATCTTGGATGTAGGTTTGCTCGCTGAGCTGGAAGGCTCATTTTCAGACGTTGCGTTACCAAACTAGGTAACATCTTCAGTGAGACTCCGGATGAAGCATTGCTGATGATTCCTACTTTCTATTTATATGTTTGGGTGTCTTTGTGTTAGTGATGTCATTTCCTGTGGTGATGTCATTTCCCATGACGATGTCATTTCCTGTTCTTTCTCTCAAGGGGTGGTAAATGGGGTCCAAGTCAATGTGTTTGTTGATAAAATTCCTGTTGAAATGCCATACATTTAGGAATTCTCGTGCATGTCTCTGTTTGGCTTGTCCTAGGATGAATGTGTTGTCCCAGTCGAAGTGGTGTCCTTCCTCATATGCATGTAAGGATATTAGTGAGAGAGGGTCATGTCATTTTTGTGGCTAATTGACGTTCATGTATCCTGGTGGATAGCTTTCTGCCTGTTTGTCCATTGTAGTGTTTGTTATAGTCCTTGAACATTAGTTTTGCTTGTTGTCTGTATAGGGTCTTTCAAGTTCGTTAGCTGCTATTTTCATGTGTTGATGGGTTGTGGGCCAACATGATGCCAAGGGGTCTCTAGTCTGGCAGTCATTTCTGAGATTTCTTTGATGTAGGGGAGAGTGGCTAGGGTTTCTGGATGTGTTTTGTCTGCTTGATTGGGTTTGTTGCTGAGAAATCTGCAGATTAATAAGGAGTTGCCTTATTAGTAAGAAATAAAATTAAATTGATAGCAAGAAACGACGTAAGGTCAGATGATGTAGAATACATGTGGGTTGAATTGAGGAACTGCAAAGGTAAAAAAGCGATAATGGGACTGTCCTCCAAACAGTAGTCAGGATGTGGGGCACACGATACACCAGGAGATAGAAAAGGCATGTAAGAAAGGCAAGGTTACAATGATCATGTGGGATTTCAATATACAGGTGGATTGGGAAAATCACGTTCATAGTGGTTCACAAGATAAGGAATTTGTGGAATGTCTACAATATGGCATTTTGGAGCAGCTTGTGGTGGAGCCCACGAAGGGAGCAGGGCAATTCTGGATTTAGTGATGAGCAATGAGGTATACTTGATAAGGGAGTTTAAGGTGAAGGAACCCTGAGCAGGCAGTGACCATAATATGATAGACATTACTCTGCAATTTGAGAGGGAGAAGCTGGGGTCAGATGTAATGGTATTACAGTAGGAAACTATAGAGGCATGAGGGAGGAGCTGACCAGGATTGACTGGACGAGGAACCGAGCAGGAAAGACAGTAGAGCAGCAACGGCAGGAGTTTCTTGAAGTGATTCGGGAGAAACAGCAAAAACTCATCCCTAGGAGAAAGAAGCATACTAAAGGGAGGATGAGACAATGATGGCTGACAAGGGAAGTCAGGGATGCATAAAAGCAAAAGAGAAAGCATATAATGCAGCAAAGGGCAATGGGAAACCACAGGATTGGGAAACCCGCAAAGACCAACTAAAAAAGAAATAAGGAGGGAGAAGATTAAGTATGAAGCTAAGCTCGCCAGTAAGATTACAAGAGTTTCTTTAGGTATATAAAGGGCAGAAAAGAGGCAAAGGTGGACATTGGGTGACTGTAAAATGACCCGAGAGAAGTAGTAATGGGGAACAAAGAAATGGCAGAGGAACTGAACAAGTACTTTTTGTCAGTCTTCACAGTGGAAGACATGAGTGGCATCCCAAAAATTCAAGAGAGTTGGAGAACAGGGGTGAGTATGGTGGCCATGATCAAGGAGAAGGCGATAGAAAAACTGAACGGGCTAACAGTAGATAAGTCACCTGGACCAGATGGACTATACCCCAGAGTTAAGAATGAGATAGCTGAAGAGATAGTGGAGGCATTAGTAGTGATTTTTCAGGAATCACTGGAGTCAGGGAGGGTCTCAGAGTACTGGAGAATTGCTAATGTAACCCCCATGTTTAAGAAGGGAGTAAGGCAAAAGATGGGAAATTGTAAGCTGATTAGCCTGACCTCGGTCATTGGTAAGATTTTGGAGTCTATTGTGAAGGATGAGATTCCTAAATACTTAGAAGTGCATTGTAAAATAGGGCAAAGTCAGCATGGTTTCATTAAGTGGTGGTCATGCTGGACAGATCTGTTAGAATTCTTTGAGGTGGTATTGAGCAGGTTAGACAAAGAAGAGCCAATGGATGGTATCGACTTGGACTTCCAGAAGGTCTTTGACGAGATGCCACACAGGACGCTGCTGAGTAAGAACTGCTTAGTAGGAAGAACAGAGGCCTGGACTATTTTCTAAATGGGGAGAAAATTCAGAATTCTTGTCCAGGATTCTCTGAAGGTAAACTTGCAGGTTGAGTTGGTAGTTAGGAAAGCCAATGCAATGTTAGCATTTAATTTGAGAGGACTGGATATAAGCAGGAATGTACTTCGGAGGCTTTATGAAGCTCTGCTCAGACCACATTTAGAACATTGTAAGCAATTGTAGGCTCCATATCTCAGTAAAGATGTACTGGTCCTGGAGCGTATCCAGAGGAAGTTCACAAGAATGATCCCAGGAATAAAAGGCTTAACATATGAGAAATGTTTGAGGATTCTAAGTATATACTTGATGGAGTTTAGAAGGATGGGGGGAATCTATTTGAAACTTACAGAGCACTGAAAGGCTGGTTAGAGTGGATGTTGGGAAAATGTTTCCATTAGCAGGAGAGACTAGGACCCAAGGGCACAGTCTTAGAGTAAAGAGATAAGCAGAATGGAGATAAGGAGAAACTTCTTCAGCCAGAGAATGGTGAACCTTTGAAACTCCTTGCCACAGAAGGCAATGGAGACTAGGTCATTGGGTATATTTAAGACAGAAATAGATAGATTCTTGATTGTTAAAGGAATCAAAGGTTATCAGGAAAATGACATTGAGAAGCATATCAGCCATGATTGAATTGACCTTCTATCTATAATGCTGGGCATTCCTTTAGATGGCTAAGAATGCTTTAACTAAGGTGGCCATCTTGGACCAGAATGACATGGTCTAGTGTTGTGACTTCCACTGTTATTCCTGAGTTTCTCTGAAGTCCCACATCAGGACCAGCCATCTAGTAGGACTTCCAGGATCATGTCTGCAGATCAGAGCGCCAATTTCTCCTTGTCTGCCACACCCAGAGCAAATGTCAGCAGCTGTGTAAAGCAGCTTCTAACTGACTAATTTTCTTTTCTGAGTACATGCCTTTAAAGATGGTACTGGGACAAGATGCTGGTGAATTCCAGGATATCTATTGAGTGGCAAGTTGTTCCTGGAACAACAGGTGGCAAGATAAGGTAGAGTTCAGATGTAAGAGAAGCTATGGGGTATGGTAGATAATGAGGTGGGTTTACTACAATGTGGCCTTGCAGTGAAAAACCCTCCATACTCTCGACACATCTCAGACATAGCCAGAAAAAAATGCTAAGATTCAGCCTGCAGTGTTTGAGATGCAGTCTCACCAATGCCCCGTCAATTGGAAGAATCGCATCCTTACGCTTATGTTCAATTCCACTTGTAATAAAAACTACTATCCCATTTGCCTTCCTGATTATGTGCTGTATCTGTATACTAATCTGTTGTGACTTATGCACTAGAACACTTGGACCTTTGTACCTCAGGAATCATTCTCTAGTTAAGTAATCCTCTGCTTGTTCATTCTTCCTACCAAATTAAACAACCTCACGTTTTCCCACATTATACTCCACCTGCCAGGCATTTGCTCACTCACTTACTTATCTGTATTAGTCTACATGTTTCATTATGTCATCAACATTTTCTTACCTACCCTTGTGTCACCCTCAGATTCAGCCACTATGCCTGCAATCCCCTCTTATAAATCATTGATCTAAATTGTATAAAGTTAAAGGACCAGCACAGATCCCTACAGGACTCCATTTGTCACATCCTGCCAATCTAAAGAAGACACATTTATTCATATCCTGTTTCTGTCAGCCAGCCAATCTTTCATTCATTCTGGTATGTTCCTCCCTATATCAATATCACCTACTTCACACAAAATCCTTTCATATCAAACAATGTCAATTTTGGAAATCCAAGTAAATTTCTTCAACATGCTTCTTTTATCCACAATGCTTATTAGTCCTTCAAAAATTTCCAGTGAGCTTGTTAAACAAGATTTCCCTTTCTTGCTGCCTCTTCCTGATTTCCTTAACATTTTCCAAGTGCCCAGTTATAACATTCTTAATGATCAATTCTAACAACCTCCCCATGACACATAAATTTATCTGGCATTTAGTTTCCTCTTTTCAAGCCTCACCTTCTTGAATAGATTTGTTATATTTGCTTCTAGTCTGTTGAGAGTATCTATCAACATTCTTCTGCATTTCGGTCATAAATAACTTTAATATTTGATGTAGCTGACAGTCTAAAATCAGAGTTTTACTTCTTGATTGGCTGTTAACCAAGACTGACAAAATTCACATTATTGTACATACTGTGATGCGAGCCTCTGCCAGATTGTGGTCGGGTAGTTTGTTGTCGTCTTCCTCCTTCCTTGATGGGTATGAAGGCCAGTTTGTTTATAGTAGTAGAGGAGAATCACAAGTGATTTTTAATGAGAAAAGGTTTTTGTCTGACACAGCATCTAGCTTATTGCGTGATTGCATTTGGGACCAAGTTACATTAGTAAGCTATTAAGACTATTGGGAATGTAGATCATTTCTCATCAAGAATCCTAAAATGGCTTCCTTTCTCATCCATCCTTTTGATATCATTAAATTGGGAGAAACTGAAAAGGGTCTGCAACAGTAACCTTTTCACAATTATTATTTTATTAACACACATCTAGTGTTATCTCGTCCTGTGATTTCACAACTCTGTCCACACTTTGAAAGAGAGGTTGGCACAAGAAGCCAGAAGGTAGGAATTTGTTTAGATAGGATTATGTGAGATCCTGACCAAGTGCGACGTTTCAAGGATTAAGAGCATCTCAACTTTCTTCACTTTCCCTTTTGTTTCTTAGGCCTTTTATATGCCCCCTATAACCAATAAATAGCCTATATTTAACCTTTATGAGATCTGGAGACCAAACCTGCATGTAATGGTCAAGGGTGGTCTCATTAGGACCAAGTAATCTCACTAGATTTATATATTATCCCCTTCACATGTATATCTGTTTCTTATTTACCAATGTATTGGTGGTTGTGGGGATTGTTTACGAAAACCAAATGTTTCCCTTCTGTTCCAAAATACTATCAGTACTTTCCCAGTAAGCAAAAGTTTGAAGGGAATGAAAGCAAAATACTGCATATGCTGGAAATCTGAACTTAAATGTTGTGTTGGCTGAGAAGAGCAATTTTTTCAGCCCATTCAAAGCTCAAAATTTAAAGGATACTTATAAATAACTCAAATATAGAATACCTCTGGCAATTTCCTCATCCAAGTGTGATTCATATACCTGACAATCTCTCAGGAAGCAAACTCTTTTAAGTCGTTCAAGATTCAAGGAGAATAAGCTGCTATCAGGGAGTATATTGAGCAAATGCTAGATCAGGTAAGTAAATTTGGACAGCAAGACCTCAAGTGCAGAGGACCAGACAGAGGCTCAGGAAATGATCAATTTACTGGCTCAGATATTGAGAGTAAAGTGTTGGAAGAAGAAGACATCAACCTATGGCAAAAAGAAGGAAAAATGGTCAGCAGTCTTTTGAGGCTAGGAAATATTTTGTCACATGATAGTCTGATATGAGTAGTTGCTTAGCAGGCTAGCAAAACAATGAGAGAAAATTTAGTGGAATCAATATGAAATATATCTAGTAACTATATTGAACATTTTTGATAAATCACTTCTTTTTGTATTGAGACTGCATTTTTATTACACGTAAAGCATTAAAATTATTTTAGCTGGACATTTCTGAAATATTTGTGTGACAGGTTGACAGGCATGTAAGGAGTAACTCCCTTTGATCCTAGTTTTTATGCTTTAACTGTCTTTGGCAGCTAAGCTGAAATTATTTCTCTTGAATAAATGCAACCTCCAAAATAAGTTGAAAAGGAAATGCTCAAAAAAGTACACTTTATGTCACATAGATGATTTTAAAAACAAATTTCTTTCCCCCTCTAACATGACTTGCAATCTGCCTATAATTCTTTGCTACAGAAACTGGTCTGGGATTTGTGAGATGGTTTCCTCCTCATAGTAATACTTGGAAGGTTGTGAGATGAAATGCTGCTTAGGATAATGTAATTGGCCTTAAGGTACTGGATTTGAATTATAACATGTGATTTATATTCTGGAAATTAAAGACTCACTCATTTTCTAATTTAATTCCATCTTCTATGGAAAAATGTTCACTCTGAACTAAATTGGCGAATAATGTTGCTAATTCAAATGCAGATGTAATTTCGATACTGGTAGCAGTTTGCCATGATTGACGAGTCCCCGATGAACCGTTACGTTTCTTATCTCCTAATCTCACAAATTCTCTGCAGTTGTGATAATAACTTCAGCTGCTGGAAAAAGGGAAAGAAATTAAATTCTCAACCGCCTGTCAATTCAGGCTCCATTTCCACCTGACATGTGCTGATTTAGTATCAAGTGCTCCTATTGTATATAAGATACATGACTGGAAGACAGACATTCTTCTGATAGTGAATATGATGGGTCTATGTGTTCCTTGTTATTTGTTCAACATTAATAAATAGAAAAGCCTATGCCTTCTTGACAATGTTTATCTGTATGATTGACACCACCATCGTTTAGTATGATGAATACAAATATTCTTTATCCAGCAACCTGCAGAATTTGAATAAGTCAATTAGATTTTGTGATATTTATTCCAAAATTCTCAGAAAATCTTATTCAATCCGCAAGGTAATCTCAGAAAGAGACTACTTTTGTAAATATCAGCTGAAACCATAAATATTATATTGATACAAAAGATAATAGATTTATCCAGACAGGCCTTAGCTTAAATGTTAGGTCATTATTATGGAAATGATGGCTACCAAGAAAAGCTTTTATGCAAAATTATTAAACTTGGAAAAAAGTGTGTAGTATAGCCAGATAGCTTTCATTATAGTTTAGTTATTTCATACTCCAATCAATCTTATAACCTAACTAGATCCAACATCTCTAAACAATTACATATAAATACATGAATAAGTGGCTTTTCTGTCATATTTTGATCAACTGTAATGAACCCAATGCCAGTTAACTTTTCATTGCTATGCTTCTCTTGAAAACAATAACCAAAGCCCGAGCAAACAACTGCCTATAACAATGGATTGTGCACTTAGTCCCACTTTTCAGGGGCAGATTTATTCTTCGATGTGCAAGACAGTAATACTTTATTGTTGCATTAGATGTATTTTATATAGCAGATAATGAATGACTATAAGATATAATTATATATCTGTATGAGTGAACAGATTGAATGAGTCTGAGTTATTGTAATCTGATGAGATAAAATATAAATCATTCTATTTGTAGTCTATTATTTTAAAATAATTAATATTATTCTTAATATTTGTATAAAATTTTGTGCTGAATTTAATAAAGTATATTATGATGGTGGAAAGTCTTTTATGTTCTCTACTGTGCCAAGTGAGCTATTTTTCATTTCTTCTGAGATTCCTGACTACCATCTTAAAAGTTCCTTAACACAGAGTTAAGTATTAAAGTTAAGAGCAAGTAACACCCAAAACTACTCAATTTCAAGTTTTCATGTAGGTAAAGGACATACTTTAACAGTAATTTAATGATATTAACATTATTTTAATATTTCATTCAAAAGAGAACTCACAAGTTAATTGGTGCTTTCATATAATAGATCTCTAAGTCATGTGATAGTGGCTTGAATTTAGATTTCCTACTGATGGTTTTGAGAAATGCTAATTCAAATCAAACAGAATTTCTATTATTTTGTAAAATGCAAGAGTTCGTGTGGACTTTGCTCTATTTCCAGCAGGATGCCTACAGAATCTACTAGAAAATGAACGGACCTAACTTAATGGGTTCCTGCACATTCTGAAACATTCCTCTTATTCAGAATGTTCCCTACACTGCAAAATCCCACTTTCCCAATACATCAAGGGTCCAGCATATTACTGAAGGACAGTATTGCAACATAATCTACTGAAGGAATCTATGATATTGTTAACAAAAATGGGTAAGGTGTTACTTTGTAAAAAAAAATGCATTGGACCTTTACGCAGGGTCTGAGAGGAAGCACTGCAAGTAAATGTGGATGCTATAAAAAAACTGGCTATATCCTGTACAGGAGCTCCTGATTAATTCTGAAGGCCACTGAATCATATAGGAGGTTAATAATGGCTGGTGTTAGTCGTAGAGGTGGAAATGATGGGTGCCTTGGGTAGGCGAAATAGCAGAAGGGTTCCTGCCTAAATTATTTGTGAAGGATTGCATCAGTCTTCATCAATTATGGTCATCTATATTTGTAATTTGACTCAAAATATAATTTAACACACTTGTGTATGAGATAAATAAGTTCCTTCCTTTGTTTCCTTTCCACACTCCTCTTCATTTCAAGCATTAGCTATATAAATGCACACATACATAATGGTTATATATCTAGTTAACTTAGAAAGTAAAAGCAAACAAGAAGTGTTTCTTGGCACTATGCTGTGTCTTAATTTAATTTAGAATTTGAGCTAGCATAATTTGCACAAATTTGTCGCTATTCAACAGTGTTCTGACTTATTGGTACAGTGAGTAAAAAGGTGGCATATAATTTACAGGTCGGTTTATGAGAGAAGTGAAAAGATTTATAAATTTAAAATTTAAAATAGAAACTATTGGAAAAATAATATTACAGTACCTAGTTGCTATAAAACATTAACAAACTGTTTCAGATATGGTGTTTCTGTTTAATAGCACCATTTTTTAAATGTCTGTGGGAAGAATTAATGCAAATCTTTTCAGGACAAAATCAGCAGTAACAGCGCCAACTAATTTTTGCTCATTTGATTTGAATTATTAATAAGAAAGAAATCTACCATATGTTCCCAAAAGAACAGGATACATTTATTTTAAATAAAATTACTACGTTTGAGGCAATATAAGTAGTTCTTAACTGCTCTCATAGATAGCATGACTTAAATAATGATGCAACTTGTATTTGAATCAGGGACAAAACAGCTGCTCCCTGAATAAAAGTTGGCTGCCCTGCTCTATCAGTGCCATTCTGTCATTGCCTCCATTGCCTTAATCATCTGTTTCTCATTTTAATTAAAACCAAATAATCCGTTTTTCTATTTAAGTCTTCACCCGCAGGAGCAAATGGTTTTTACCAGCTCCACTGGCTAGTCTACTACACAGAGTAAATTATTTTATGGCATAATTGTGAATAAAACCGAGTGTTGTCTATCAGCAGTTAAAAAATGCTAATTTAGTTTCGAAAAATGTGACATAATGATCAGGGACATACAGATTCATTCAAAAAATACTTTAGCACATACAGTAATGCATTTAAAGGCACAATGAACCTATAGTCATAGCTGGCACACAACTCATGTTCTAGCATAGACAGAAAACATTTACACAGATATTATCAAATGTTAAAAGTAGAAACTATGATAATAGCTTCACTGTTCTTTTCACATTTTTATTTCATCAGTTTCCATGTGCTTTGAATTGTGGTTGCTTATGTTCCCAGAAATTTATTAGTATGTTTTATTTTTATTCATTATTCAAATATGAGTTTTACTGTCAGGTCTAGCATTTAATACCTATCCCTTGTTGCTATTGAAAATGTGGTAGTTAACCTATTTTCTTGAATTGCTGCAATCGTGTGACAAAAGTACTTTCATAGATCTATTAGGTAGTGAAGTACAGTATTTGTTTTAGCAATACTGACGGAACTGGGACCAAAATGGTCTGTCCATTTGCAAGCAAATTTTAGGTGATGGATTCCCATATAACTAGTGTCCCTGCTCTTCTAGGTTTTGAAGATTTGAGATATAGTAGGCACTGCTGACAAATCCTTCTTGAGTTACTGCAGTACATCCGATTGATAGTATACACTGCAAACCAGGTGAAGGGGTTGAATATTGATGCTAGTCTATGAAACACCAATTAAACAGACAGTTTTGTCTGGATGGTATTGAATTGTTTGAGAGTTGTTACAGCAGGACCTATCCAGACAGTGCAGTGAACTTAGGTTTAAGAAATTGAACTCATCAGGTGGAAAAATTGGTACTCGAAGAACATTTGGGTGGCCATGATCATAATTCAGTTTTAATATAATTTTAGAAAAGGGACATAGATTGAACATGGCTTAAACTTCTAAGTTGGGATAAGTCAAATTTTATTAAGCTGAGGAATGATTTCGCAAAAGTGGGCTGGTCGCAGTTATTAGAGAATAAATCAGTATTGGAGCAGTTGGAGGCATTCAAAGGGAAGACTTAAGGGGTGCTTTTCACAAAGATAAAGGCCATATCTACAGTCTGAAGCTTACAAGGTAAGGTAAGGCACAAAAGGAAAGCATATGTCTGACACCGAGACCTCAATACTACATAAAGCCAAGAGGCGTATAGAAAGTGGAAATGTGAAATCAAAAAGGAAATTAGAAAACAAAGTGAATATGAAAGAATATTGACAAGTAAAATCAAGTTGAACCCAAAGATGTTTTATCAATACATTGCGGTTAAAAAAATCAAAGAAAGAGTAGGGCCCATAAAAGACCAAAAAGGTAACCTATGTATTGAGGTGGCCAGATGTTGGCACAGTTCTTAATGAGTATTTTCTATCAGCCTTCAAAATAAGTGGACAATGCAAATATTGTAGTTGAGGAGGAGGAGTGTAATCTTTTGGATGTGATAAACATACAAACATACGTTATGAGACGGAGACAGACAGCCAAACCAAATCAGCATCCCTAACCCTGTATTTAAAATACGATAAAATTAAAATATTCAATGACACAGAAAATTGTGTCAATGGTTCATAACCAGACTTTTTGAATAACCGATCCCAGACACTGCATTTATAGCTTAAATAAAACATTAACGAATTATTAATAATATTGGAGTTTTAGCAGAGAAAAAATAAACAATAAGGTAATCTAATTAATTTCTATGATTTAAACCTAAGCTTCTATGATTCTAGTCCCCAGTCACATAAAGACAGATAGACAAACAGACGCAGGTAAGGGATAATTTTAAAAAAAAGAGCAGGATGTCACTGACTAGTTCACTTACGTAGTTTCCAAGATACATAATGTCACAGGCACACAGTACGTTATCTTGCTTGAAGACACCAATCAAGTCAAACAGCTTCCAGCAGGCTCTGAGAAATATTAATTTAATTCTTACAATTGAGATTCTTTCTCTAAACTTTCAGTAAGCTGATAATGGAAGGATAAGCAGGGAACAATCAAACATCTGTCCTGTAACTTTTGGAGCTACATATGTTCTGACTTGAACACAATGTAAAACCAGTTCAAACTTTGGTTTCTCTTTCTGTGTATTCCAACATTTTCTTTGTTACCATAATTTCCTGTGAGGCCCCAGTTAATATTCAAACATCTGTGATCTGTTGGAGCATAATGTTTTTTGGATCTGAAATGTCTATAATTGTTTCAACAAGATCAACCTGCAATTAACTTCCAGGCCTGGTCTCATAAATAAATATCAGTTTGTTTGTTCTCTTCTTTTGGAAACTAGCTGCTGCTCACAGCACAAAGGTCAACTTCAGCTCTCAGGTAACAGTTCACAGCTCAAAATGAAAATTAATAAAACAAAACTAAAAACATTGAAGGTCTCAACACATAGAAAATAGAAGCAGGAGTAGTCCATTCAGTCCATGGAGCCTGATCTGCCATTCTTTACTATCATAGCTGATCAACCAACTCAGTACTCTGTGCTTTCCCCCCTCTCCTTTGATCCCTTTTGCTCCAATTCTTCCATCATACAATGTTATGCTGCAACTATTTTCTGTGGGAGCAAATTCCACAGCCTCACCACTCTAGGTGAAGAAATTTCTCCCTATCTCAGTCCTTAATGGTTTACCCCATATTCTTAGACCATCACCTCTGGTTCTGAACTCCCTCATCATTGGGAACACTCTTCCTGCATCTACCCTGTCTAGCCCTATTAGAATTTTATAGGATTCAATGCGATCCCCCTTAATCATCTGAATACCAGTGAATATAATCGTACCTAATTCAACCTCTCCTCATACATCACGACTGCCTTCAGTCTCATAAAACTTTGCTGCACTCCCTTGATAGCACGAATACCTTTCCTCAGATAAGGAGACTAAAACTGCATATGATATTCCAGGTGTCGTCTCACCCAGGCTGTTTATAATTGCAGCATGACATCTTTGCTCTTGTACTTGAATCCTCACACGATGAGCATACCAAATGTCTTCTTTACCATCTGCTGCACCTGCATACTTATCTTCAGAGACTGGTGTTCAAGGACAGCGAGATCTCACTACGCATTCCCCTAACTCAACATAACCATTCTGATAATAATCTACCTTTTTGTTTTTGCTACCAAAGTGGATAACTTTCTATTCATCCAAATTATACTGCATCTGCCATGTATTTATGGACTCAGCTTGTCTAAATCTTACTGAAGCATCTCTGTATCTTCCTCACAGCTCAACACACCTTCCTCCCCCCAATTTTGTATCATCCAAAAATTTAGAGATCTTACATTTAGTTCCCTCATCTAAATCATGAATATATATGCAAGGTTTGTGAAGGTTTGTAGCTCAGTTGAGGTTTAGGGTGTAGGTTTGCTCGCTGAGTTGTAGGTTTGATATCCAGACGTTTCATTACCTGGCTAGGTAACATCATCAGTGGTGACCTCTAAGTGAAGTGAAGCTGTTGTCTCCTGCTTTCTAGATCTATGTGTTTGTTTATGGCGTTGTGGTTGGAGTGCCTGGCCTCTAGGAATTCTCTGGCATGTCTTTGCTTAGCCTGTCCCAGGATAGATGTGTTGTCAGGGACACATAGACCTAGATGCCATCTATTAACCCCTCAGAAAACGAACAGGAAATGACATCACCACAAGCCCCAGGAACCCCATCCAGGACAAACATATAAATAGAAAGCAGGAGACAACAGCTTCGCTTCACTTAGAGGTCACCACTGATGATGTTACCTAGCCAGGTAATGAAACGTCTGGATATCAAACCTACAGCTCAGCGAGCAAACTTACACCCTAAGTTAATATATATTTTAAATTCCTGGGGTCCTAGCACTGATCACTGCAGTATCCCACTAGTCATTGCCTATCTTTCAGAAAATGATCCATTTATTCCTACTCCTTGTTTCCTGACAACCAGTTTTCTATCCACCTCAGTACCCCACCCTCAATTACATGCATTTTCATTTTAGGTGCCTATGTGGGACTTTATTGAAAGCCTTCAGAAAGTCAAACTAAAACACTAACCTAATTCATGAGTTCTTGAAGAATTCTAGTAGATTTGTTAAACATATTTTCCCTTTTGTAAATCCATTCTGGCCCTTTCTGATCCTGCCACTATTTTCCAACTGCTAAGTTTTTAATTATTTTATGAAGGACTCTATCATTTTCCCCAATGTCAGGCTGGTCCATGATTCTCTCTACCTCCCTTCTTAAATAAAGAGGTTACATTATCTATCCTCCAAACTGTAGGCATTGTTCCAGTGACTATAGAATCTTAGAAAATGACTACTCCATGAACAATGTAACCATTATTTCTTGGGCTGCTTCCTGAAGTACTGTAGGATGTAGAATATCAGGGCCTGGGGATTTATCAGCCTTCAATCACATCAGTTTCACCAACATCATTTCCTTCAGTTATTCTCTCTCACTGAATTCACTAAACCCTCCAGGAATTCCTCCTCTACAAAATCAATACTAATTGGTTTTTCCCAAACTATATGCACATTAATGTCATTCATAATTACAGATGTTCTTTGATTGCATGCATCTCTAATTTCCTCTGTAATTCCCAACATCATCTCTATAGTTTGGAGGTCTATGTACATCACCTCCTCCTCACCCCCTCACCCCACCAACTAATGTTTTTGCCCTTTGATGTTTTTCAAGTCTATTGGAGCTAATATTATTCCTCACTGTTGCTCTGCCTAAACATAAGGATAAAGGAAATATTAATGGGATTAGAATCTTTAAAAATGGATAAACTACCAGGGACAGATGAACTGTATTCTCAGCAGATGCCAGGGAGGAAATGGCGAAAGGTTTGACTATTCTCCAGTCTTCACTGGATAAAGATGTAATGACAGAGGATGGAGGACTACTAATATTTTACTTTCGTTTATTAATTAAAGGCCAGGCAGTCTAACCTCAGTAGTGGGCAAATTATTGACGTCAATACTAAGACGCAGGATAAACTAATTTAAAACGGCACAGAGGAAAGTCATCATGAATTTGTTAAACAAAGATCACTAACTTGATTGAATTTTCTGAGGAAGTAACAAGGAGGATTGATGAGGTTGATATGTCGACATAAATATTAGCAAGGTTTTGACAAATTCCATGGAGACTGGCTTAAAAAAAAACTGTCACTTGGATCTAGGGGAATGTTGCAAGAAAAATTGACTCCTTGGCAAAAAACAAAGAGTAATTGTTGACTGCCATTTTTCTACACGGAAGGCTGTTTTCAAAGGGACTCTACTGGGTTCAGTAATAGGTCTTCTACCTTTGATGATATATTATTAAACGTTTGGATGTAAATAAGGGGGTTATGATCAAGAGGTTTACAGATGATTCAACATTGGCTGAGAGGTGTGAGGAGCATGTCTGTATACTGCAAGAACTTATCAATGGACTGGTCATGTGTACAGATAAATACAACATGGAACACAGCCTGGAGGAGAATGAAGTTTTGTTTTTATGGAGGTTGAACAAAGCAAAGGAATGCACAATAAATGGGAGAATACTGAGAGGTGCAAATGAAATGAGGAATCTCAGAGTGAATGTCCACAGATCCCTGAATAGGATGGGTTGAAAATGAGATTTTTAAAAAGCATGCAAAATCCTTTCCTTTATCAATTGTGGTATAAAGCTAAGAGCAGGAGGTTAGGCTGGAATTGTATAAGTTAGGCCTCTGGTCACCTCATTACAAAACGGCTGTAATTGTACTGGAGAAGGTACAGAGTATATTTGTGAGGATGTTGCCAGAACTGGAAAATGCATCTGGAGGAAATATCAGATAGACAGTTGTTGTGTCATTGGAACAGAAGAGGCTGAGGAGTGATTTGATGGAAAAACACAAAATTGTAGGGACTTGGATAGTGTGGATGGGAAGGGATTATTTACTGTGGCAAAGAAGTTAGTGACTAGGAAATGTAGATTTAAAAGTGATTGGTGAAAAACCTAGAGAGAAAATGGGCAAATCATTTCTTTACCCAGATGTTCTTATAGTTGTGTTCCTGCCTGAAAAGATAGTAGAGGCAGAAATCCTTGACTCATTTAAAAGATGTCTGAATATGCACCTCACATGCTGTAACCTGCAGGACTATGGACAAAATGCTGGAAAGTGAGATTATGTTGGATGGCTCATTTTTCGGCATCCGCTGGAATGATGGGCCAAGTAGCCTATATCAGTAACATAAACTTTCTATAATTTTCTGTCACTATCACAAATCATGGAGAGAGTTGAGTTATTCAGTGTGGGAGACAATAGCATAATAATATTGTCTTTGGCCTTTTAATCCAGAGGCTCAGGCTTATTCCCACCTGATCAAGCCAAATGTGTATCGAGACCTGCAGCAATGAGGTTGACTCTCAACAGCTCCCTCGTTAGGTCCATGCCCCCCCCACCAACTCACCTTCTACACCCGACACTTTCCCTGCATCCACATCACCCCCCTCACCTCCATCCAAGGCTCCACAGGAGCTTTTCACATCCAGCAAAGATTTACCTGCACATCCACCCACTGCATCTACTGTGTCCATTTGCTCTCAATGTGGTCTCCTTTACCTCGGGGAGACAGGACATGAACTCGCGGAGTGTTTCAGGGAACATCTGTGGGACACATGCACCAAACAACCCCATTCCCCTGTAGCCAACCACTTCAACTATTCCTCCCACTCCGTAAGGACATGGAAGCCTCTTCCACCGCCAAATCAAAGCTATCCAATAACTGGAGGAAGAATGCCTCATCTTCCACCTTGGCACCCTTCAACAGCATCAACGTTGACTTCACTAGTTTCCAAATCTCCCCTGCCCCCATTTCATCCCAGATCCAACCCTCCAACTCTGCACCACCCTCTTGACCTGTCCTACCTATCCATCTTCCTACCTATTTGCTCAACACTTGCCTCTACCCTATCACTATTACGCCCCACATGCATCCACCTATCACCTTCCCAGCTACCTTCCCTCCAGCCCCACTCTCCTATTTATCTTTCAGTCCCCTCCACATTCCTGATGAAGGGCTTAGGCACGAAACATTGACGCTGTTAATCCTTGGATGCTGCCTGACCTGCTGTGCTTTTCCTGCGCCACACTTTTTGACTCTAAAATAGTTGAGCAAGCTACTCAATTCAAGAGCAATTAGTGATAGCAGAAACTCTTGGCCTTGCCACCACTGTTTTATATACCATGAAGAATTTAAAAATAACACAGCTTCCAAAAGGCTGTGAATTTCAAGTCATTGGTGAGCCCCAGGATATTAATGGTGAGAGCATTTGATGATGATATTACATCTTAATCTTTTTTTTTCCTCTTTTTTTGTCGGTGTTGATTATTGCCTAGCACTTGTGTGGTGCAAATATTAATTGTCACTTATCAGCTCAAGGCTAGTTGCTATCCAGGTCTTGCAACATTCAAATATGAACTGCTTCTGAAGAATTGAGTGGAGTTGAACACTGAAGTCAACAGTGATTAACCTCACTCCAGGACTTTACAATTGAGGAAAGTGTTAGTCTGTCTGTCTTACCTACTTTGTATTTTGGAATTTATCATCAATCCTATTTTGTCAAACAAGATTGAATTACCAGAAGGAAACTGCTGCATTAGCATTGCTGTTATTTTATGATACAACACATTATGAGTCCTAGTCAACAGAACACTATATGAGCTGAGATTTGTCTCTTACTGTATGGTTTGGTAATATTTTCACTGACGTCACTCTATAAAATATATTGCAATTTAAAACAAGTATCAACTTAATGTCATGACAGGCTACCAATAAAACTATAGTATACGTACATGTAGCACAAAGCTCACTGCATTATTTTTCATTATACCTTTTACATGAAAAGGTTCAATGATTCATCATTGTTATCAAATTATTGCAAGTTAGTAAGGGTTTAATGAAAACCCTATAAACTTTATAATGGTGAACTGGATTGAAAATATTATGAATGCAAAATGCATTTCCAGTTGTACATGTATTCTTTTTAAAATTTCAGTTGTATTTAGCCTTCGTGTTTGCAGTTGTCATGGCTTTACTTTGTTATCACTAAATTGCAGCTAACCCTAAATATCTTCTCTCGTATAATGCACTTCTTGAAATCAAGTTGGGAACTATATTTATTATAATTCATTACCTACTCAAAACCTACAAATTGGTAGACTATCAAGTAAATTATTGCATAATTCATTTCAAAAGATGGAACTGTTTCTATTAAATTTGTCATGTTGCATTGTGAAATTGCTAAAATAACTGCTATTGTTCTACTGTTTCAATATAAAGATTTAAACTTGAATCAGAATTCCAATACAGAATGTATAGCATACATTTTATGGGTGACATTGTAGAACAATGCAATATCAAATGGCAATTATGAATTTTTCTGAAATACGTTTTTCTAACATAATTATCTTCTTAAAGGCAAGTAGTGCACAAAGTAATATTCTGTCAGTTTTCAAAATTATGTCAATAATCAGGTAAATCTTTTGAGTCTGAGACCCTTAAAATACAAAGCATTTCACCATACTAGCACACTTCTGTGGGCTGGAAGAAAAGAAAATATTTTTTATATTTGAACAGTTGCTGTTGTGCTGCCTAAACGTGTCACTCAGCAGTTTGCAAATGTTTTTTTCTGGATTAGGAATGTTCAAAAAAAGCCTTATAAAAAATTAAGTTTTTAAGGTAATAATACATTGGAATGCTGAGGTGTCAGAGCCTATCCAAAGCAGACTGGTGGAATATATATTACTCAAAAAATTATGTTCCTCTGGGTCATGTTGTACTGGCTGTATATTATCTTATATATTAGTGAAGAATTGCACTGGAACTTCCAAGGTATTAAAAGAGCATTCCTCCATGTCAAAAGCAGTTGGTAATGTTAGAAAGAAAGGAGGCATCTTTATTGCAAATTAGCTGAATGAGATGGTATTCTTTAAGCATAATCTGCCACACACTGTAATGTGGAAGTATTGGAAATCAAACCTTTATATATTTGTGAAGTGATTCAATAAACTGACAATATTCTAACTGCTATTTATTCAATTTCTTTGAATGAAACTAACTTAATAATGAGCCCAAAGATATAAAAAAATGATTCTTGTAACACTCAATTACTTAAAACAGCTTGAAAGTATAATGTTACTGAGATCACAATTAACTCCCAGATTTTACTATTGCTATTTGCTGATTGTGACATGGTGGATAAAAAGGCCAATATACCTGTCCTTCCAATTCAAATCTGCCTCAATTCAATCAATCTGAGATAGGTTACTACTATTGAAAGGTTGTGTTGCTGAAACCCAAACTTACTAAAGTGATATTGTTAATTTTTGGGACAGTTGGTATTTTCTGGCACTTTAACAGAAGGTAATCAAATCATAAAACAATTTAATGGAAATCATAGGAATATTGTGTATACAGGATTTTCATACTTGAAATTAGATGCCTACGATCTGTTAGGTTTCCTGAGAAACAAAGGGTAGACCACCCCCTAGAGAACATAATAAGTTTACATATGTTTCCATTCTATCATACACAGATCTGTAAAGGCAATTCAGAACTTGATTTTTTAAAAATATTTTTATAGAAAAATATTTCTTTACAAAATTAGAAAGTCACAAAAATATGAAAATAAAGCATCATAACATCAGAAACAGCAATAAACCAACTACTAGACCACTCTACAAAAGAATTCAAAACTACACTTATAACAAATCAATAAATAAATAAGTAACACCACTCAGTGCAACAAGACCATCGCTCTCAACATTCGAAAGCATCAATTATTAAACCACATTTGTTCAAAATTCTTCCTCTCATAGCATTAGGTTTATCAGACCAAACCATCGTGGCTTGACAAAAGCCCGAATCAAAATGGCAGACAGATCTGTTTCCAAATATTTCAAAAAGGGCTGCCATGTCTTGTAAAAGTTGTCCATTTTCTGGTGCACCATATTTGTAAGAAAGGCTAAAGGATTGTGTTCTGTAATTAACTTATGCCACCCCGCCAGACCCGGGGGAGGTTCCCAGACACCCAGTACACCAGAATGTTCTTCCTGGCACAAAAAGTGAGAATGTTAAAAACCTTTCTCCCATGTACATCCAAGGGAGGTAAATTCGGCAAACCCAGGAGCAAAAAGACCATGTCCACATTGACTTTGATCAACAAGACCCTCTCTATTACTCCTGCCAAAGCGCTTCAATATGCACAGAGCCTGTGGCAGGACCACAAACAATGAGTGAGGGTACCAGTATTTATTTTACATTTGGGGCACATTGAAGATGCTACCTGCTTAAAATTTCCTCCCAGCAAATGATAGAGTACTCCCTGAAAGAGTGTTCTTAGTCTGAAGCCCCCTCTTTTCTGTATCAGATCTATAACACTCAGTCAAGAGTGTGGTCTCCTTTCAGATAAAATCTCTAATCTGAAATAAATGTAAGAGGTCCCTACTTGACAATACATATTTCTAAATTATTTGATCAAATGAAATCAACGTTTCATCCTCAAACAGATGCTTTGACTCAGTAACAATTGGATTATAGCAATGTTCCACAACTGTCCTCACTTTGACTAGAAACAACACTTCGTCTGAGAGGCCTCAATGTCCAGCCATTTTGATGCTGAGTCCCCACAGGCCTAGTCACTTACAAAAGATAGAAGGGAGCTCAGTTGATACCTTCTTATGTCCAGGAAGTCCACTCCCCCCAATCCCTGGGGCAATTGCAGTTTTGCAAGCTTAACAAGAGGCCGCTTATAGCACAAAATAAAAGAACTAAACTAGCCATTCAGTTTCCAAAATGCTTTCCTAGGAAAGAGCAAAGTGAGCATACACAAAGTGTACAATAAGCGAGGAAGAATATTCTATTTGATAAGAGTGACTCAACCCAACCATGATATTGGAAGGCCCCCACAACTTTGAAGGTCTTGTTTAATCTTGTCAAACAAATTATCAAAATTAGCCTTGAATAACTGATCAAAGCTTTAGGTAACAGTGAGGCCCAAGTAAAGAAAACCTCCCTGTGCCCACTTAAAGGGGAACCCACCTTCCACATCGGGTAATCCCCTAAGACCCCCTCATAGTCATAGCCTCTGACTTTGAAAAATTGGTCATGTAACCTGAGAAAGAACCAAATGAATCAAACAGGGCATAGAGACTGTCAGGTTCGAAAGAAAATTAAGAACATCATCCGCATATAGTGTAATTTTATCCACCTTTGACTCCATCTTTAAGGCAGCTATTTTAGGGTCCCCAAGAACGGCCTCTGCCAAAGGCTCAATCACCAATGTGTAAAACAAAGGCGAAAGGGGACAGCCTTGCTGACTGCCCCTACCAATGTTAAAATTGTCAGACCTTATATCATTGGTGAGAACCACCGCCAGAGGTTCTCTGTAAAGGACCCTTACCCATCTAGTAAACGCTGCACCCAGGCCAAACCGCCCCAGGATATAAAAAGATACGGCCATTCCATCTGAAAAAAATGCTTTTTCCACTTTTAAAGAGACCACCAACCCTTGAACCGATTGTGGCTGGCACACTTGAATCATGTTAAGCAACCTCCTAACATTATTAAAGGATCTGTGACCCTTTATAAAGGCCGTCTGATCTTCTTTAACAAAAGAGGGAATATCCCTTCAAACCTCAATGCCAAAGTCTTAGACAAAATTTTATAGCCAGAATTTAAGAGCAAGATAGGTCTATAAGAAGCACAATCCTCAGGGACTTTTTCTTTCTTGAGGTAAGAGAGATATTTGCCTGTCTCAAGGATGGTGGGAGGCAATCACGACTATATGAATTGTTATACATGTCTAGCATCGGTCCTGACAGTATGTTTACAAATTCTTTATAAACTCACTGGGAAGACCATCAGGGCTGGGCGCCTTTCTCCTTTGAAGTTGCCTCACTGCCTCCTGTATCTCTTGTGCTGTTAACGGAGCACTAAGCAGAGACACCTGGTGAGCAGACACCACTGGAAAATCTAATTTCCCAAAAAAAGACTCCATTTTATCCTGTCTATCCTCACAGTACACAGACTGATACAGTTCAGAATAGAACCTCCAAAACGCCGCATTGATCTTTTTAGCATTACAGGTAAGAGTCCCATTCCCTTCCCTAATAGAAGCAATAGATTGGGATTCTGGATTAGTGGTGCTGAAAGAGCACAGCAGTTCAGTCAGCATCCAAGGAGCTTCGAAATCGACGTTTCGGGCCAAAGCCCTTCATCAGGAATAAAGAAGGGCTTTGGCCCGAAACGTCGATTTCGAAACTCCTTGGATGCTGCCTGAACTGCTGTGCTCTTCCACACCACTAATCCAGAATCTGGTTTCCAGCATCTGCAGTCATTGTTTTTAACCCCGCAATAGATTGGGAGGCATTCTTCTTCCTAACCAGATATGCCAAATATTTACCCAGTCTATCACCATGATCAAACAACCTTTGCTTTGCAAAGGCAAGTTCCTTCTGGCTATATGTGTAGGCATGGAGTTTAAAGCAGATCGAAGGGCTGTGATCCACTGCAGCTAAGTCACTGTCTCAGCTGCCTTCAATTGTGCCTTCAGCAGACGCTGCTGCTTTCCCTTCCGTCGCTTCTGACTGGCCGAGTATGAGATAGCATAGGCCTTAGCAGTTTCCCAAAGAATAGATAGATTACTGGCTGTAATGAGTTGATGGCCAAAAATGCTTCAAATTCCCTAGAAAAGTACTCAATGAACTTGTTGTCATTGAGGATGAAGGGATTCATTTGCCAATACCGAGCGCTCATTGCATCACCCTTAATCTTGACCACTAAATCGACTGCCGCGTAATCAGAGGTAGCAATATTCCCAATTGAACAAAATTCCATCGAATCCAGAAGAGCCACAGGATTTAGGAAATAATCAATCCTTGTATGGCACTTAGGAGGATTGGAAAAGAATGTAAAGTCCCTGCCCGTAGGGTGGAGGTGTCTCCAAATGTCTATCAATCCCAGTTTGACACATAGATCACCCAACTATTAGATTGTGAAGTTGGCTATGGCAGTCCTTTGGGCATTCTATCCAGCACAGGATACATTCGGCAATCAAAGTCCCCCCCCTATAATAATATGCCGCGACGCAAAGGCCATCAGCTTAGATAGTGCATCAGTCAGAAATTTAAGAGGGTGGGCCGGAGGACAATAGACATTCAAGATACCATATTCCTCACTATGTATTAAGGTCTTAAGGATGATAAACCAACCAATCTATTAAATTAAATGGAAGATTCTTCCAAACGCGTGTGGCCTCCCCCTGCTCTCAGTGTTAAAGGATGAGAAAAACACCCGATCAAACTCGGCCTGCTGTAACTTCAAGCGTCCCTAGTCATTAAGGTGAATCTCCTGCAACAGGGCAACATCCACCATCTCCTTCCTCAGGCTCCACAACACCTTCTTCCTTTTAACTGGCGAATGGATCCCTCTAATATTCCAGGTGCACCATTTAAGAACACTGCTTGCCATGATCCTTTACAACCACCTTTGACCTGCTGAGAGGAAGAATTCGACTTACAGCACACTGGGCGTATTCAAAAGTAGACTTGTGGAGTCTATTTACAAAAAACCAAAACACAAAACTAACTACAAATCACAAAAGGCACTTGATGGATGACTCTACCCCCTGCCAATAGAGGGCGCTTACACCTCCCACACACATCTCCATGAACCACACCCCAAACCCAAGCAGTAGAAGAAAACAGACAAAATAATGAGCACTCTGCCCACCCCCATCTATATACCAACAACAATCCTAATCAGAGAAAAAAAACACACCAATAGCAGTTTCTTTATGAAAAGGGCAACATTACTAGAAACATAGCAAGAGAAAAGAAATCTGAATACTATTGTCCAGGATATAGTTCCATCTGAATTACTTTAAAATGTCCAAGAAGGTCTTCATTTGTTCCGAGGAGTCAATGACCACATCATCTCCTCATGAGTAACACAAAGCACTGCTGGGTATCTCATTGAATATTGAATACCAAGACCCCCTAATTTTCTCTTGACCTCATCAAATGATTTCCTTTTATGAATCACTGCTGTAGAAAAATCCTGGAAAAACATTTTCTTAGATCCCTGATAAGTCAGGGCCTTTCCCCATCCTCCTAGAAGATTCCAGGACTCTCTGCTTGTCTCTGTAGCTTTGAAATCGTACCAGGACTGGGCGGGGGGGGGGGGGGGGGGGTGGGGAGCGCCGATCCAGACCGGATATGTGCATTGCAACCTGGTGAGCTCTGTCAACCTTTACCACCTCGGCATCCCAGCCAAGAAACTGTGGCAGTCAGTGTTCCAAAACGCATCCGCAGTTGCAGTCACAGGCCCACCCACTGCCTTCGACAGGTGTCCCATGTGTTGGGGCTTGGTTGTACGCTTTCCTTTTGTCATCCTTGCTCGCTCAAAAAGGATTTACAGTAGAACCTTGACTAACCGAACATCAACCATCCAAATCCCGGACCATCTGAACAAGACTCCAAGGCCTGGCACAAACGGCACCAGGCAACCCAATATTCAGTTATCAGTTAAATGGCGTAATAGCGTGAATTTCGGGTAATCGAGAGGAGAATTGCCGGATAATCGAGAAATATACTACTGGATAATCAAGAGACACTCGGACAACTGGCACTCATGGATTACTGCTTGTTTCTAGCCACCTGAACTCTCCGCCCGTCTCACTCAAACAATTGAGACTCCACTGCAAATGGATTTAAACAGTTTCACAAATATTTAACATCAAATTTCTCCCAAAAAAAGACAAGGTGGGGTGGGGGTAAAAATATCACTACTGCTGGGCTGAGGTGCAGAGCTCAACAAGGCAGATCTACTCAGATTGCCACCATCTTGGATCCCACCCCAGAATTTGATTATTAAGAGGTATTTATTGAAGTTAAATAAACTATCCACAACAATTTCATTTCGCACTTATTGAATAATATGTGTTCGTTGTTTTCTTTTACAATGAAGCAAGAATTTCCAGACATCAGAGGTTGAACTTTTCCAGCCCCTGAACAATGTGGGAAATGGTAGTCAGTTGGGAAAATATGGCAAGATCAGAAATTCTTGACTTTGAGAAAAAATATCTGATTTTGCACCCAAGGTTTGAACAATAAGATAAGAATCTCTCTGATGAGCAGTGGTGAGAGGCCTTTTTGCATGCATTCACTCATTATTGTCTATTCTTATAATATGCAGTTTGCAGTTTTCCCACATAGCAGAGAAAATAGAGAGAAACTGAATAGCAACAATTCCTGACATGTAAGTTAGAATGGATACTTGGTAGCTCCAGCTATCTGCTTGTTCCTCTGAATGTCCATATTGGCCAATAGACCCCAACATCTCCGCACATGAGGTAGAGTGAAAATTGATGGGTTAGTAGATATCAGTAGTAGGAAAAGAAATTGAGTCCGTTATAGACGATTTAATAGCAGAGCACTAGGAAACAGTCACAGGATTTTTTTTGTGGTCTTCTTGAAACAGGTGGGGACTCCTAGCAAGGAGAGGTGAAGGATGTCAGAGAATACTCCTGCCATTTGGACTGCACAGGATCTGAGTGCACAGCCAGGGACTCCATTTAGGCCAGTCACTTTCCGGGGTTTCACTTTCAAGAATGCCGATCTGTCGCCTGCAACGGTGACTGAGGGAACAAGTGCATCAGAGGATGTGGGGGCAGGTGACACCATCCCACTGACCTTCTGTTCGGACTGAGCGTAAAGTACATTGAGGGCATCAGGGAGGAATGTACTCTTGTTCGCTATTCTGTTCTGATTCACTTTGTAGCCTGTTATGTAGGCGTTGCCACAGACAGTGGGTGTCTGAATGGTTTGTTTGGGTCTTTAACTTAGTCTGGTATTACCTCTTGGCATATCTAATGGTGTATTGGAGGTTGTATTCAGAGTTCCTGTAAAGGTCAGAGACGTCTGACATGAGTGCTGCACACCTGGTCTTCAGTAGCAATGGATCTCCCAGTTCATCCATGGTTTCCAATTAGGGAACGTATGGACTGATGTCTTTGGCACGCAGTCCTTGACAAACCTGCTAATGAATTCCATGCCAGTGGTAGCATACGCATCCAGGTTGGCCACTGACATTGTCTACCCGCGCGCGCGCATATATATATATATCTGGCTATAGCTCAGAATAGCACTCCTCAATGAGACTCCCAAAAATTGAAACCTTGCTGATTTTTATAAAATTCAGCCCTGTCAGTTTTATAGCCTCTCTGCCAGTCTAGTACAGTTATTGCATGAACAATTGTTCATGCAGGCCATCATCTTAGCACACTGTGGTATTGCCCTTTTCCCACCTACCCATTTCCCATGGACTGTTATGACCCCATATCCCAATCATCTCCATGTTTCTTTTCAGCCCAATGCCAAATCAGTACAAAATCAATTCCCATCGCCATCGTTTGCCTTTCCTTCTCTATATCAATTCAACTATTTTCCAATTGGACATACCTCAGAAGGCATGTTGATGGAAAATGAAGTTACTTGTCTACTGATTCTGTTATATTGATAAAGCATTCTCATTGAAACAAGAAGGTCAATTCTTTCAACTAATCCTTATGAAACAAGCATTTCATTTAGGCTTAATTGTTCAATCTCTTACAGAAACAAGTTTTTCCATCAGTCACACCAAACACAAAGGAATATTGGCAGTCCATCATCATAATCTCAGGACAGCATTGCAGGAGTTTCTCAGGATTTGAAAGAGAAATGGGGAAGTTCAAATTTGATTTCCAGGTAGAGAGGATGACAATGAAGGAAAGAGATAGGAAAGAAAAGAGAACTTTAAAGTGAGAAAGGAAACAGAACCATGACCTGGCTCAAGTAAACCTTATGTTATTTGGTTTATAGAAAGCTCATCCAGCCAATTGAAATGTAAGTATAGAGAATATGATATTCGAAAACCAATCTGTTTTACCTTGCCAAAAAACTGTGCAATTAAAAGCAAGTTTTATGAGTCAAATAGTAAACCAGTGGAAGTACAGCAAACTTTCTATTAACTGGCACTGGAGTGTGCTGTTTAATGAATGATTCTAGTTGCTCAAGAGGTCCATTTAGTCAATGCAAAACATATACTAAGCAATGCAGTGGATGTGCACATCACTGTTACACTTTATTTGCAGCATAAATCACGTAAATCACAATGCAATGTTGCCTTAAATAAAATTTAATGGCAGAGAGCCTTCTCACTTGCACCTTCAACTGACTACTCAGATGTTGTGATAAGACATAAAATACCAGCATTTCAGAATCCAGTTTTTGCCAGTTTATCAAGAATGCCGGTTCATAAGGTGCCAGTTAAAACAAAGTTTGCTGTAATAGGAATGCTTGAGGAATCTTCAGAAAATATGATACCAAGAAAGGAAGTAGATGTTAAAACAGAAACAATGATGTGCATGAAACATTCTATAAGAACCTACGAGAGGGAGGAATATGTCTGCAGGCAGTCATGGGAATTCTCCGTTGAATTCTGCCACAGTGAATCAGGTTAGTGTAAGTTATTGAGATTTTGTCTCTAAGGGAGAAGCATTTCTTATTCCTCTAACAACACAAGTGAACTGATTAATATTTTCAGAGCTAATGGCACAGGTCAGTCATTGATGGTGGCTGGTAGTATTATTTGCATTTTTGGCTAAGCTCCTAATGTTCAACAGGATAATGCTGAAAAATAACCAGCCTGGAACCAAAAAAAGCTAATATCAGAAATGCAAGAATGTCATAAACAGGGTAAAGAGCTAAACTCTGCTAAAGAAAAACTGATTAGTGTAGAGAACCGACGTTCAAATACAAAAGATGAGCTTACACTTGAAAAACGCAAAGTGGTGACAACATTTAAACATTAGCTACAGGAAGTGAAACACTTTGAGGGTTCAAAGTTTGTGCGAAGATTTGTAGCTCGGGTGCTCGTTGTTGTGGTTCTGTTCGCCGAGCTGGAAGTTTTTGTTGCAAACGTTTCGTCCCCTGGCTAGGCGACATCATCAGTGCTTGGGAGCCTCCTGCGAAGCGCTTCTTTGATGTTTCCTCCGGTGTTTATAGTGGTCTGTCCCTGCCGCTTCCGGTTGTCAGTTTCAGCTGTCTGCTGTAGTGGTTGGTATATTGGGTCCAGGTCGATGTGTTTGTTGATGGAGTTTGTGGATGAATGCCATGCCTCTAGGAATTCCCTGGCTGTTCTCTGTCTGGCTTGCCCTATGATAGTAGTGTTGTCCCAGTCGAATTCATGTTGCTTGTTGTCTGCGTGTGTGGCTACTAAGGATGGCAGGGACAGACCACTATAAACACCGGAGAAAACATCAAAGAAGCGCTTCGCAGGAGGCTCCCAAGCAGTGATGATGTTGCCTATCCAGGGGACCAAACGTTTGCAACAAAAACTTCCAGCTCGGCGAACAGAACCACAACAACACTTTGAGGGTTTCAGACATCCAAATGACAAAGCTGTTGGGGTAGATCAGATCTTGATGGACCTCAAATACCAGAGGCCTTGGTGAAGTATCATGAAAAATGCTTGAATAAGAAAATGAATTGTTCATGATTCTGAACAGTTGCCTGAATACAGAATTAAAAGGCCAAATAGACAAAACAGTTGGAACTTCATCTTGGATGAATGTTGAACACCAGTACAATCTGAAGAACAAGAACAGTGATTTGTGCAGTGGAAGACCATGTCCAGAATTTAAAAACAACTAAAGGGAAATTTTAAGGAACAGATTGAAGTGATGATAAATAAATCAAGAGATTCTAGGATGTAATCTGTAAATACGAAAGAAGAATTCCGAAATGAACAGACTTGTGAAATGCTTCTATCAAAATTTCTGACAGCAAGAACCGACTAACTGAATAGTTTGGTGAAATGGCTCAGCTGAATGAAAAGTTCAACTAACCTGGAAAATAACTGGAGAATAATAAGATTGTAAATGTTTGGAGGAAACTGTGAAAAGGTTGAAATGAAAACTTGAGCAAAGCTTATTGTTTGAAGAATCGGTAAGAAGAAGATGAAAGTGTGCCAAAGACTGTGGCACATTACTCAGACAAAATTGAAAATGTTTTGAGTAAAAAGAACAAAGCACCCTTGATGCAACTTCTTTCATCTGTAATGACAAAACATTATCTGGAATGCTTAAGGATGATAATTATGAATCTCATCAATCTGAAATATATGTTTTCCATTGAAAACTTAAAGGACCCATTCAAAATGTGCTTTAAGAGAAAAGTAAGAAAAAAGAACATTCTTCAGTGTTCAAGTTGAGAAACTGATGTTAAATTTCATTTGTATGATACAGCATAATAAAAATTTTTCTCTGTGTGAAGGGGAAAGGCCACCAGTGCATTAGTTTGTAGTTACACCAGAATTTTTGAAAACCTATGGTATTTAATAGAAGTATAACCTGGTCAAGATGATTCTAATGAAGGCTTTGATCTATTGTATATTCCCTTAAATTCTTGAGCATGAAAAATATGGAAGGCCTTGTAACAATTTATTTTCTTCATTGAATTTAAAAGAATATAAGGAAAACAGAGATACTGAGTTATGTTAATAATTTGAAGTTCCAATCTAACTAAGCTTACTTGTTACGTGGACGAGTTGTTTGAGTTAAACTTTTATAGTTTTGTTGGTACAATATATGTGAATGTGTATGTGAAAAGGCTAAGTCCATAATAAGCTATTTGTTAGAAATCTATGATAAGAGTTTTTTGTATTTCCAAAACCATTGTGAAGAAATCTTCAATGTCGTGAAGCTTTCTTTCTTTAAAATAGGTTGAGTGCAATGAAATCCATGTACAGCATTCTGTGAGCATATAACCTTCAGCACACACTCAGTTCCAAGGAAGATAATTTGACTATTTCAAACTGTTAGTGAGTTTAAATTCTGTCCAGCAGTAGGAGAAGGGCCTAATGCAAGATCTTCCATAGGTCAGCCAGGACAGCTCAGGGGTCATTGAAGAGCTCAAATGTTTGAGGCAATGAGGGAGGATTTGTGAGAAAGAGAAAAATGCAGACTCCCAGTTAGGAGTGATGTCATTTACTGTGCTGTTGGGATGGCTGCTGAATTATTCAGATTCTATGAGTCATGAGCTGGTGAATGAATCTGTGTAGTTGGAACTCAGAAGGAGTTATTAAGCAGCTAAGCAATAGGGTTGGAACTCAGAGAAAGTCTTGAGTTGAGGAAATGGAAATTTCATTGGCTGTGTGCTGGGGAAAGCTGTGAGGGGTTTGGAATAAACCCAAAGCATTAATATTTTATTCAGCTGAGAGAGTGGGCATTGAAAAGCTTTCAAGCAGCGTTTGTCTGAAGAAACTGAGTAACATTGGAATTCAGAGAAATCCCAAGGACAGGACAATTTTAATGAGGCTAGTTGCTGGGGAAGAGCCAGAGTTCTATCCGTGAGTGAGTGCGGGGTGCAGTTTCAGAATCATAGAGCCGTAGAACTGTACAGCATGGAAAAAGACCTGTCAGGACAACTCGTCCATGCCAACCAGATATCCTAAATTAATCTAGTCCCATTTGCCAGCATTTGGCCAATATCCCTCTGAATCATTCCTATTCATATATCCATCTAGATACCAGTCTCTACCACTTCCACTGGCAGCTCATTCCATTTATGTGCTACCCTGTGTGAAAAAGTTTCCCATTCGGTCCCTTTTAAATCTTTCCCATCTTGCCTTCTAGTTCTGGACTACCCCACTGTTGAGAAAAGACCCAACTATTCACCCCACCCCATCCTCATGATTTTATAAATCTCTAAAAGGTTACCCCTCAGCCTCCAACACTCCAGGGAAAATAGCCCCTGGCTATCTAGCCTTTTCCTATAGCTCAAACCACAGGGGAATGGGTCTGAGTGGGTTGCTCTTCAGAGGGTCGGTATGGACTTGTTGGGCCGAAGGGCCTGTTTCCACACTGTAGGGAATCTAATCTAATCTAATCTAAACCCTCTAGCCCTGGCAACATCCTTGTAATTTTTTATTCTGAACCCTTTCAAGTTTAACAACATTGTTCCTATAGTAGGGAGACCAGAATAGAATGCAGTATTCCAAAAGTGGCTTAACTAATGTCCTATACAGCCACAACATGACCTCCCAAAGGACTGACCAATAAAGGCAAACGGACCAAATGCCTTCTTCACTATCCTGTCTACCTATGATTCCACTGTCAAAGGAACTATGAAACTGCACTCTGAGGTCTCTTTGTTCAGCAATACTCTCCAGCACCTTACTATTGAGTGTATAAGTCCTGCCCTGATTTGCCTTTCCAAAATCAGCACCTCACATTTATCTAAATTAAACTTCATCTGCTACCCTTCAGCCCAATTGCCCATCTAATCAAGGTCCTAGATAAAGAACAAGAATATTCATAGAAACACTGAAAAATGAATTATTATTTACTACCAGGTGTACAAGTTATCAGCAATGATTTATTTATCTGAGATAAGACTTACCATTTTCCCTTTGACTGCTTTGCTAAGCTAAGGAAGGAAATTATCAGCATTCGATATACATCCACAGCTAAAACGTTGAACAATAAGTTCACACTTATTGATTCTGCGTGGTTAAAGGGTCCCAAGGCAGAAGATAAGGCCTTCTTCCTCCTGGCATCAGGTGGCTTGGATTTGGTGATGGAGGAGGCCCAGGACTTGCATATCCTTGAAATCCTTGCAGTCTTCACTTTCTCCCAGTGATGAAAATTAAAGTGAGTTCCAGCGGACAACGACATACCTTTGGGTTGGTCCCTAAAGAAATGAATGAACCTTAAAATTATTGCAATATATGAGGAAATTCCTGGAAGGAAGTTAAAAGTAGAACTCAGATTACAGCATAAGTACTAAAGTTAAAAATGATTGATTTGCTTAATCCTGTTTGTTTCTGTTTAAAAATTTGAAATTGTCTAGTGCAGATCTGTCAGTTTATACTAGATGTTTTCCCTTTAAATGTTAATAGTCTCTAATTTGATTATAACAATAAAAATACTTTTAAAAATTTACTTAATGTTGAAATGTGAATATTACACTCATCAAGTTTCAGGATGCCAGTGCCATGAATAAATTATTTTTCATTTCCCACACCCAATGTCAGCATCATGTGGTTCCAGGTCAATTTAAAATGGCTAAGACTCCCTAATCAACCTCAACAATATATCTTGACTCATTAGTCCTGGCAAAGGGTTTTGGCCTGAAACATTGACTTTGCTGCCCCTTGGATACTATCTGACGTATCGCACTTTTCCAGCTTCACGTCTATCGACTCTGACTTCCAGCATCCATAGTCCTTACTGATTCCTAATATATCTTGACAGCTACTTCAGAAGAGTACCTCCACCCAAACACTTTCAATAAATTATTATTAACAATGGATTAGCTAACTTTCTGTATTTTTCTTAAATAAATCATCTAATTTCCTTCCTTAGCAAAGCAGTCGAAGGGAAAATGGTAAGTCTTATCTCAGATAAACAAATCATTGCTGATAACTTGTACACCTGGTAGTAAATAATAATTCATTTTTCAGTGTTTCTATGAATATTCTTGTTCTTTATCTAGGACCTTGATTAGGTGGCAATTGGGCTGAAGAGTAGCAGATGGAATTTAATTTAGATTTCACCAGTTTTCTCACCTCCCCTACCCCCCCCCCCCCCTTATCCCAGATCAGATGCTACCTGACCTGTTGTGCTTTTCCAGTGTCACACTTTTTAATTTTCACCTCTGTTTCAGCTATTGTCTGAAGTAAGATTTTGGCTAAATGACCCTCCAAACATTTGTAAGACCACATAACTATGGATATTGCAGCCTCTTTTTCTGGTAATTTAACTCTGCTGAGGCTTTCTGCCATGAGTTTCTATGACAATCATTGTCCTATAGCTGCAAGATCAGCAGATCTTCCAGGTTTTTTTTCACAAATGCAAACCTAACTGGAGTTGAGCCCCACTCAGTTTTCGTGTGGTAAGTGATGAAATTAGCATTTTTCTACTTACATTGGCAACCCTGACTGACAAATTTTTTGCTGTTTGAAACCACAAGCTGTACTCTACATAAAACTCTCTTCTGATGACTTTCACCCTTCTGACACTAATTATTTAACTTTAATTATGTTACCTTTACAAAATTAATCGTCCCAAAATTAAAAGTTATCTCTAAATTTTTAATCTGATCTGTGAGCCACTTGATTGGGAGTATTATAGCAAAAATAGACTTCCAGTAATGTAGCCCTTATTCACACCAGAAGATCTGAAAATACTCAATACAATGAAATCTTGCTTAAAGCAAAGTTACTTTCAAAACAAAATCAATATTATTCATTAATTCTGTTAATCTTCTTCCCGATTCAATAGAATTATGAGTCATGGTATTAACACAAATAGAAAGCAAAAACAGGAAAACATTATTATCTGAATAGCGAGAGATTGGGAAAGGTGGAGAGGCAATGAGACCTGGGTGTCCTTGTACACCTGTTGTTGAAAATGAGTATGTAGGGGCTGCAGTGCAGTGAAGAAGGCGAATGATATGTTGGCCTTTTTAGTGAGAGGAGTCAAGTACAGGAGCAGAAATGTCTTGCTGTAATTGTATAGGGGCTTGGTGACACCACAGCTGGAGTATTGTGTGCAATTTTTGTATCTTTATCTGAGAAATGATGTCAGGCTATAGAGGGTATGCAACAAAGCTTAATTAGACTGACTTATAAGGAGGGGTAGAATTGGTTAGATGAATGTGGGATGATCTCAAGATAGGAGGGTGGGATAAACCAGGAAATTGCAAACAGTCTGGCTAACCTCAGTGGTGGGGAGACTATTGGAAGTGATTCTGAAGGACTCAGAGAAGCAGGGCTTTGTTAAGGAGAGATCATGTCTGACCAACTTGATTGAATTTTTTGAGGAGGTGACCAGGTGTCTAGATGTGGGCAATGCATTTGATTAATCTACATGGACTTCAGCAAAGCTTTAGACAAGGTTCTGAATGGGAAACCCATGGGATCCAAAGAAGGTTGGCAAATTGAACCCAGAATTGACTGAATGACAGGAAGAAGATCATGATGGTCGAGAAGTGTTTTTGTGACTGGAAGCCCTTGTCCATGACATAATATTGCATTCAGTTTGAAAGATAGAAAAGAGTGAATTCAAGACTAAACTTAAATAAAGATATCTATTAAGGCATGAAGACAGCACTGGCTAAAATGAACTGAAAAATCAAGTTCCTGGATATGTTAGTGGAAGTGAAGTGGCAGATGTTTAAGGAGAAATTTCAGAATATTCAGGAAGGATACATTCAATGAGAAAGAACAACTCAAATGGAAGGACACACCATCCATAAGAACTAAGGAAACTAAATTATCAAATTAAAAGAAAACAAAATTCCAGAACGATGAGTCACAAATCAAAAAAATTGAACAGCATAGGTGACTAAAAGATTATTAAGTCGGGCAAAATTAGAAGATGACAGAAAGTTAGCTAGAAATAGAAAGATAGATAGCAAGTTTTTAAGAGATGTTTAACAAGGAAAATAGTAAGCAAAGTGAACGTTGATTATCTCGTGGGTAATTAAAAATGGAAAATAAGGAAACGGTGGACTCATTGAATAGATTTTCATAGAACATAAGAACTAGGAGCAGGAGTAGACTATCTGGCCCTTCGAGCTTGCTCTACCATTCAATACGATCATTTTTGTAAGCTCAGCTCCACCTATCTGCGCTCTCATTGTATCCCTTAATTCCTTTATTGTTTAAAGAAATCTGTCTTAGCTTTAGAAGTGTTTATTGAAGTAACATCAACTACTTCACTGGGCAGGGAATTCCATAGATTTACAACCCTCTGCATGAAGAAGTTCCTTCTCAATTCAGTCCTAAATCTGCTCCCCCTAATTTTGAGGCTAGTTTTTTGTCATAGTTTCACCTGTCAGTGGAAACATCCTCTCTATTTCTATCTTATGTATTCCCTTTATAATTTTGTATGTTTCCATAAGATCTCCCCTCATTCACCTGTCCTCATTGTCTTCTTCCTAGCACTTCAGATAAGGGAATAACAGTTGTTTTGCCCAAGAACCATTGGCACAAATGCTATGTGATTCCTGTAAGGCAGTGTTAGAAAGGTGTTGGCTGTAAATTCATTCTGTCACACATTTAACTGAAGCCAACTTTCTTAAGTTTCTGAAACATATTTTTAATTCCGCAAATTATTGTGGCCCACAGTACTATTGTTGAAACCAAGGCAGAAATCAACACTGTTCCTATAAAATTGCTAAAAAAAAATTGTATCGTCAGATAGATAGTGAATTGGTTTCCGATTCTAGAAACAACAACAATGTAGGCTACACTATAGAAATGTCATATCTCTGATGAGAAAGAGTGAATATTCAACATTTGTCCTTCACATTATATATTTTTGCAAGATGAAGACAAACAGCTATATATTAGGTCTCAAATCATTTTGATATTTTTTCTGTAATGAATTGTGGCATTTAAATCTATCACATTACATATACATACACTATAATAGGTTTTTATTGTGTTCCATTTCTGTTGCTTAATGCAGTACTTTGACTGAAAAGGATCATTTCAGTCTGTTTTACATTTGGATGTAAAAGTCAAATAGTACTTCACATTTTAAACTTAATTATATCAGCTAGTAGAACCATAAAGGATCGTAGCCAGTATTTTAATACAATGAATATTTATGTATCTGCACATCCTAATATATATTATAAATCATTTTGAAGCCAGTTAATCATGAAACTATCAGTTAATCATGATAATCTGCTTCATGTGAGAGACCTTATAATGTAAGGAGCAAAAAATTATAATGGACAAAATTTAATTCAATTTGCAACAACACTGCTAAATAATGTTAATGCCACGTTGTGAGCTAATGCCACTATTTAGCACGCAATATTTAATTATTAGCTCATTAAGACTGCTGCAAGATTTCCATGCTACACAGTGTGTTGCCTGGAGAAGAAACAAAGGCTTAGAAATTGGATCGCACAGTGCACATTTTATCTGTGCTTGACAGCATCCCAGATCCACAAAAAAATTCCTGGGCTCTGTCAGACAAGTTTATCCCTCTCCTATGTTTCCTATCCACTTGTCGACTGTACTTATGACCTCAGACAATGGATGATTTTGCTGCCGCCAAATGGAGGGATCAGCAAGCTTCTTTGCTGGTTGTGAATGGGTTCTGCAGAATGCTAATAACAAATGAGGCAATTGGACCAATTTGTTTTGGTCCTTCCACTTGCCTATTTAGATTAATACATCATGCACTACATCCTTCTTATGCTCCAGTTTGGTTGTGGTACTACTAAGATTCTTCCAAATTGGCACGAAAGTCCCAGTTAAAGTATTATTCCTGAATTACTGAAATGCGATGCCATGACAAAGGGGTAGTAGCTTAGAACAATGAATATGTTAAAATAAAACAAAGAATTGCAGATGTTGAAGATATCTGAGAAAAAAAGGCTAAAACTGCTAGAAAAACCCAGCATGTCTGGCAGCATCTGTGTTGAGAAAACAGAGTCAACCTTTCAAGTCCAGTGACCCTTCTTCAGAAGAATTTCCAGAAATTTCTGTATTTCTTTGTTGTAATGAATATACCATAATGCTATGTTCATTTGCTTCCCAAAAAGAAAGAAAAAATAAGGCAGAGTTAATGGAAGAACATTCATTGAATGTATGCGATATGATGTCTTTATCTGCATGTTAGCTCACAGAATATATACACCAGAGACATGAGTTCTGTTTGAGACAGATGTCTTGAAATTTATAAACAACTAAGTACATTAATATGACATTTCAGACTTACATATACAGTCTGTTATGCACTTACTTAGTTAACAGTCTGAGTGGCTGGCTGCCTGACTAAATGCTGAACTGTAAAGAGAATAGGATGGAGATCTTTAAATACTAAAATGTCAAATGTTGTGGTGTAATCTAGCTGTCTTAAAGGTGTAGTGCCTTTCTGAGGTATGTGAAATAATACAACAGTATTTTGTTGTGCAGTGAAGCAGAGAACATCAGTGATCAGTCTAGCATATGACCCTCTCACATTTGGCGGTATCTATGAACATTCCTCTTTCTGTGCCAATGTAACAACTTACAAGGGCATTAAGGAACAATATTATTTTTGGCACACTATACCTTAAAAGCCACACCAGTGTCATTTTTGTTCTATTTCCACGCAAACTTGTAGCCTCTCTATATGAAATTGTGGTTTTCAAGGCACTTTTGACTTTCAACTCCACCTTATTGGAGTTATTAGGAGAAAGACAGTCCTTGATCATGGGTATTTTGGGTGATATCTTTCTCCTCTGCAACTATAGAATATAAACCTTCTCCGCCAGTGCCTCCAATGCTGCATCCATAAATCGGTATGACCGCTCCCTCAGTCCCTGGCTGTGTGTCAGCCAGCACACTCCATGTCTTCAGGGATGATAGGTGCAAGGAGCCAACACCTATTGCTTGTTATAATGCCACTTTATATTTACAATTGCTTTGAGAACTTGAGTTCTAAAGGATGATGAAAAAGTAATTTATTTTAAGTATTCTGGACGTACCTAGAGTGGTTTCTTTAAACAAGGTCATTATGGACATTAGAATTTTATTAATGAGGCTTCCTAGAAATCGCATGACTGGCGAAACTGCTTGCTTTGTTATACATTCTCGAACGGTTGTTTGAATCGTGACTGGTTGAAGAAGTTCTGATGTTATCTGATTGAATTGGAGTGAAGCCTGCAAAGAAAACCCTCCTCCTCTGTTCAAAGTGATACCTATTTTTTACTTTCGAAATAGTGATTGAAGGAACATTCTGTGATTGTATTTCCTGAACAAGTCTGATCTGAAGTCTTCTGAGGCAACTGCACATAATTAATGACTTGACCACCTGTGCCAGACGATTAGAACAATTGAGCCCGGGACATCCTATGCTTTATCTTTTCCTCTTCTCTTGAATTCATTCACAGGAATTCATTACCAATGCCTAATTGTCAGAGGGCGGTTGCGAATCAACCCCACTGCTTTGGATCTAGAGTCAGACATCGGCCAGACCGGGTAAAGACATTAGTGAACCAGAAGGGTTTTCCCAACAATCAGCAATAGTTTCATGATCATTATTAGACTCTTAATCCCAGATTTTTTTTTATTGAATTCAAATCCCACCATCTGCCATGGCGGGATTTGAACTTGGGCCACCAGAACATTACCTGGGTCTCTGGATTAATAGTCCACTGATAATACCAGTAGGCTATCACTTCCAAGAATAACTGATTAACCAAAGTATTTTGTTTTTTCAACAGCAAGTTCTGTTTTTTTTCCTTTCCAAAGGCTTATGAATCTGTGGAATTCCCTGCAAGGTGAAGCAGTTAGGGCTAACTCATTGAATATTGTAAGACAAAGATGGATTTTTGAGCAGTAAAGGAATTTAGGGTTATGGTGAGCAGGCAGATAAGTGGAGCTGTGTCCATGAAAAGATCCTGAAGAAGGGCTTATGCCCGAAACGTCGATTCTCCTGTTCCTTGGATGCTGCCTGACCTGCTGCGCTTTTCCAGCAACACATTTTCAGCTCTGATCTCCAGCATCTGCAGACCTCACTTTCTCCATGAAAAGATCAGCCATGATCTTATTGAATGGCGGAGCAGGCTCGAGTGACCAGATGGCCTACTCCTGCTCCTAGTTCTTATGTTCTTATGTTTCCTTTTTCCAAAGAGAACATTTGTGTGTGTGAGAAATTTCAGGTGAGGTATTTAGAGGAATAAAGTTTTATACTTCTATTTTACTGACGGTATATGTTAACCAATTATTGCATCTTTATTTGAATACATTTTGTTTTGACAATAAGCTCAGAATTATGTTTATGAAGAAACCTGGTTGATAAACCATTTGTTTAAAACCTGATATAGATAAGGTATTTAATTGGTCACCTTGATAACTGGTAAAAGTATTTTCACTTACATTGTGATCCATGGAATAGCGGAACTAGAACAATTAAGTGCACTATATTGTGTGGTGGGAAAATGGGGAGCTTTATCAGGCAGTGCACGTGAAGGGTGAAAAAGTTGCAAAGAGGATGTAGATAGGTTCAAAAATAGAAGAGCTGAAACATTAAACAAACTGCTCATCAAAAGAATTTTTTGTTCTGCAGTTGATACTTTGTGAGAATAGAACATTCTTAATGGTCACTGTAAAAGTAGTAAGTGTACATTGCACATTTGGAATAAGAATGAGAGGTTGTATAACTCCCTCTTGTGATTTGTGGAAAAGGATGTGTGGAAAGGTAGAGAGGTATTCAGAATTCTGAGGTAAGAAAAGGACATATATTAATGATTTAAATGAGGGCACTGAAAAAAAGGACGCTAGTATCTCCAAGTTTGCAGACAACACAAAACTGGATGGGAGGGCGAGCTATGAAGAGGATATAGAGATGCTTCAGCATGATTGGACAAAAGCATGGCAGATGGAGTATTATGTGGATATATGTGAGGTTATCAACTGTAGCTAAAACAGGAAAGCAGATTGCTATCTGAATGGCAATAGATTGGGAAAGGAGATGGTTAATGAAATCTGGTTGTTCTTGTACATCAGTTGCTGAGAGTAAGTATGCAGAAGTAGCAGGCATTTAAGAAAGCAAATGGTATATTGGTCTTCACAGTGAGAGGATTTGAGTACATGAACAGGGATGTCTTGCTGCACTTATACAGGGCCTTGGCAAGACCTGATGTGTTGTATGCAGCTTTGATCTCCTTATCTGAGGAAGGCTGTTCTGCTATGGAGGGAGTGCAGCAAAAACTTATCAGACTGATTCCTTGGATGGCAGAACTGACCAATGAAGGGAGAATGGATCAATTAGGACTATATTCACTGGAGTTTAGAAGAATCAGGGCATTTCATAGAAACCTATAAAATTCTATCTAGGGTTAAATATGGTAACATAGGAAGGACGTTCCCACTGACTGGGGAGCCCAGAACCAGAGATCACAGACTAAGGTTGCAGGGTAGTCCATTCAGGACTGAAATGAGGAGAAATGTCTTTACCTAGAGTGTGAGCCTGTGGAATTCAGTACTACAGAAAGCATTTGAGAAAAAAACACATTTTAAAGAAGGAGTTAGATATACTTCTTAGTGCTAAAGGAATCAAAGGGGTAGGGGGAGGGAGAGGGAACAGGGTTAGAGGACCAGCCATGTTCATATTGAATGGAGGAACAGGCTCAAAGAGCTGGGTGGCCTGTTCCTGCTCTTATTTACTATCACTCTCTGTAAATAAAATACATCCTTTAAAAAGCCCACCAACCTTTTGCATCTCATGATTTCACCCACAGTTAGGAACTGAACAAAATCCATTTTTAACATGGGTAATGAATATAAATTTACTGTACAAACTATTATCTTGTCCCAAAAATTAATAACCTTCCATTAGGAAAATAAAAACCTCCTGAAAACTAACATCACCATGCCTGTCCCAGGTCTTCCCTACTATATCTAACTGAAAAACGGACCAAATGTAATCTTCATAAGAATTCCAATCTCGAGGACTTTGTTTATAATAATAATTATTATTATTATAAATCTTACATACATAAGTTTGCCAAATTTTGCTACTGCTGAGAAATAGCAGACTATTTCAACGGTCACAATTTATTTTTATATAAGCTGTATTTGCCATCATTTATAACTTTCATTTGAAAGGACTGTAAAAATTACATCATGAAAGGAAATCATCTCAGATATTTTGCCTATTCTGGTGATAACTTTTAGATGGATCATTCTACCTTAGGACCTTAGAGCATGTACATTCTTTACAACAATAAAACAAATGGGACTTTCGCCTATGGTAATTTCAACAACATTTGAATTTATTTACTTAGTGAAATGAAGTTTTGGGTAAAAGCGCTATCATGTGTTCTGTACTAGGAATAAAGATATAGCCATGTTGATCACCACATAATTTTCTGGTCTTTCATGTTTATTACGTACTATTTTTCTGCAGCCTAACTTATAATAAAACTTGGTACAACAGGTTATAATTGTACTTTGCTGATGTGTCATAGAAACTCACATTGGGGTAAATGCATCACCAAAAGAGTTTCCTGTATTTGTTTCCCAACATGTCTGCAACAAGACAAAATTGCTGAAAACAGAGACTGGCTGCTGTGAATTCACCATACATCTTATTTGTGTGTCGAACCACATAGACTACACAGTTTTTTTAAAAGATACAACACAGCTTGTCGTGGAGAAAATGTTGACAAAGTTCTGTTCTTGTGGGTTTATATCACATATGTTCCTCAATCATTTATCACTGTTTATATATCATACCATCTCTTTTTTGTTCTATTGTAATACATTTGGCTACTCCAAAAATACAGTATTACAATTTAATTTTTAAAAGTATGCTTATTTTATACCGGAGCTACATTTATTTTGAAGTGACAGCTCTGCGACATTTGCCATATCAAGTGCAGTCAGCAGTTACTGCACAATAATAGATCAAGTGAAGAGTTTCCTAGTCATCAGTTGCATACTATTTATTAATAAATAAGCACTAATTAATTCACAATCATAAATCTTCCTCTTGCATTAATTTTGTTTTTTAAAAAATATTTTAATTACACATTTCTAAATCTTAGGAAATATGCTCAACATAAAATAAATTGTGTTGCCATAGACTATGTCCTATTCCAAAAATGTATGCCATCTTTCTCTTTGTTGAACGTATTAGCCTTAGAAGTCAGAATGTTGGGATGAAACATGTGGGGAGGATAGAAATTAAATTGCTAGATTCCTGATAAACAGATAATTTCAGCAATGTGTTCCATAAACATGTGTATTGATTATGACATTATTACAAAAGATTCATTTGTGCTTAGCATTTTTAGTACAAATCTAATGCAGTAACTGTTGATCTTTATTTTCTAAGTAAATTTAACAATTGCATAATTTATGAATGGTTTGGAGATGCCGGTGTTGGACTAGGGTATACAAGGTTAAAAATCACACAACACCACGTTATAGTCCAACAGGTTTAATTGGAAGCACACTAGCTTTCGGAGCGACGCTCCTTCATCAGATGATTGTGGAGGGCTCGATCGTAACACAGAATTTATAGCAAAAATTTGCAGTGTAATGTGAAACTATCACTGTATTCTAACAGATGAAAGGCTTAACAGACAATCAATTCTTCAATGTATAATTTCAGTTACATCACACTGCAAATTTTTGCTATAAATTCTGTGTTACGACCGAGCCCACCACAATCACTCCGAAAGCTAGTGTGCTTCGAATTAAACCTGTTGGACTATAACCTGGTGTTGTGTGATTTTTAAC
>NC_057731.1:29806360-29947707 GCF_004010195.1 Chiloscyllium plagiosum | reverse complement strand
CCAATCAGCTTTCGAAAGTTCTTGCCTAATACCATAAAAATTGGCCTTTCTCCAATTTAGAACTTCAACTTTTAGATCTGGTCTATCCTTTTCCATCACTATTTTAAATCTGATAGAATTATGATTGCTGGCCCCAAAGTGCTCCCCCACTGACACCTCAGTCACCTGCCCTGCCTTATTTCCTAAGAGGAGGTCAAGTTTTGCACCTTCTCTGGTAGGTACATCCACATACTGAATCAGAAAATTTTCTTGTACGCACTTAACAAATTCCTCTCCATCTAAACTTTAACACTATGGCAGTCCCAGTCTATGTTTGGAAAGTTAAAATCCCCAACCATAACCGCCCTATTATTCTTACAGGTAGCTGAGATCTCCTTACAAGTTTGTTTCTCAATTTTCCTCTGACTATTAGGGGGTCTATGATACAATCCCAATGAGGTGATCATCCCTTTCTTATTTCTCAGTTCCACCCAAATAACTTCCCTGGATGTATTTCCAGGAATATCCTCCCTCAGCACAGTTGTAATGCTATCCCTTATCAAAAACGCCAATCCACCTCCTCTCTTGCCTCCTGCAGCATTTGTATCCTGGAACATTAAGCTGCCAGTCCTGCCTATCCCTGAGTAATGTTTCTGTAATTGCTATGATATCCTAGTCCCATGTTCCTAACCATGCCCTGAGTTAATCTGCCTTCCCTGTTAGGCCCTTTGCATTGAAATAAATGCAGTTTAATATATTAGTCTGACCTTATCCCTGCCTGCCCTGACTGTTTGACTCACTTCTGTTCTCAACTGTACCAGTCTCAGATTGATCTCTTTCCTCACTATCTCCCTGGGTCCCACCCCCCAACCCCCATGGTGTGTGTGTGCAGGTGTGAGACACAGTGAGAGACACAAGGTGTACGAATCTTTATTCAATTTCCACCACCAGGAAGATAGGAAAAAACCTGAGTGGCCAGTGACAAGCACTGCTCTTCACATCAAAGGGCAGTTCCCCTATTTATTTCTCTTTTTTAAAATTTTTTTTGTTTTTTTAATTAACCCCCACACTACCGCTTAACTGCGGTAGTGCTTATTTTTTCCCTCCAGCACCCCTGGTGTGTGTGTGCGCAGGTGTGAGACACAGTGAGAGACACAAGGTTCATGAATCTTTATTCAATTTCCACCACCAGGAAGATAGGAAAACACCGGGGTGGCCAGTGACAAGCACTGCCCTTCACATCAAAGGGCAGTGCTATGTGATCAAAACAGTGAAGGGGAGGGTAGGGACTAAATCAAAATAGAGTTGGAGGGGGAAATAATGCACTCCACTCCCTGCGGCACCCACCTCTCCCTGAACAACTCCAGGGTGTTGGTGGACACCGCGGGCTCCTTCTCCAAGGACACCCGGGCGGTAACGTAACCGCGGAAGAGGGTCAGGGGGCCCTAATGACCCCCTCCACAGCCCGCTGCCTGGACCTGTTGATGGCCAGTTTGGCCAAGCCCAGGAGCAGACCCACGAGGAGATCTTCAGACTTGCCCTCCCTCCTCCGTACCGGGTGCCCAAAGATCAGGAGCGTGGGACTGAAGTGCAACCAAAAGCAGAGGAGGAGGTTTTTCAGAAAATCAAAAAGGGAGTGCAAACGCCCACACCCAATATAGATGTGGTCCACGGACTCCACAGCACCACAGAACAAGCAGTTGGGCTGGGAGTCCGTGAACCGCTGCAATCTGCAGTTGCAGGGGACTGCTGCGTGCAGCACCCTCCACCCCAGATTCCCGAGAGAAAGGGGGAGGACTCCCGCGTAGAGAGCCCTCCACTGGGGATCCCCACCGCCCGGTGGCAAATGGGCACGCCAAGGCGTGTCTGGACGGTGGATGAGGGAGAAGAGGTGACGGTGTGCAGCAGTCTAGACACTCCTATTCTTATCTGTTGGCCAGGGTTCCCTGATTGGGCCAGAGTATCAGCCCCAATCAGGGAACTCATATTCTATGAAGTCCACCTGACTGACCTCGTTATAATCACTACACTTGCATTGTCTACTACCCCCACATCAGTCCCTCCTTCTATCTTTCCCGTCTATTCTACCTTTTAGTCCCTCTTGTTGGCCCTTGGTAAATGCCTAAGTTGGCCAAATACATTGCCTAATGCCTTGTGGGTCTTCCTTTCCTGGTTGGAAGCAAGATGACTTTAAACCTCCTCAGCAGGTCTGTCTTGGTCACTGAAAGCTTTCCAAGTCATAACCCACAGCATGATCAATCATTAAGGACAAAACAGTAACTAGGGAGAGAATAGAACCCTTCAAAGATCAGCAAGGCAGCCTATGTATGGAACTGCAGGAGATAGGGGAGATACTATTTGAGTATTTTGCATCAGTGTTTACTGTGGAGAAGGACTTAGAAGATACAGAATGTGGGAAAATAGATGGTGATATCTTTAAAAATGCCCACATTACACAGGAGGATGTGCTGGATGTCTCAAAATGCATAAGAGTGGATAAATCCCCAGGAACAGAGCAGGTGTATCCTAGAACACTGTGTGACGCTAGGGAAATGATTGTTGGACTCTTTGCTGAGATATTTGTATAATCAATAGTCAGCTTGTCATAGAATAAATTTTTTTTTAATATAAAGGAGGCTTACCCATGTTGCCATATTCCTACAATAGAGGGTAATTTGATTAGAGAGACTCGTTCGAAATATGTTAGTCTGACCCTACCAATTCTACTTTAAACACTTTTCATACCATTTCTCTTTAATATGTATGATAATCCATATTCTATCAGTTCACTGGGATTATGGTAACCATTAAACAAGTCTCGAGTCATATTACCTTTGATAAAAAATGAAATTCAATCATTATTTGAGTTATCGATGTTACTTACAATGTGAGTGAGTCACTTAAAAAAAAAACTTCCTTGGAATCTTAAGTTTTACAGAACACATTCTTGCTTTCTCACTCTTGACTTATAATTGTTCTTTGTCATTCTTCCTTTAAACTTTGAATGTGATGATCTGTTCAAATTGTCTCCATTTTTTATCAGTTAATCTATTTCTATAATTTGTTCTAAAATTCACCATATTCTATTATCTATGATCTCTGAATAATATAGACTCAGATTTATGTTCCTTAATTTGGTTTGACATTCTCCAGTTCTCTATTCGTAGATCACGTCACTCAATATCATTAAAATAACATCACACATGGACTTAATATTCTCTGGCTTTTTCATCTGTATCATCACACTTCTTACTAAGTGATTTTATTCTGAATCCCTTAGTTATCCAAATCCACATTTTCCTCCTTTAACTTTGCTTGCTTTAGCAGGTATCAATATGTTTCACTCCATTCTAATTGGTTTGAGGTTAGTCTCTTTAAGGATTAAGTGGCAATGTCTTGCTGACTTTTAAAGATATTCTTACTTTACTGGCCACACAAACCAATTCATTGTCAATTAGAGCCACATGATTGAAACCCATTCTTCAGTGCAATATTTGAACTGTTTTCAAAATATTTTCGCACACCCATGCATTATCCCAATACCATACCACACATTCTTGACTCTCATATGATTTTATCAAAAGATCAATGAGGTTTTTACTTATCACTCCATGAATGGTCCAGATGCCTCAGGAGGTGGCCAGATTGTAAACTTTATTACTCTTCAAAGGACCCAGACATCACCAAGAGAAAATTCAGTTTAGAGCTTTCATCTAAGCTTTCCTTTCTTCAAAATGCATATTAATATCAATTGACACTACTGAATCACACAGGGCACTTTATTCTAATTCTTGTTTGCTACTACACTTCCTCTGTCACCATTCTATCTCATTCATAAGCCCTGGAGAAATATTACAGTCTCATGACATCGTAAAACTGAAATCAAAAGTTTTAGTTTGATTCCATGCAATAACATGATTACAATAAACCTTTACATTCTGACTTCAAGTAAGAATTTTGTAGCAGTTGTTTATGGCCACCAATATTTCCTTAAAGTGGCAGAATATGATAAACCCTCAATGTTTTCATTGATTTGCATTTCACAACAACTCTCTTTATCTGGGAGAGCCATAATTACATAATAAAATGCCAACACTAAATACTACATCTAGGTCTACTTAACCATACATGCTTTTAAACTGACACAGGCACACACCACAATCACATCCACATTTTCATTTCTCTGTGCTCCTCAGAATAGGAACTCCTACACTATAAACCTAAAGCACAAAATCGCAAGCTCCAGGGGAAATGGAAAACAAAGCTCAAATTTAAACCAGTTTAAGTCTCACCCATATTACAAATACATATAAAACAACATTTAAGAACCAAGGAACAGAAATGCATACTAATCCAGATCACAATGGTTAACAGTTAGTTTCAGCTTACAGTATACCCTTTGTCAAATGCTGCCAATTTGAAATTAAAATGTCTTCGTTTTCCAATTTGAATTAAAATGTTTTCTTTTTTTAAAGAAAAAATTATCATTGTGTTCAACGTATCCTGACCTACCACGCATACGTGCACTGGAGTCCCTCCGATATTACTTGGCTCTTCCAACTTCCTGCATTTTTGTGTGTGTATGTGTCTGACCTTTCCAAATGTGCTCAGGTCTTCCCAGTTATTAACCTTCATTACTCTTTGCGTCCCTGACCAGACTCCAACATTCCAAGACCGAGCACAACTTGCCTTAACTCACTAATTCTCCTTCGGATGCCTGACTGAGTACAGGCAGGTTTGAATGCAGTTTGTTAATCTTCCCTTGGGTCCTCAAGCCAGTACTACTCACCCAACTACTCTAGGCCTCTTAAAGCAATCTGAGTTCCAGATCTGATGTTCAGATCTGACCTATTGGGCCTTCACTCCAGCAGAGAAAGACCAATGAGCATAAATAAAAATGAACAAGGTCCATATCAATGTTCGCTTTCATAGAGTTCCAAGTCATAGCATCAGTGAAATAGACAGTTTAATCCTTTATCATCTCTTAGACCAAGTAAGACTCAGGCTTCTTTGTTTCAACATTTATTCATGCAAGCATGGGAGATGTACATGTCCAAAAATGACATGCAGCTCAAATCTTTTATTGCAAGCACAAAGATTTCATGCTATTATTATTATTACAGAAAACAAACTTCCACATTTACTAAAACCTATGTGTACCCAACTGTATTTGCATAGTTAACATTCCAAATTCACATGATTATATCATCAAATTAAGTCCATACTAATAAATATGACTATATTATTCAGTCATACAATTGTATGTTTGCACCTCCTAGCTGCAGTACATGCTTATGATTACAGAAGAACCTATAATGTCTATTTTGCCACCATATTGCTTATGCTTTCTATTCTCCTTTTAAGTAATCTTTTATTAAATCATGAAAAATTATTTAAAAGAACAATAGTCAATCATGTGATAATTTCATTGATTTAGACTTATCAATTTTTAAAGTAAAGTTAAATATTTATTTGATATGGAAACATCTTTAAAAGTGTGGCAGGAACCAGAGTGTGATGGTCAAAGGGTGTTTTTTGTGACTGTATCCAGTGGGGTCCTGCATAGTTTAATCTTGAGACATTGCTGTTTGTGGTGGTATAAATTATTTAGACTTGAATTTAGGAAAGGTAGTTAGTAATTTTACAGATGATACAAAAATTGGTGGGGTGGTAAATAGTGAGGAGGATAGCCTTAGAGGAAGATATAGGCATGTTGGTCAGATGTGCTGATCAGTGGCAAATGGAATTCAATCTGGACAATGTGCAAGGCAAAAATGGCAAAACAACTGGGGTTGTTTTCCTCAGAGCAGAGGAGATTGAGAGGTGACATGATTGAGATGTTAAGCATTATGAGGTGTATAGAGGGGCAAGACATTAGGAAGCTTAGAGAAACAGAAGGATCTTGGGGTGCTTGTGCAAAGGTGCCTGAAGGTGTCAGGACTGGTTAACAGAGTAGTTAAGAAGACACACAGGACACTTGCCTTTATCTCTTGTGGCATAGATTGTAAGAGCAGGGAAGTTATATTGGAGCTTTATATAACTTTGGTTAGGGCACAGCTGGAATATTGTGTGCAGTTCTGATTACCACACTATAGGAAGGATGTGATTGCATTGGAGGGGTTACAATGGAGATTTGCAAGGATGTTGCCTGGAATGTGGCACTTCAGCTGAACAGAGACTGGATAAACTCAGGTTATTTTGTTTGGAACAAAGAAGGTTGAGGGACTTCCTCATACAATTATGAGGGGCATGAACAGCTGTTCCCTTTAATCGAAGGGTCAATAACAGGGGAGTATAATTTTAAAGGGAAAGGGAGGATGTTGAGAGGGGATTTGAGGAAAACCTTTTCAGCCAGAGAGTGGTAGAGGTCTGGAATGCGTTGCCTGCAAGGGTAATTAAGGCAGAAAACCTCACGACTTTTAAAAGCTATTTGAATGAGTACCTGAAGTGTCATAACATTCAAGGTTATGACCCGAGTGCGGGAAAGTGGGATTAGTATAAATTGTATATTTTTGTCTTACTGACTTGTTGGGATGACGCACCTCTTCTGTAATGTGTGATTTTCTGATAGGGTAGACAGAAAAAGACATTTCCCCTTGATGGAGGGATCAATAACCAGGGGACATAGATTAAAGTAAGGGGCAGAAGGTATGGAGGAGATGTGAGGAAAATTGTTGTTAAACAAAGGATAGTGGGAATCAGGAATGGTAGAAACAGAAACCCTCATAATATACACGCTATAATGCATGTTTCTGTAATTCTATAATGCGATTGAAGAATTTAGACCATTATTTAAAGAACATGAACTTTCCTTACCTGCATTGGTTATAACGCAATTCCAGTCCCATTGGTTTAAATGGGCTGCTATTATGTGATTTTCTTATAACATGCAATTGCATGGGAATGGAACTATCACGTGATATCAGAACAGACTATATACAAAGTATTTAGACGTGCACTTGCAATGGCAAGGTACACAATACTATGAACCAATTTTCTGATTCAGTATGTGGATATATCTGTTAGAGAGGATGCAAAACTTGACCTATTCTTGGGAAATAAGGCAGGGCAGGTGACTGAGGTGTCAGTGGGGGAGTATTTTGGGGCCAGTGACCATAATTCTGTTCGTTTTAAAATAGTGGTGTAAAAAGATAGACCAGATCTAAAAGTTGAAGTTCCAAATTGGAGGAAGGCTAATTTTGACGGTATTAGGTAAGAACTTTCAAAAGCTGATTGGTGGCAGCATTTACAGGTAAAGGGACGGCTGGAAAATGAGAAGCCTTCAGAACTGAGATAACAAGAGTACAGAGGCAGTATATTCGTTAGGGTGAAAGGAAAGGCTGGTAGGTATAGGGAATGCTGGATGACGAGAGAACTTGAGGTTTTGGTTAATAAAAAGAAGGAAGCATATGTCAGGTACAAACAGAATAGATTGAGTGAATCCTTAGAAGAGTATAAAGGCAGTAGAAGTATATTCAAGAGGGAAATAAGGAGGGCAAAAAGAGGAAATGAGATAGCGTTGGCAAATAAGGTTAAGGAGAATCCCAAGGGTTTCCACAAATATATTAAGGACAAAAGGGTAACTAGGGAGAGAATAGGGCTCCTCAAAGATCAGCAAGGCAGCCTTTCGTGTGGAGATGCAGGAGATGGGGGAGATACTAAACAAGTATTTTTCATCGGTGTTTACTGTAGACAAGGACATGGAAGATATAAAATGTGGGGAAACAGATGGTGACATCTTGAAAAATGTCCATATCACAGAGGGGGAGGTGCTGGATGTCTTGCAATGCATAAACGTGGATAAATCCCCATGACCTGCTCAGGTATACCCTAGAACTCTGTCAGAAGCTAGGGAAGTGATTGCTGGGCCCCTGGCTGAGATATTTGTATCATCGATAGTCACAGGTGAGGTGCCGGAAGTCTGGAGATTGGCTAATGTGGTGCCACTATTTAAGAAAGGTGGTTAGGAAAAGCCAGGGAACTATAGCCCAGTGAGCCTGACATCAGTGGTGGGCAAGATGTTGGAGGGAATCCTGAGGGACAAGATTTACATGTATTTGGAAAGGCAAGGACTGTTGTGCATGGGAAATTATATCTCACAAACTTAATTGAGGTTTTTTAAGAAATAACAAAGAAGATTGATGAGGGCAGAGCAATAGAGCTGATCTGTATGGACTTCAATAAGGTATTTGACAAGGTTCCTCATGGGAAACTGATTAGCAAGGTTAGATCTCATGAAATACAGGGAGAACTAGCCATTTGGATACAGAACTGGCTCAAAGACAGAGGGTGGTGTTGGAGGAGGGTTGTTTTTCAGGCTGGAGGCCTGTGCTGGGTCCACTACTTTTTGTCATTTATATAAATGATTTGGATGTGAATACAGGTGGTATAGTTAGTAAGTTTACAGATGACACCAAATTGGAGGTGGAGTGGATAGTCAAGAAGATTACTTCAGAGTACAATGGGATCTTGATCTTGGGCAAATGGACTGAGGAGTGGCAGATGGAGTTTAATTTAGCTAAATGCGAGGTGCTGAATTTTGGAAAAGCAAATCAGAGCAGGATTTATACATTTAATGGTAAGTTCCTGGAGAGTATTGCTGAAGAAAGAGACCTTGGTGTGCAGGTTCATAGTTCCTTGGAAGTAAAGTTGCAGGTAGATAGGATAGTGAAGAAGGCTTTTGGTATGCTTTCCTTTTTGGTCAGAGCATTGAGTACAGGAGTTGGGAGGTCATGTTGCAGCTGTACAGGACGTTGATTAGGCCAAATTTGGAATATTGCGTGCAATTCTGGTCTCCTTCCTATCCAAAGGATGTTGTGAAACTTGAAAGGGTTCAGAAAAGATTTACAAGGATGTTGTTAGAATTGGAGGATTTGAGCAATAGGGAGAGGCTGAATAGGCTGAGGCTGTTTTCTCTGGAGCACCGGAGGCTGAGGGGTGACCTTATAGAAGTTATAAAATCATGAGGGGCATGGATAGGATAAATCGACAAGGTATTTTCCCAGTTGGGGTGGGAGTGTCCAGAACTAGAGAGCATAGGTTTAGGGTGAGTGGGAAAAGATATAAAAGGGACCTAAGGGGCAGCTTTTTCACACAGAGGGTGATACATATGGAATGAGCTGCCAGAGGATGTGGTGGTGGCTGGTACAATTGCAACATTTAAAAAGCATTTGGATGGCTGGATGAATAGGAAGTGTTTGGAGGGTTATGGGCCAAATGCTGGAAAATGGCACTTGATTAGGTTAGGATATCTGGTCGGCATGGATGAGTTGGACTGAAGAGTCTGTTTCCATGCTGTACATCTCTATGACTCTAATATCTTACCTCCATAAATGCAGATCTTCACATCTTATGATGCTTATGAAAGTGGGGAAAAATGCAATCAAAATAGCAGTCTCACCCAAACTAGATGGATGGCAAACTTCATAGGCATGAATCAGATTCCTCTGATGGGCATCATAGATTGATGATAGAATGTGATGCATCATTGATTTGCCCTGGAAAGTATTAACTAAGGGGTACCTTAACCCTAACACTATAAACAAACTGGGTTAGAGTCATAGAAATTACAGCACCAAAAACCATGCTGGTCAATCACCTAACTATTCTAATCCCATTTTCCAGCACTTAGAGTCATAGAGATGTACAGCACAGAAACAGACCCTTCAGTCCAACTCATCCATGCTGACCAGATATCCCAACCCAATCTAGTCCTACCTGCCAGCACTTGGCCCATATCCCTCCAAACCCTTACTATTCATACACACATCCAGATGCCTTTCAAATGTTGCAATTGTACTAACCACAAACACTTCCTCTGGCAGTTAATTCCACACACACAACACCCTCTGCGTGCAAAGGATGCCCCTTAGGTCCCTTTTATATCTTTCCCCTCTCACCCTAAACCTATGCCCCCTAGCTCTGGACTCCCCCACCCCAGGAAAAGGACCTTGTCTATTTACCCTATCCATGCCTCTCATGATTTTATAAACCTCTATAAGGTCACTCATCAGCCTCCAAAACTCCAGAGAAAACAGCCCCAACTTATTCAGCCTGTCCCTATAGCTCAAATCCTCCAACCCTGGCATCATCATTATAAATCTTTTCTGAACCCTTTCAAGTTTCACAACATCTTTCCAATTGGAAGGACACCAGAATTGTACACAATATTCAAACAGTGGCCTAACCAATATCCTATACAGCCGCAACATGACCTCCCAACTCCTGTACTCAATACTTTGACCAATAAAGGAAAGCATACCAAACGCTTTCTTCACTATCCTATCTACCTGTGACTCTGCTTTCAAGGTGCTATGAACCCGCATTCCAAGGTCTCTTTGTTCAGCAACATTTACCATCAAGTGTATAAGTCCTGCTAAGATTTGCTTTCCTAAACTGCAACACCTCACATTTATCTAAATTAAACTCCATCTGCCACTCCTCACCATCTGATCAAGATCCCATTGTAATCGGAGGTAACCTTCTTCGCTCTCCACTACACCTCCAATTTTGGTGTAAAAAGCAAACTTACTAACTATGCTGCTTATGTTCACATCCAAATTATTTTTATCAATGATGAAAAGTAGTGGACACAGCACCGATCCTTGTGCCTGGTCACTCTACTGGTCACAGGCCTCCAGTCTGAAAAGCAACCCTCCAACATCACCCTCTGTCTTCTACCTTTGAGCCAGCTCTGTATCCAAATGGTTAGTTCTCCCCTTATTCATGAGCTCTAACCTTGCTAACGAGTCTCCCATGAAGAACCTTGTCGAACGCCTTACTGAAGTCCATACAGATCAGGTCTACCGCTTTGCCCTCATCAATCCTCTTTGTTACCTTTTCAAAAAATTCAATCAAGTTTGTGAGACATGATTTCCCATGCACAAAACCATGTTGACTATCCCTAATCGGTCCTTGTCTTTCCAAATACGTGTACAACCTATCCCACAGAATTCCCTCCAACAACTTGCCCACCACTGGCATCAGGCTCACTGGTCTATAGTTCCCTGTCTCTTTCCCTACCACCTTTCTTAAATAGTGGCACCACATTAGCCAACCTCCAATCTTTTGGCACCTCACCTGTGATTATCGATGATACACATATCTCAGCAAGAGGCCCAGCAATCACTTCCCTAGCTTCCCACCTAGAGTTCTAGGGTACACCTGATTGGGTCCTGGGGATTTATCCACTTATTGACTGGAACCTGGGCTACTCTCTCCCAAGACAAATGGAAAGTTCAGAGCCAGAACTATCACCAGGCTACTCTCGCAAATTCCAAATGATGGGTTCGGAGTGTTATAGGCAGAGGCCTGAGCTTGCCTACTGTCAGCTCAGCTACAACTGAGATTTTGCCTAAGGAGATTTGGGAAAAAAAAGGGGAGAGACTAAATAACTTGAATAAGAATTGAATTAAAAAATTGCTTGGTGATGGGGTTCAAACACCTGTCATAGGTTCATTAATGTATTACCTAATTAAAATATAGACAGCTTCTAAATTTCCATGTCCTCCAGGTTAATATAATTTTTGTCATGCAAGTTGGCAGTTGTGAAGAGTTAATTAGACAGTTAAAGTTTAATTGTTTGATTACTGTAGGGTTTGCACAAGAACAATATTACAATTTCAGAGTGTTTGATAATATTGCCTAAACTCGCTTGCCTCATGTTATTTGTGATGGTAAGCAATTAGACAAAGGGCTCTTTCAGGAAGCTGTTTCTAATTCAGCTCTGTCTAATGAATGGCCTTTATCAAGGGTTTGAAGCATTTTTACTGGCAAATTATAGGTCACTTCAGCAACGAAAGTCCCCCGCACTTTATATGTTGAGATAAATTAAATAAATCACCCCTTGGTGCAAGGCAGAAAGCTTCACAATTAATCTATTCACTGCTGTATAATTAAGATCGAAAAGACTGCCATTAAAATAAGCAAATCCATTTTGAGGTACAGTGTTACTCATCCCATTGTGTCCTTAGTACAATAGGGAAATTTAATTTGATACTGATCTGCTGTAGATATGACATAATGAAACCACTTTACCTTTTTTCTGACATATTTTGAAAGGCAAATTAATTTAACAATCCAAATAAAGCAGCATGACAAAAGTATTTTGCATCCATATTTAATGGAACATATTCAGTGCAAAAGGGGGAAGGGCTGGCTCATATACAGAAATGTAATTTAAAAATTAGGATATAATTTCACACAGCAACTTGTGCAAAATGAAATGCATCAAATAAATAAAGCAATCATAGGGAGAAGAATAGTTCGATTGGTAATAAAATTGGAATTAAAGAAATAAACTTAAAACTGGATAAGATCATACAGATACTGAAAGAGGTATGATTGCAATAATATTACTTTTTTTTGGGTTTATGATACAAAACAAAGAAGAACTCTCAAAATAGTCAAAAGTTTACTCTGAATCTGTGGAGAGATCGGGTGAGTTAAAGGCCTAAAAAAATCCCAATATTTACAGGAATATGGTAAGAACAAGCAAGAGGGGTTACAACAGCCAGCAAACATAGAACTGGAGGTTATATTGGGGTCTTGTTGGATTTAACAGCAATATTCATTTGAATTTGCCTTCATTGACAGGATTGAAAGGCTTGCCATCTATCAGCAGGAAGACCAGACTGGATATTCTTATGTTTGTGTGATCTATATTGGAAGGCCATAGTTCAGGAGAGGAAGGTAGTAGCATGATGGGAGGGGTAAGGAATTCAGAAGTAGGGGATTGTTGCCTGAGTATACATCAGGGGTAGAGGAATAATCATGGGCTAGAGGAAGATCATAGGTAAGGGCATTTTGGATCAGTAGGACCCACTAATCTCCTCACTCCCCTCATCCCTGTCCATCCTCTGGGAGTCACCCACCCTTCCTCCCTCACACTTATCTAGTCCTGGATGCCTGAAATTTAGATTCCAGGGCTGCTTGTAATCCCAGTCCTGTCTGTTACATTGTTTGCCTAGACCTTGTTCTAAGTGTTCTCATTGCCTTACAGGAGATTTCTAACAGTTTTTGATAGCTATCTTGGAGTTTAGTATGGTTTGAACTACATTTCTCATCTGTCAGACATTTGTGCAATATGTATCACTTTTTGAATTGAATTGAATTTATTGTCACGTGTGCCAAGGCACAGTGAAAAACTTTGTCTTGCGAGCAATACAGGCAGATCACATAGTTAAACAGCATAGATAGTAAATAATAGGTAAACAGCAGCAAAAACAAAACACACAGGTACAGGTGAATACTAAGAGATTGTGAGTCCATTCAGTATTCTAACAACAGTAGATTAGGAACTGTTTTGAAAACGGCTGGTGTGTGTGTGTATTCAGGCTTCTGTACCTTCTCCCCGATGGTAGAGGTTGTAGAAAAGCATTGCCAGGGTGGGATGGATCTTTGAGAATGTTAGAGGCCTTTCCTTGACAGCGGGCCTAGTAGATAGATTCTGTAGATGGGAGGTTGGCCTTTGTGATTGTCCAGGCTGAGTTCATCACTCTCTGTAACCATGTCTGATCTTGAATGATACAGTTGCCATACCAGGTAGTGATATATCCAGACAGAATGCTCTCAATGGTGCACCTATGAAAGCTGCCTGAGGAAGAAGAGACGTTGTTGGTTTTGCTAGGTTGAGAGCTAGGTTGTTCTCGGTGTACCATTTATCCAGGTCTTCCACTCCCGTCTGTAGACTGTTTCGTTAGCATCTGAGATTCAACCGACTATGGTGGTGTCATCAGCAAACTAGTAAATGGCATTAGTCTGGTATTTGGCAATGAGTCATGGGTATACAGTGAGTATAGTAGAGGGCTGAGTACGCACCCCTGGGGGGCTCCAATGTTGAGTATTAATGAGGATGAAATATTGTTGTCAATCTTCACTGATTGTGGCCTGTGGGTCAGGAAACTTAGGATCCAGTTGCAGAGAGTGGCGTTTAGTCCGAGATCACTCAGTTTAGTAATTAATCTCAAGGGGATAATAGTGTTGAAGGCTGAACTGTAGTCAATGATTACGATTCCTACATAGCTGTTCTTTGTGTCAAGATATTCTAGGGAGGAATAAAGGGCAAGTGATATGGCATCTGATGTGGATCTGTTGATCCGATAGGCAAATTGGAGTGGGTCAGGAGTAGTGGAGAGGCTGGAGTTGATTAATGCCATGACCAGTCTTTCGATACACATCATGACCACCGAATTTAGGGCCACTGGGCGGTAGGCATTGAGACATGCTGCATGAGCCTTCTTAGGCACAGGGATGATGTTGGCCCTCCTGAAACAGGCAGGGACAGTGGCCTGCTGCAGGGAGAGGTTGAAGATGTCTGAGGAGACCTCAGCCAGTTGATCTGCGCATGCTCTGATGCAAGGCCTGGTATTCCGTCTGGTCCCATCGCTTTCCTTGGATTCACATGAAGGAAAACTACCTGTCCTGCAGCTTAACCATGGATGAGGACCAAGATAAGCAATAGTAGCAGAAGAATTCTCCTCACCCACATGCTGTTCCATATGAACATGGAGATGGAGCTTACAAAAGCCAATACCTCCAGCAAGTGATTTCCAGGCAGCGTGTCAGTTTCCTCAGTACGCCTGAGCACCAGTTTCTTGGGAGATTCATTGTCACACCAAGTCATACTTCATTTGTATCCCTTAGCTTCCCAAAAATTCAGAGAGTCACTGACTACACATATGACACAGTCAAAGTATCATCTAATTACCTTGGACCGTTGGCTAATCACAAGTGTCTTCACTCCAATATGCAGCATACACAATCACCAAAAGAACTTCATACAAGATTTACCGAGTTATTATACTGCTTTCATCTTCTAGAGGTTAAGCTTATCTAAAGTTTTCATAAACTTGAAGCAGAGCTTGTGATTTGCAGTTTGGAGACAAATACTATGAAGATGTCAATGACACTATCAATGATGCACAGGAGAGGTATAATCACAGCCACCTGACCAGGAGAGGTGGCACTGAGCAAGCAATTGAGTTGTTGAAGATTCATTTGAGGTTTCTGTACAGATCTGGGGGCGCGAGATTATCTAGAGTAATAATGGTGTGCAACACTCTGCAGAACATACTGCAGCAACATGGCTTGGAGTTAGAGGTGGAAGAAGATGCTGAATGAATAGTCGGGGGAAGGGACCATGACATCCAACTTGAGAAGGAGGAGGATGGATTTGATGTGATGAGCGTATCAACTGTGGCACATGTAGCCGCCTAATTCTGGAACTCTTAGACTGATGGTCCTTATCCATGGAACCATTCCTCTGACTCTTTTCTGTACTCTTTCAAATGCCTTCACATTCTTCTTAAAATGTGGCACCCAGAAGCTGAGGCTGAACTTGTAATCAATATAACTTTCTCCCTCTTATACTCTATGCCTTTGTTAATAAAACAAAGTACCCATTATGCTTTAATAACCATGCTTACAATAGGTCCTGCCACTTTCAACAACTTATGCACATGTGCACACAGATTCCCTTGCTCCTATACCTCCTTTAGAATTGTACTGTTTATCTTATATTGTCACTCCATGTTCTTCCTGTTAAAATTAATTGGGTCACATTTCTCTGCATTGAACTTCATCCACCATCTGTCTGCCCATTCCATTATATTATCATTGTCCTTTTGAAGTTGAACACTATCCACACAATTCTCAATGCCTGCTTTGAATCATCCACGAACTTTGAAATGATGCCCTGTACACCAAAGTCTAGGTAAACAAATCTTCCTCCAACCTGAAAAACAATCAAGTTATAATTACTCTCTGCTTCCAATTCTCTATCCATGTTGCTACTGTCCCATTTATTCCACAAGTAATAATTTTACTCCGAGATCTGTTCTCTGTTTTGTCAGTGATCCAATTAGATAGATACCCATAGATCTGAGACAAGCAATGAATTTCTACAGGAATCAGGGACGATTGCAGGTAGTGTAGAACTTTAAGAAGTTCGGAGTGGGTTCAGTTTGAAATAAAGTAAAAGAAGTCAAGGCAAGCAGAGCAATGACGTATGACCAAATAAGATGAGGGAGTGAACTTTAGGAGAGAGGACCTAGCATGGTAACTGTACCTGCCTTGAAACTACTATTTTGTGTGGGTGCTGAGTACATGGGTTGCTGTTCAGATTTTCCATGGATTGCAGAGTTGCATCTGTATTCACATTTCAGTGGGGGTTCAATGAAGCTGGTGCATAACTTCATATCAGTTAGTATATGCTACAGACACTTTTAGAGGTAATTATTCAGAACAGTGTGGACCGTGGCACTGAGCATGCTTCAAAGTTCATTTACTAACACCTTGGTGCATCAGCAAGTGCTGAGCATCACTTTGTTAGCCATTGGACTTTTATAAACACCCATTAACAAAATAACATCAGACTATTCCCATTTACATTGATGTATAAATAAACATAGTAGCCTTTTGGATGAAACATGAAGCCAAGACACCATCTGTTTGTTCAGATGGATCTAAAAGATCCTATGTCATTGTTTGGAAGAGGAGCAGGGAGTCATTCCCAGTGTTCCACCCAATATCTATCTCTCAAACAACATCAGCAAAAAAAATCTAATCATTATCAAATTGCTGTCTGTGGAAGTCTGCTCAGCACATTGTATTTCCTAAGTTATAACTGTCACACTTTAACTGTCTGTATACAGCTTTGAGACCCCTGGTGATCATGAAAAATGTTATGTATATGCAAGGCTTCTTTTAAATTCTGAATATAGCATTCATTTGTTTAGATCAGTTGAGAACAAACAGAATTTAACGTTGTGACCGAAGTCAGTCTGCTCATTGGTAATCAGTGTCATCTTGTGCAATGTCAAATTGATTTTTCTTGTTAAGAGGTTCCTTTTGACTGAACTACAAATACATTTGGACAATGAAATGAGCAACTTTAGTACGCAATCCGGTCACCCTGACTCTTAACATGTGCTGCTGTGATCCTTAGACAGTGCTGAATCATACAGCTGTACAACTACAAAGGTTGGCTTCAGGATATCTGACTGGCTAAAGGAAAACAATCAGCCAGGATCCTGTTCTTGGTGGCTACTCAGCTATGCCTGCTGAGCATTGTACTTGTATGGATTCAAGATTAGAAAAAGATGGTACTGTAATTCTTCTTGTCTATTGACACACCTGAAAAATAGTTGCTAATATCTGTAGAGTTGAAATCATGTTTGATAAACATTATTTCAAAATGAGGATCGACTAGTTATATGTCAGTCCACAGAGCATCTAGGAAGGATTTACCACATCACACAATATTATGCTTTAAGAGCATCTTACTTTTTATTTTAGAGCAGGATCGTTGGGCAGCATAACAGACTAGCTGCAAGAAACTGCTGGAGGGAGCCGGGTAGGAGTCAGTTATTTTTTTATGCAGAGTTGGTCTCCAGGGCACTGCCACATAAAGGGCAGGAGTCACAGAAGCATTTATTATTTAATTACAGCCTTGCAATCGGTTACTGATGATGTGAGATGATTACCAATAATTACTCTGTATTTCAACCCATTCGGGATCCCAGGTGGGGAAGTGAAAGAAGAAGAGAATGGCAATTTTGTTAAACCTCAAAGGCAGCTATTAGTTAAATGAATTGCACCATATGTGTCCATTTACTAATTAGCACTCCCATAAACAACGTGCTTTAAAGCTGTACTATTTGAGCAGTAAAATTGTCATTCAAATACATCCCAAAACTGAACAGAGCCAAAACAATACATCCTCCTGCCTTTCATAGCACAGTAAACTTCATTTGAGAAATTGTAGGATAATTCAGACACAGGTTTAACATAAACACAATTGGCTGATTTTTGAATGTTTGTTTATATATTTAATTAATATTTACTTTACCTAAAAACAATTTATTTTACCAACATATTTGTAATATTTACTTTTTTTTAAACACTGCATTATACCAACTGGTCAGATATAACCTTGCATCTATTTGTCCTGTAGGCAAGTTCCTCACCCACCCACTGATGATGCACACGCATATAACAAAGACCTTAGAGTATCTTAGCAGCCAAATCCTAATAGGCGAGGATAAACTGATTTATTGCAGAGCCTTCATCATTAAAACACAAATAAGTTCCTTTCTGTGCATATTAAAAGCCTCTTAGTGCAATCACCCTCAGGAACTACTGGTTTGATCGCACTGACTGGTTCATAGTGCCAATTCAATTGTCAATGATAGACACCATTTACTACAATTGTATCCAAAGCAACTGATTTAATCTTTGGTAAATTTAAGAAAAAATCTGCATTCTTAGGCCAAATAGTTTTATTTTCTTTGCAGCATGTGTGCTATGATATTGAAATAAAAATTCAGCACCTTTAGAAAACTTATGGGCATAACTAAGTTGCTTTTTCTTGGTTTAATTTTTGCTATCTTTTATGTCCTTGCTATATTATCATTATCTTATTGTAGCTGGGATAAACTTAAGTGACTTATATTGGATAATCATTGGAGTATGGTTTGAAGGATTTATGCTGCATTGTGTATTTACTTGTTTTAATTCCTTCTTTAATTAATTTAACCATTAAACCAACTTTAAGCTATAATTTGTCTCTATTTGCAACCTGCTTGAAAAGTAGATAAATCAGCCAGACTGATGGACTACTTCCGAGGGTTGTGAAGGAGATAGCTGAGGAGATGAAGACATTGATAGTGATCTTTCTGGAATCACTGGAGTGATGGAGGGTGCCAGAGGACTGGAAAATGACTGATAAAGCACCCCTGTTTAAGAAGACAGGGAGGCAGAAGACAGAAAATTATAGGGTAGTTAGCCTGATCTCCATGATTGCAGAGTGCTTTGCAGTGCATGGCAAAATAAGGCAGAGTCAGCATAGCTTCGTCAAGGGGGGATTGTGTTTGACAAATCTGTTAGAATTCTTTGAGGAGATAACAAGCAAGTGGACATGATCAATTTGGATTTGCAAAGGCCTTTGACAAGATGTTGCACAGGAGGCTGCTAAATAAGGCAAGAATTTGTGGTGCTCAGAGCAAGATACTGGCATGGATAGAGAATTGTCTGACTGGCAGGAGGCAGAGAGTAGGATAAAGGGGTCTTTTTCAGGATGACAGCCAGTGACTAGAGGAGTTCCACAGGGGTTAGTGTTGGGACGATCATGTGATACACTCATGATGTGGATGAAGGGACTGAGGACATTGTTGCAAAATTTGCAGGTGATACAAAGTTAGCTAAAGGGATGGGTAATGTTGAGGAGGCAGAGAGGCTGCAAAAGGATTTGGACAGGCTAGGAGAATGGACAAAAAAATGGTAGATGGAATACATTGTGGGAAAGTGTGAGGTCGTGCTCTTTGCTATAAAGAATAGAGATGTACACTATTTTCTAAACGGGGAAAGGCTTTGAAAATTTGAAACACAAAGTGACTTAGGAGTCCTATTTCAGGACTCTCGTAACGTTAACATGCAGGGTCAATTGCCAGTTAGAAAGGCAAATACAGTGTTAGCATTCATTTCAAGAAGACTAGAATACTAGAGCAGAGATGCACTGTTGAGGCTGTATAATGCTGTGATCAGGCCACATTTGGAATATTGTGAGCAGTTTTGGACATCGTATCTATGAAAGGATGTGCTGGCATTGAAAGAGGTTTACAAGAATTACCCTGGGGAGGAAGGGTTTGTCGTATGCAGAGCAGTTAAGCACTCTAGGTCTATACTTAACTGAGGTTAGAAAGATGAGAAAGAATCTCATTGAAACTTACAGAATACTGAGAGGCCTGGATAGAAGAGAGATGGAGATGTAGTAGGAAAGACCAGGACCCAAGGAAGGCCTCAGAGTGAAGGGATGGCCCTTTACAATTGAGATGAGGAAGAATTCCTTCAGCCAGAGGGTGATGACTCTGTAGAACTCATTGTTGCAGAGGGCTGTGGAGGCCAAATCATTCAGTGTATTTGGAATAGAGATAGATAGGTTCATTATAGGGTAATAGGGAGAAGGTGGGAGAATAGGATTGAGAAACATAAGAGTTATGATCTAATGGTGGAGCAGACTCAATAGGGTGAATGGCCTAATTCTGCTCCTATATCTAATGGTCTTTTTTCAAGGAAAATGACTACAAACTCAAACTTTGAAAGTTAATCTGGCTGTACCACACTGATTGAGTATTTCTTTCCTGGTATTTGAAGGATTGCTATCTATACATAGATCAAAAAAATGTGCTGTGTAATTTTATGTAAATATGTAATTTTGATATGCAATATCTATTATTGTTGTCAAATTAGTGAGTCTATATTTTCCTTGTCTTGACTGTCTTGCCTTTAAAAGTGGAATTGTATGAGCATGTCACCAATCTGAGGGAATAGTTTCTGACAATGAAGACTTGTTAAAGATTCGGGGCAAGGTGATCATTAAGTGCAAGCCCCATCTCTTTAAGGATTTTTGGGTAGATGTTGTCTGGGCCAGCAGCACAATCTCTTGTGAGACTTTTTTTTTATTTTAAGACAGCATCATTTTTATGTTTATTGGATGAATATTTTACTCTCTTCAGTGGTGTGATTGGCGGAGAAGAATAGCGAGTGACCACTGATTAAATCCAGGCTGCAAAGGCCCATGGTCAGCTTTCCTATCCTTCTGCCAATTAAGGCTCTTCAATGGACAATTGATGATCACTTAACAGTCCTATTCTACAATTCTACGATTAAACCAGCTCAGGGTGAGCCTGTTGTCTGCAGGATGCATGACAAGGAAACAGAACAGGCTTCTTGTTACCTTGTGGGGCATGTGGTGTTACCAGACACAAGGAAAGGGGGAGGCTGCTGAAAATCAAGCCCTTTGCTCCTCTAGTCAATGCCCCTATAATCCCTCTAGTCCCAGTTGTAAAACACCTCCCACCTTTACCTCACAGTGGCTTAGATTGTGACTGTCATTCTGGCAGCAGTTACCACCTTCCTGAGCAAACAAGCAGCTGATCGCTAATTGATTGCCTTCCAATTACCTGATTAGTTCATGGTTTGGCAGGCCTTCCCCAAAGGAAACAACATGATCTCTCACGAGCTGACTAGCTGGCTGGTGAGAATTTTGCCTCCAAATAATTCCACTCTCTACTTCTGGTATTGTTGTTGGGATGAATTTAGTGACCCTGGGCTCCCAGCATTGGAAAAGTTTTGGATTACAGCATAGATGTCACACCACAAACATATGTGGGCGGCACAGTGGCACAGTGGTTAGCACTGCTGCCTCGCAGCGTCAGAGACCCGGGTTCAATTCCCGCCTCAGGCGACTGACTGTGTGGAGTTTGCACGTTCTCCCCGTGTCTGCGTGGGTTTCCTCCAGGTGCTCCGGTTTCCTCCCACAGTCCAAAGATGTGCAGGTCAGGTGAATTGACCATGCTAAATTGCCCGTAGTGTTAGGTAAGGGGTAAATGTAGGGTATGGGTGGGTTGCGCTTCGGCGGGGCGGTGTGGATTTGTTGGGCCGAAGGGCCTGATTCCACACTGTAAGTAATCTAATCTAATCTAATATAAAACATAGTGCCTTTGCAAACTCACAAGCTATTGCTGTTCATTAAACATCACCTCCATTCGTGAAGACTGATGCAAAACAATCATTTAGTGTCATTGTCTGAGAGGAGGATTTTATGGAGGCTGTATACTGCTTACTCCAAACCATTGCCATGACAACAACCTAAACAAGGAAAGAATGGACTCTGCCCCTCGAAGACACATAATCCCAGCATCTCTAATTGTCCCCATAGTACCAGAACTCAAGAATTGTTGCTGGTGGGAGAAGTATCAGATGGAAGAAAGCAATGGTTCGGAATGGAATCAGACTTAGGTAAAGCAGGGATTTTTGGATGGGGAGGGATCAGCATCTTGGGCATGACATACGGGCTATGGAGGCTAAATGGTGAGGCACAAAATAGGGATGTTATCATGAGAGGCTGTGCCCACTGTGCATAGGGCACACCTGAAATGACCTCTGATGATAAAAGGGGAAATGCTCCATGCTTATCTGCCTGCCCACACTGACTATTATGGAATAGGTATCATAACATTAGAGTCAAAAACAGAAATTGCTGGAGAAACGCAATAGGTCTGGCAGCATTTGGCAGAGAAAGCGGAGTTAGCGTTTTGAGTCTGGTAACTCTGCATCTAAACATTTATGTTTCAGATCACTGGCATCCGTAGTTCTTTGTTTTACTTTAGTATAATATTAGGGTCGATTGTTTTGTTCACACTCAATTACCTGTTAATGATTTTTTTCAAAAGTGGCACATGGGCAGCTATTATTGGCATATACCTGGAGTGGCATATACCTGCCTAATGCATTCTAGGAAACTGGTGACCTAATGTCCTCAGACCAGATTTTATATAAGTGCAGAATGGCAGCTGTCTCAAGTTGCAAATGCAAGATCCAATCATAGACTATCCAAAAAATGTGTCAATGGTTTCCGATACATACAGTCCTCTAACTCCTATTTAACATCTGTTTTACAGCAGCAAATTTTATTTTGAGTTTTGCTTTTCAAATTATATGATTTAATTCACATGTTCAAACAATGTAATAAAGTTTGCTTGACCATTGTAGACTATTCTACAAATCTTTCTCATTTTAGCATGATATATATCCCCATGTTTAGACAAGGTTTTGAGGAAAATCAATTTATGGCACATCACACATGGAATTCTGCAAGCACTCTCTTCATTAGTACTTAGTTAAACCTCAACATTTTTGTTTTGCTGACTTTATTGAACATGTTGGATGGGATGTGGAATAGGTGGCATTTATCAGTAATTAACAATGGTCCATACTGTAGGCACTTTTTCTGTTAGAGAGAGAGGGACAGAGAAAGAGAAAGAGAGAGAGACAATTGATTATATAGCTTTAGGGTACCACTCCATATCAAGAATAGGACAAATGGAGAGGCGTGTTGCAAGTTTACGCCAAGAATCTGAACTGGCCTGTTGGTATTATTCTAAACTATACACTAACCATCTAGTCTAACTGAGCTAACAGAGCCTTGAAGCAACTACAGAAGTGCAAAATGTTGATTACTGTTCTCTCCTGATCTGCTCACCTGTTTATGGTGTGCCTCTTTTTCCCATTGAAGTTGACTCACAGTGAAAGCTGTATTTGCATCCAATGTAAATCTACTGTTTGGTTGTTCAATATTCAACACAAAAGAATTCATTTGAAGCGTGATTGCAGTTTTGGTTGTGGTTGCCTGCAGGCAATTTAACAGAAAGGGAAAGTCAGGAGGAATTAGAGGCAATGAGGGACAGACAGGATAAAGTCAGAGACAGTAATTACGGTTTGACAGAAATATTAAAATCATTGTTTTATTTCAGTATTTACCAGTCAGGTGGATCACATAGTCATGGTATCAAAAAATGACATCTGTAATGATGTAACCATATTTAAAAATAAAAAGAATAGCAAGTCACACTCAATTTAGGATAAATTTCTTGGCCAGGCAAATGGGTCCATGTATTTTAAAAGAATCTAAAGAAAAGATAGCAGATGCAGAATACTATATATACTTAATAATTTGTTAGATAAATGAATCCAGAAGACAAAACTATAATAATGAATAGTCAAATGAGCGAATCTCACTTAACCAACCTCACTAGATTGTTAGAAACAATAAAAGAGAGTGTGGACAAGGGTAATGTAGGTGATGCAATATACCTTCATTTCTAAAAGGCCTTTAGATGGTACCATACTCATAACCAAGCTGCACCTCATTCCCCTGGCATCCCTATCCTCCCAGTATCTTAACTTCACACTTACTTTCTTATTCTTTCAATCAGTCACATGTCAAAATGGCTGTCTGTGATAAAGGAGGTGTGGTCTGCCTTCCCCCAACAATCCTGCTTTATGAAAGGCCTGCCAGCTTTAAAGTATGGCTTTGCATTTCTGAAGGAGCCCTGATCAGAATCTCCTGTCAGGTATATGGAGCTTTTGCTGAAGCTCCTTGGATGCTGCCTGAACTGCTGTGCTCTTCCAGCACCATTGATCCAGAATCTGGTTTCCAGCATCTGCAGTCATTGTTTTTACCTTTAAAATAGAATGAGTAGAGTGGCATTCTGTGTGGGATTACCTCTTCTTAGGAAACTTGGCCCATTTTAGGGCGACTGCAAAATGACTTATATACTGGGACTTCTAGGTCTTAACTATCAGGAAAGGGTATAAAGGCTGGGTCTCTTTTCTCTTAAAAGGGGAAGGTAGAAGGATGATATAAAAGAGGTTTTTAAAATTCTGAAAGAGTTTAATGGTGTACAAAATCTTTTCATATGTCAGGAAAAGCAAAACCTGAAGCCATAATTATAAGATAGCCACCAAGAAATCAAATAAGGAATTCAGAAGAATGTTCCTTGTTCAGTGTGTAGTGAGAATCTGATAATCGCTAACACAGGGAGTAATTCAGGTGAATTTGCAGATGATTTAAAAGGAAACTATAGATAAGAATATGAGAATGATATTGAGGATTGTCCTTTTATAGATAGATGAAGTGGGATGGGAAAATTGAGTCTCAAGTCGAGTACATACACTTGCATGAATTGGTCAAATTGTGTGTGTCTGTGCTTCTTTAAACAGTTCTAAGTAATATCATATAAAATATTTAACTGGGCCAATTGCAATACTTTCACCTTTTGAAGACTTGACTAAGATTTATTGCCAATAGTGGAAATGTTTCCAACATCATAGATATGCTTCCTAAATGTTAACACAATTTTCTTTTATGTAACCAAACCTGTTAGACTAATTGTGAATGCCAGATCAAAGTTACCTTTAAATAATACTCACCTGTCGGTGGGAATTGAATTTTCAAACTGACAACTGAAATTATAAATCTACAAAAGGGTATTGTCCTTATAAAAATAACTTTGTTATAGGTAAATTACAATTGAAAAAACACTTCCCTCTATAAAAGTTTTAAACAATGCGATCCTGATAATCTGCAAAATAATCCATAAATTGAAGTCTTGAATATTTAAATTTACAATCAGAGAAATGTATTTATTAACTGCAGAATATCTCTTTCCTCTTGCTGTGGCATCTCATCTTCCAGGTATTTGTGACTTTGATAGAAAACAATAAAGTAAAGTCAATGCAGTCTATGCTAGGTAAGTGCCAAATGTAATTTTTTCCATCTCGAGCTCAGTAATGATATAACATGGATTTAGTTTTTGTGCCCCCCCCATATTATGAAGACTTCATAACAAAGTTTGCCACATAACAAGGTTACCTGGTTAAATAACTTTTGATACGTAATACAAATGTTGTGTAAAGTTATGAGCACTATAAAATGAAACAAAAAAATTGCAAACAATAATTTATTTCAGCTGACATTACAAAGGCGCTTTAAGATTTTTTGGGGAGTGAACCATACACATAATGATACACTCTGTCAATTTACAAAGAAATATGATCCAATATAATTTCTGACCTACTACCTGATATTCTCCATTTAGAATTGTTGTAAGTGAATGGTCAATGAAATACTAAGTAAAACTACAGCAATGTTTATGGTTATTAATTTCTCAACTTTAACTTTTCACAAGCAGTGTAGCAGGTTTCTTGCCACACATTGGCACATTGTCAATAAGGGGGATTATTGCTTATTAAGTGACTTGTTGACAGACCAATTTGCCACATTAATATTCAATCTCCTATTTTGCTAAACAGGCTAACAAGCTAGATGTCGGGAAAATTCAACATGGGAACCCGAGCATGTATCTGGCCTGTTCAGCTTGCTGCTTGTCCCAACCACCTCTTTGGTGTCTACAATCAAACTGCAACTCAGATTCCTGGACAACACTTCCACACACATTTCCTCTGGCAACCCTTTTGATATCCTGGCACCTCTCCAATGCATTGGCATTGTGATCTGGAAGCACAGACTCAGGTTGCAGAGCACATGTGGAAAGTGGGGACACGTTGCACACAGGCAACCAGCTCACAGATCAGAATAGGCTATACCTCATGCTGTCTTGGTGCTTGCTCATATAGCATCTGCCTGAATGCCCACAGCATGCTTGTCTTGTGTTTCCAACTGAAGCAGTCACACAACCAAGCAACTTGCCTTGCTGCTTAGCAGTCCCCAGACTAGGAACACAAATCTTGTTGAATGGCAGTGTGCTCTGTTAATCTCACATGATCTGTGTGCCTACATCCATCCGCTTGCCATGCTAAATTGTCCCACTGTGTTCAGGGATGTGTACACTAGATGGGTTAGCCATGGTAAATACAGGTTTACAAGGCTGGGATTGGGGTCAGGAGAGGTGGTTTCTGGGTGGGATTGGTGGGTTTTTGCAGACTCAGTGAACCAAATGGCCTCTTGTGTATTGCAGGGATTCTAAGATTCTATGATCTTACACAACAAACACACTGTATGTACAACAAGCACGCAGCCATGTAAAATAGTGAAGGGGATAAGCAGGTTCTATAAGTGTTGGGGGTGGGCGGATGGGGTTTTACATAACTTAAAGCATGGCTGGGATGGAGGTAATGTGTATATTGGGTCCTCACATCCAGGAGCACCCTGACTCAAAAAGACAGTCAGTGTGTGACCACACCAGGTGAGGTCATCACATATGCCAAGGGCTGAATGGTAAAAGCAGGCAGGGGCGGATGCACGTGGATAGTTTGTGTGGGGACTTTGAAAAATGTGAAGCCTATAGGGCTTCACGGATGGGTCATCATTTATATAAATGATTTGGATGTGAGCATAAGAGGTATAGTTAGTAAGTTTGCAGATGACACCAAAATTGAAGGTGTAATGGACAGCGAAGAAGGTTACCTCAGATTACAACGGGATCTTGATCAGATGGGCCAATGGGCTGAGAACTGGCAGATAGAGTTTAATTTAGATAAATGTGAGGTGATGCATTTTGGGAAAGCAAATCTATGCAGGACTTATACACTTAATGGTAAGGTCTTAGGGAGTGTTGCTGAACAAAGAGACCTTGGAGTGCAGGTTCATAGCTCCTTGAAAGTGGAGTCACAAGTAGATAGGTTAGTGAAGGAGCCGTTTGGTATGCTTTCCTTTATTGGTCAGAGTATTGAGTACAGGAGTTGGGAGGTCATGTTGTGGCTGTACAAGACGTTGATTGGGCCAAATTTGGAATATTGCATGCAATTCTGGTCTCCTTCCAATTCAAAGGATGTAGTGAAACTTGAAAGGGTTCAGAAAAGATTTACAAGGATGTTGTCAGGGTTGGAGGATTTGAGCGATATGGAGAGGTTGAATAGGCTAGGGCTGTTTTCTCTGGAGTGTCAGAGGCTGAGGGGTAACCTTATAAGGGTTTATAAAATCATGAGGTGCATGGATAGGATAAATAGACAAAGTCTTTTCCCTGGGGTGGGGGAGTCCAGAACTAGAGGGCCTAGGTTTAGGGTGAGAGGGGAAAGATACAAAAGAGACCTAAGGGGCAACTTTTTCACACAGAGGGTGGTACGTGTATGGAATGAGCTGCCAGAGGAAGTGGTGGAGGCTGGTACAATTGCAACATTTAAAAGGCATCTGGATGGGTATATGAATGGAAGGGTTTGGAGGGGCCAAGTGCTGGCATATGGGACTAGATTAGGTTGAGATATCTGCTCAGCATGGGTGAGTTGGACTGAAGGGTCTGTTTTCGTGCTGTACATCTCTATGACTCAATATTAACAAGTGCACGTGGAGTGGGAGGGAAGGGAATTACTGACATGTTCAGGCTGAAGCTGAAAGTCCTTGGTGCCTTCCATTGTGATGCAAATCAAAAATGTACAAGCGGGAAGAAAAAGACAGTGTGCACACTTGGAGCAATCAGGGCAAGTGACTTGACTTGTGAGACCAGGACTGCAGCAACCACCGGTCATAGGGATTTTAAAGGGAAAGAGCATTAGTCACAGACTAATACACGGTGTAACACAGATATATACAGGTTGCTAGGCTATCCTAGAGCATTGACCCTGTCTGTGTGTTGCATCTCCAGGGAAGAACTTTGGTCATCTCACACACCCTGTTCACAGAGGGAGCTAACCATTTGGAATGCTTGACGAGTGGGGTCAAATGTCTCAGCATGACCCAGTATTACTTGTATGCATTTCTCCCCCCTCCTTCCAGGTAATCTCAGTGCCGACCACCATTCACCAAGTCTTGTCTGTAACCATAAGATAATGTTGGATGGTGTAACAATGTGTCTAGTGGCCACAAACCAAACTGGAGAGGCCATCCAGTTTAGTCTAGACAGAGTCTGCTGCATTATCTTGGCTTGCTGTGCTCTGGATAATTGGAGTGGACACAAGGCAATTTGATAGATGCTGATAAACTGGGGGAGAATGGAAGGAGCCTTTGCAAAGGGGGGATGAGAACATTAGGGAGGATGAAGCTATCCTTGTGCATGATAGAGCTCAGCTGCACTGGGTGCTACAAGCCAGACAGGACCTGATTGACACCCTGTTTCAGCAGTTGAGATTGGTTGTTGCAGATTATCACGGACTGCAGAACATTTATTGGTCATGATGCCAACATTTTGTTTGCATGGGAGTGGTGAATAGCTGCTTCTGTTTATATTCAGTTTTGGGGTTCATATTTGGAATTGTCTGATTGCTGGCTGTATGTGATTTTACCCTGTTGGACAAGGACAAGATAACAGACTGTAACTCTCCAGTGAGCATTGAGAACAGAGTGCCAGTGACTCAAAGGCAGTGATTAGACTGGATGAAGCTAATGGCAGGTAAACTGTATGGCCTGGTGGTTACACAGTGACTAGGGTGAGAGAATGAGGTTGTATGGAAGTGTCAGGTATGCTGGTTATGTGCTGTAAGCAGCGAGACTTTGTGGATGTTGTGCCATGACGTTGCTGGTGAGGATCAATGCTGGATTGCCAATGCCAGAGTGTACAGCAGCCTTATAAAGAAGGAGCAAATGTTAAGGATGCCGGTCTTCTGATGGATGTCCACTGAGTGGTCAGTTGTTCTGGGAATGCCACATGGTAAATTGGAGATTGAATCAGGTGAGAGGGATGCCATAGAGCTAGGTTAATGAAGCAGGTTCAGTCAGATGCAGTGAGAGATTTCGATAGGTCTACTCAACAACAAAAAAATCCAGAAAATCTTAACATTGGTGCTACTTGGCCAAAATAAAGTTACATTTCAACTCAAAATATTTCCATTTCATAAATATTCAAGTTACTAATAATTTAATCACCAAATGGAGTTACTGATTTCCAAGGATCTACTATTGAGATATTCTGTTTAAATTTGTATAAGATTTACAATGCATGATTGTTGAGGATTGTGGTCAGGTACTGGGCAAGCTTTTATAAACTTTACAGAATAATATTTGAGAGAAGGCACCGGTAAGGATGATGACTTGAATTCACAAACAGCATATACCGCTCTCTTCTCTTTTGGTGATAATGCTGAGAGCTTTGCCAGCCACAAATTGGTCAGCGTTGACTTCTTTGTGAGGAATGATGATCCTATCATTTAGTCCATTGATGCAGTACTGTATTATCAAAAGCAAATGTAATCAGACTCCAAACATGAAATTTGGAGAAGAAAAGCAAAACCAGATAGCACAGGTCTAGTGGTGTCAGTTTTTGATGTGATGATGAGATGGAACAGGAAGACTGTTGACTCTACCAACAACTTGACTTCGAGAGTATCTTTTGTGTACATTTCCTTTCCAATGATTTAAAAAATTTAGTTCTCTTTTCAAGAAAGCATAATTTCTTGATGAGCCTGTGATCCAGGAGTATAAACAGCCCCCATCGCCTTTCCTAATGCCATTTTATATATGTGGAATTAAACAGACATGCCACAAAAGGCCTGTCCCACTCCAACTGCAGTTTATCTGACTTGTGACAAACTAATCTTTCATCTCTCCATTGCTTGCTAACGCTCCTACTGTTGAGAGCATTGTACCACTTGCCATATTCCTGCCATTGCTCTCATTAAGACTGGGCCAAGAAGACTATGGACGGCCATTCAGCCCATCTGCCAACTGAGGCCCTTACATGGGCAATGTCCAGTTACACCAGCCATGATGTCTGCTTGAACCATGGACTGATTCCAAATGATGGGCTTGGCACTTTTGAACCTACGCCATGATTGGAATTGTTCATTTGTAATCTGGGTTCCATACCACTAAGCATTCCACTGATGGCTGACTGGAATACTCTAGATTTTTTACATATCCAAATGATTAATGCAAATGTTCAAAATGTGGAAATTATATTAATCTCAATGACTAAGGCGTCTGTCACACAGTCCAGGAAAATCACCAATTCATTCTTCGCTAATCTCAGTTGGGACATTATGTTGGGCACAATATTTAGATACAGTTTGTTGCTGCTGGCAATTACAAAAGATATCTGAGATCCTGACTCCTAACTGACTTTAGTTGGAAAGTTCTCAGGTAATTTTTTTGCTGAACACGGGATGAATCTTTGATGTGATATTGCTATTCTGCTGATACTCATGTTCAAACTCCCTCTAGAAATGCCTTTGGCTGAAAGTAGTTTATCCAAAAATTGAATAACATTTTAGTGTAAAGATGCAGTTATAGTAATTGTTCTGTTAGTGATAATTTTGTTCTGTAAATTAATGTTTAGATTATTCATGACAAAGTTTATTTTCAACTTTTTCAAAATTTCTTTCTGGCAAGAATCAAAAGGCAAAAATCGTACAGTCAACTGCAACACCGCAGTGGTGATCTCTGGCTGTGTTTAAAAGTACTCCCTTACCTTTTCTCACCCTTCTAGTTGGGATCTCCTGACCCTAAGTAATGTGTGAGGCATTATCTCAGGGATCTACCTGGAGGACAGGCAGCTGGGGAATAGGGATACATGCAGTGAGTATAGTCAGGAGAGGATCTGAGAGGGTGTGCATTGTCAGGAATGGAGAGTTGAGCATTGTCGGAAAAGGTGTAAAGGGGGAGTGAGTATTATCAGGAGGAAATTGAATTTGGGAATATAGTTGGGAGCTTACTGAGGGGGATGAGCTTTGTTTGGAGTTTGGGCAGTGCTGAATATTTAGCCAAGACTTGAGAATTATCGGATTGAGGATAAAGGGGGTTTGTTTTTATGTACATACTGATTCAGCTTTTAATCACCATCCTGCACCTGACATTAACAGTGGGAGAAGGACCGGGTAACCTTTTATGTGAGGAAAGAGCATTAAGGCCAAGTCTCAAATACAAAGGTTATTATCAAAGACATTCTTGGAATTTCTGGACAACATGATTCTGCCCATTGAGAGTTTAAGCCCCCTGTGTAAACAGTGCACATTTACATACATCTGCACTTGCTCAAAATCCAGTGCACAACACTGGCAAATGTTTCAATGTTCACTGTGATTGTTATCAGAAGATCTGAGCCTTTACTTTAGCTGGGTAATATACGGTTGTACCTCCAGGAAAACGATTATGTTCAGTTGTGTTCATTCAGAAGAAACAGTGCCACCTAGCCGTAATATGTAACCTTTACTTTGAGTTAGATTGAAGCAGATTTGCTGTATGCTCTTGTCGGTAATTTGTATTTTTATTGAATTAGATTGTAAACATAATTGTTTACCTTGTTTAATTTAGGTCATAATGAAAATTTGTAAATTAATTCTATACTTATTGAAATAGCCAGATTTGTAAAATCACTTACATTCATACCCTTATCCATTCAAGACATTTAATAACCAGGACAATTCTTGGAACTGCTGAAGGAAGCGGCAGTGGGGGCATTGATTGGAACATTTATGCCTGATAATGATTGAAGATAATTAAAATTAATGCCTGATAATGCCAGTTATTAATGCCAGCAATTAATGTCAGTTTGTGCAACTGTTTGTGTTTAAAGAACTTCCTGCTAAGATGGTTGTTGTTATTTAATTGTAGGCAACAACAAGACTCAATTTGAAAGTATAAAATTCAAATTATACCACACTTCCCATTTTATTACCTCACCCATGGAATAATAAGCTTGATTCTTGAATTGTTGACAGTTTGTAGGAAAACCCCAGCAGAATTTGGAATATAATAATTCTAGTGTCTGATCTTCCATAAAAAAACCTTCCATGAAATGGCACGGTAATTTTAATGCAGAAATTGTTACTATGATTTACTCCATCTCATTATAATGGCTAAACAAAATGAAAAGTTCAATAACATTTGTTGTTTTCAAGATTCCTTTGTAGAACAAAGAATATTTCATTTCATTTCAAGTAGAAATAGAATTCTGTTCTCTCGAAGCAACGTTCTTTTAATCAACCTTGAAACATCAAATTTCAATGTGATAGAACAGAGCCCTAAAGTATTTATAGACATTTTTCACTTTTAATTCTAAAATTTGCTTTTTTTGAAGGAGCTGCTACTGAAAAATTGCAGATTTAAATTCACTGACTGGCAAACAACTATGTGAAGGCAATGTAATGTTTTACATATAAATTATCAGGGAAGCTTTAAACAGAAAGAGAAAATGAAGGCGCTGACTATCTTGCCCCTCTCAGCAGAAAGCCACCTCTTGCAGACTTATCTGTTATACCGTCCAGAAATACGGGTTTAAAACATGGTTTCAACTCTACTGAAGTGGACTAGTGGGACTGAAGGTTCTTGTGTGTACCAGCATTTGACTATTAGGGTGCTGTGAAGGTCACAGTTGAAGAACTATCTCCTAACTGCTTCTGTGTTGCAGGTAAAGGTGCTCCCGAACTCCAGTTGCTGCAAATCAGTTAAAAATGAAACAGCTGAAAATGTGTTGCTGGAAAAGCGCAACAGGTCAGGCAGCATCCAGGGAACAGGAGAATTGACGTTTCGGGCATAAGCCCTTCTTCAGGAGGGCTGAAGAAGGGCTTCCTGAAGAAGGGCTTATGCCCGAAACGTCGATTCTCCTGTTCCCTGGATGCTGCCTGACCTGCTGCGCTTTTCCAGCAACACATTTTAAGCTCTGATCTCCAGCATCTGCAGACCTCACTTTCTCCTAAAAATGAAACAGGACAACTAAGAACTCTCTCACATCTTGCATGCTGGAATTCAATCAATATTGTAAGGCTCCAGAGCTACAGAGGCACTGTTCAGTAGCATGTTCCTCCAATGCACTCATTTCAATTTGTTTTCTTTTCAGAATCTATAAAACTGAGGACTGTGAAGCTGATGGTTCATGTATGTATGTCAAAGCTACTGGTAACGTTCACTAACACCACCCGTAACATTCATCAATCTGGTCTTTGCAAGCAATTCAGAGACTGATATGTATATCAATTTTTTTTTAAATTATCTTGTTGGAATTACCTCTTACTTGTAATGTATGTGCGCAAGTATTGCATTAATAATTCTTCTTATGTTTCGCAATTAGTAAACTCTTTGTTAACTCAGGAATGCCTGTTTAAATTGATTCATTTTAAACTAAAGGTTAATTTATGTGTGGGTGAAACTTTATCCACAAGGGGGGATCCTCTATAAATTAAATTCATTACAATCAACTGAGGGGATGAATGAATAAAGAAGGACAGCCAAATCATCCCTCCTCACCCGGGAATTTAACCATTTGGAACCTCCTGTTGGGAATTGTAATAAATTGGACAAATTCATGCAAGACCTGGTGTAATAAATTTATGTGAATTTTGTGATAGATTAGCATTTTTGTTCATTAGGAAATAATTATTTACACACACATTTAGCTAATCTGCCTATTGCTGTTTATTCAATATTGACACTGACTATTTTAGTCGTAATACAATTGAGGTTTATGAATTACCATCATGGATTTATGAGTCCTCATAAAGGCGAAGGCCTTCCTGAAAAGAAAACAAATTGAAATGAGTGCATTGGAGGAACATGCTATAAGCACATCATATGGCAGTGCCTCATTTAACAAGTTGAAACATAGTAAGAAACTGGCAGTCAAAACTCTATTGCGGAGAAGTGATGAATGTGAAAGTTCAGATGAGGAGGAACATGACGGGCACTTGGAAGTACTCAAGGATGCCCTCATAAGAACAGGGTACGATGCTCAACTCATTGACTGCCAGTTCTGACATGCCACAGCGAGAAACTGTAATGAGCTCCACAGGAGACAGACACAAGCTGCAACCAGCAGGGTACCCTTCGTTGTCCAGGACTTCCCAGTAGCCAAAAAACTATGCCATGTTCTTTGCAGCCTGCAACACATTATCAGTAAGGATGAGCACCTCACCAAGACTCTCTCTCACTCACACAACCCTTGTTAAGACCTTCCCCATACCTCCATTTCGCACCTTTAAATAACCACCAAACCTGAAACAGATCATTGTTCACAGCAAACTGCCCGATTTTCAGGACAAAACAATACAACAATACAACAAAACAATGGATACCACCATTACACGTGGGGACATCTCCCACCATGTAAGTGGCAGGTACTCATGTGACCCGACCGATGTTGTCTATCTCATATGCTGCAGGCAAAGATGCCCTGAGGCATGGTATATTGGCAAGACTGAGCAGAGGCTACGGCAACGAATGAATGGACAATGCATAACAATCAGCAGACAAGCGTATTCCCTCCCAGTTGAAGAACACTTCAGCGGTTTGGGACGTTCGACCTCGGACCTTCAGGTGACCATTCTTTAAGGTGGACTTTGAGACAGGAGATAACGCAAAGTGGCCAAGCAGTGGCTGAGAGCCAAGTTCGGTACCCATGGGGATGGCCTCAACCGGGACCTTGGGTTCATGTCACACTATAGGTGACTCCACTGCACTACAATCTCTCTCTCTCTTTCTCTCTCTCTCACACACACACACCCTCTCTCATATGCTCAGACATACACACCCACACTCACTCACACATGCACCCTGTCACAGACTTATACCCCTTTACACTCACACACATACACATATATACACTCCCTCTCAGACACTCTAACTGCCCCGCCCCACCCACCCCCCACACACACACACATATAAGTTTGTAAGGTGAATTTGTACTTGCAGAATTACATTTTATTTTGCTCAAAAAATGCGTGAATCCACCTAAGATTCTGTAAATCCCTTCTTTTAGAAATAGAATCAGTCTGAACATTGGGGCACAGACACTCTCACACAGGGCACCTCACACCTTCAATGCATTATCTGAACTGATATGGCACCTATTGTTAAAGTTCACTTTAAAACATAACTGTAAAAAAAAGTCTGGGATTTACATATGAAAGAACTGAAACCAACATGGTCATTCTAAAAGATGAGAGATTTAACAAACAATCCAGGTCTTTTTCAATATATAATTTCAGTTGCATCACACTGTAAACTTTTGCTATCAATTCTAAGTGTTACAATCTTATACTCCACAACCACCAGATAAAGAAGCAGCGCTCTGAAAGCTAATGCTTCCAAAGAAACCTGTTGGACTATAACCTGGTGTTATGTGATTTTTAACCTTGTCCAGCCCAGTCCAAAGTGGAGAGAGTGGACCCTAGCTCAAAACCCCACATTCTTCAGAGCAACTTGTTCTCTCTACACAAAGACTCATGGCTCAAGGTTTGGACTATTGAGACACCTGAGGACACACAAATCGTGAATGCTGGCAAGACTCATTCCTATTTTGAGGGAATGACAATGGAAAAATGTTTTGCAGCTGCTGTATCTTAATGTAATGTGAAATCTGCTGACAGCTTTTCTGTTGGAGGCTCATTTTCATTTTGATGCAATTGTTCATTATGATGCATGAAAAAACAACTTTTAGAAATTGAGTTTGCAGAGGATTCAATGTATCTGCATAATGCATAAGAGTGTCATGTTGCAAAGATGATCCATGTGTGCGAACTCTGCATGGTTTAGCATGTGAGTTTAGAAGTATGCCATGCTCCACGAACTCTGATATGTACAGCTCTAATAGGATGAGGGGATAAAACAAGAAAAAGAACTGAAAGAAGTAGAATTGAATTGGAAACACACTGAACTATAGCGAGATTCGTTTGTGCTAAATATTAGAAGTTAGAACGATTAATGAGAAGAGTGACTGAGATGCAATAAATGGTACAGGCAGGGATCTTGTGGTGTACTGGTAGTACCTCTGGGCTATAAGGTATGTTTGCAAGTCCCACCTTTCGCAGAGAGGTGTCACAACATGTCCAAAGAGTTTGATTAGAAAAATGCTGAGAGGGTTTAGAAGTTGGAAAACTTGGGAGCACTGGTAAAAATGAAAATTTAAATGATCAATCCTTTGCTGTGATAATGTGAATTCTTAGGGAAGTGCAGATTGGTTCTTGACAATGATTAAAGGTGGAGCAGTATAAGTAGACTAGAACAGAGGAAAATTGTTATCCTGGATAACATAAACAAGCACGTAGTGTTGTTAAAGCAGAATATGAAATAGATAACAGAGAGTTTAATAGGCAGTGAGCCAATAATGATCAACCTTTGACAATAGAGAGGCCAACACGGATGAGAGGCCACCCAGAATACAGTTGGCATTTAGTCTGCAATCCTGCATAAGCGTTGGCTATTCCATTATAGATTAGATTTAATTCACTCAAGACCTGCCCAATTGTGTTGAGTTAAAATTGCACCGATAATATTAACACTTATAGTGATAGGGAAAATTGCTGCAGAAAATTACTGTTTCCATGTGCTAAAATCTGAGAAAGAATGGCCATCTCTGAACACTTGCAGTCCTAATTGAAAAAGCTGTAGTTAAGGTGATGACTATAAAAACAGCCAGGACTGTAGAACATCACTGGGGGTCTCACCTATTGGTTGAAAAGCTGACAATGATACTGTTCCATGACGGATGCTTAGGTACTTAAGGAACCTACATTAGGCCTGACACTTGATTGTTGATGAAATTGGCTTGATTACTGTATTTCCTGCTGTGCAGAGCTGCATTTAAGTCAGCCCAATTATCAATTGGAGAAAGGAAGGCCACAAAAGATAACTTCGAATTTTTTGCAGAAATTAAGAAATTGGTGATAGCAGTGAAAATGTTGACTTAATTGACATGACAGAATATACTGAAACTAAGGAAGTATTCAGAATGCATCATGCAGAGGACTGCCATTTGATAAGAAATAATGGAAATAATATTACACTAAATGGGTGGAAATCAAAAGGGGAGAGAGCAGAGCAATTTGCAAAGGAATTAGCAAAATGGAAGATAAGAAAACAATTTTAAAAAAGTGAAGCAGTTAAATTAACTGGAGGAGCAAAGGCTGTGGGATCTCAAACCATTGAGAAAATTAGTTGAAATGAAGCAGAACAGCTCAAAACCAATAACCAATCATTGCTACTTCAGAAAGGAATATTTGAATGGAAATAGAATCCAGAGCTCACTGGTGAAAATTTACAGATGAGTCTATATTCTGGAATTTTACTGAATTTCTTTGCCAGGATTTGGAATTATTCACACAGAATAACATTCAAGTTGTTTCAAAGGCATACATTTTATAGATATGAAGTGGTTTTCTGAGTTTGGATAGAATCATAGAATCCCTACAGTGTCTAAGTCAGCCATTCAATCCATTAAGTTCACACTGACCCTCCGAGGAGCATCCCACTCAGATCCATGCCCCATCCTATCTGTGTAACCCTGCATTCCCCAAGGCCAATTCACCTAACTCATACATCCCTGAACAATTTAGCATGGCCAATCCACTTACCCTGCACATCTTTGGATGGTGGGAGGAAACAAGAGCACCTAGAGGAAACCCACGCAGATACAGGGAGAATGTGCAAAATCCACACAGACAGTCACTCAAGAGTGGAATCAAACTGAGGTTCTTGGTGCTGTGGTGCTAACCACTGAGCCACCATGCTGTCCAGAAAGAAAAGAATACAGACGACTATGAATGGCATGCAAGATTAAAGATTAATGAAAGCACTATTTAACAGGACAAAGATCCCTTAAAGAATATTGTGCTTGTTAACTAATTCAGAAAGAAATATTTGAAAGAAAATGGAATCCAAAGTTCACTGGTGGAAATGCGCAGATGAGTTTGTTTTTTGCAATTTTGCTGAATTAGTTTAGAAGATTTTTAGTTATTTACACAAATTTCCCTCTGGAGATTAAATGGAAAACTACAATACAGTAAATTACAGATAATCTGATTTTTTTGGCAATTATAAACAGTTTGTCGAAGGAATGAACTGATGAATCAAATTTTTTTGTTTCATTTACAGAGGAACCTTGATTATCTGACACTCAATTATCCGAATATCGGATTTTCCGGCATGATCACAAGGTCCTGATGCTTGGCTAAAATGTGTTGTCCGGCATTTGATTATCCGAACAAAATACTTCCCGCCATGTCGTTCGGATAATCGAGGTTCCTCTGTGTACTTATTTTCAAATAAGGTATAATCTGTTTAATTTCATTCTTTAAGCTTTACAGGATTTTATATGCAAATATTAGAAAGATAGGCATACAAATTAAATGATGTAATGTGTAGCAAGATTGTTTATTATAACTGGTGTGTTGTAGAGTAAATGTATTTATGCACCAAAGTTGAGACAAAAGTTGATGCTGAAAAGATTACTTGGTGGGACCATTATTATAGCATGGACTTTTGTATTTCTTCATTGACAAAATAAATCAGACAGGTCAAACAGTGCAGATCTAATCTTACTGTAGGCTGAAAACATAGCAGCTCTATCTGCCACTGGGGTATAGTCAAGCATAAGGTGACCCTGCTGTGAACCAGAGAGGAAGAGGGATCACCTGCAGGTGCAGTCTGACAGAACTCAATGTCGCATTCAAGTTTATTCTTTGTACATTTCTGAGAACCACAGGGTTGTGTTTTTAATCAAATACCCCAGGGTTTTCCCCTGCATTCTCACAATTACCTGAACAAGAAAAGGAGAATTCTTTTTCGACATGGCAACTTCGGTCAAGGGCAGTTCAGATTAAAGCCATGATTGGCACAGATTGCAGACTAGAAAAGCCAGAAAAATCAAAAATCAAACCTTCGTGTTTAATAGAAACAAATTGCTCTCCACTTCACAGTGACACAGATAGCAGTCCATTTGTGCCTCCTGCTCTTTGTCAAGAACAACAGAAAGGAAATGTACTCGTCCTGGCAAGGATAAAGTTCTAGCCTTTTGTTGCACTTAGTTATCTTACTCTGAGCAACAACCACAGCAGTTAAGTCGTTGAGGTAGCTTGTACGTTTGTTTGATTAAAGTTCTGTAACATTGGCCAGAGCAGAAACAGCTCAGCTGCATGTAATAGAGATGAATGAAAGATTTGTTAGTGATCAGTCAGCAAGACACAGCTGCATTGTTTTTTTTTCCCTGAACAGACCTTGAATGGTTGCTTGTGAGTAGTCTGTCACTTACTGTGGAAATAACAGAACTTTAAAAATAAGTATCTTTGCTTGAATCTGTGAAGTTTTAGCTAGGAATTTTTGACTAAGGCTGGAAGAGATAAATAAAAGTTCATAGTGATTTAATTAAAGAAAGTATAGACACACTTTGTAATAGGAGCTGATTTGTTTGCATGTACTGTAGATCTAACCTTTCACCTACATTTTGTAAAGGTTAGCAATGGTGATGTTTGAACACTGCAAATCTGTTTTGCTGCAACCTATGTCTTAATTTCTAGAAGTCTACCCATACTATAAAAAATATCACAAATAAGATGGCAACACAACTCTGTTTACCATATAAAGTTGAACAACAAAGTACATTTACCAGTGCTTAAAAGGTGAAGCTGGGTAAATGTAATAGTTATATTCTGCCAAATGTGATCAGCTTTGGAGTTTAACATTCAACACTTAAGGTTTGTGATGGGGAGAATCCCTGGCCTATGTTTTGAGTGATTTTACATGAGAGACAATACTTGTTAACATTATATTAATGCTGTTTATTGAACTATTCAAAATCCTAGTTCATTTGCATTTATTTCAAATCATTCCTTTTAAAATACATGATAGAATATTGTTTGTGATGTAATGAATCATAAAAATAAATCCACACTATTTGACTTGGAATTGTTTTTGAAAAGTTCCTTGGGTGTAAAACACTTGGAGTACTAAATTTGCATGATTTGGCATAGGAAGTGTGTTAAGTGACAGTGAGGACAGCAGATGCTGGAAATTAGAGTCGAGAGTGTATTGCTGGAAAAGCACAGCAGGTCAGGCAGCATCCGAGGAGTAAGAGAGTTGACATTTGGGCAAAATCCCTTCATTAAGGTTGAGGCTAGGAGACTCGGGGGTGGAGAGATAAGTGGGAGGGGGGTGGAGCTGGGGAGAAGGTAACTGAGAGTGCAATAAATGTATGGAGGTGGGGTGAAGGTGATAGGTTGGAAGGGAGGTGGAGTGGTTAGATGGGAAGGAAGGTGGGCAGGTACGACAGGTCATGAGGGTGGTGCTAAGCTGGAAGGTTGGAAATGGGATAAGGTGGGGAAGGGAAAATGAGGAAACTGGTGAAATCCACATTGATGCCACCAGCTTGGAGGGTCCCGAGGTGGAAGAAGAGGCATTGGGTGGTAAGGGACTGGCGATGAAGGAGGCCCAGGACTAGGCAGAGTGGGAGGGGGGAATGAAGTGTTTGGCCACTGGGCGGTGGGGTTGGTTGGTTGGTGGGGGTGTCCTGGGGGTCTCTGAAGCATTCTGCGCATAGGCATCCTGTATCCCCAATGTAGAGGAAACCACATCGGGAGCAATGGATAAAGTAAATGATGTGTGGAAATGCAGGTGAAACTTTGATGGATGTGGAAGGCTCCTTTGGGCTTTGGATGGAGATGAGGAGGGAAGTGTGGGTGCAGGTTTTGCAATTCCTATGCTGTCAGGGGAAGGTGCCAGGAGGGGAGGGGGTGTTGTTGAGGGGCGTGGACCTGATGAGGTAGTCACGAGGGAATGGTCTTTATGGAAAGTGGATAGGGGTGTGGAGGGAATTATATCTCTGGTAGGTGGCAGAAATGGCGGAGGGTGATGCGATCTATACGGAGGTTGGTGGGGTGGAAGGTGAGGACCAGGGAGTTCTGTCCTTGTTGCGGTTGGAGGGGTGGGGTTAGAGGACGGAGGTGTAGGAGTAGATGAGATGTGCTGGAGGGCATCATCAACCACATGGGAGGGGAAATTGCGGTCTTTAAAGAAGGAGGCCATCTGGTGTGTTCTGTGGTGGAACTGGTCCTCCTGGGAGCAGATGCAGCGGAGGTGGAGGAATTGAGAATAAAGGATAGCATTTTTACAGGAGGCAGGTTGGGAGAAGGTGTAATCCAGATAGCTGTGGGGGAGTCAGTGCATTTGTAGAAGATGTCAGTGTTGAGTTGGTCACCATTTATAGAGATAGAGAGGCCCAGGAAGGGGAGGGAGATGGGAGGTTAAGCATGGGATAGAACGTGTTGGTGAAGTTGATTAACTGTTCAACCTCCTTGTGGGAGCACGAGGTGGCACTGATGCAGTCATCAATGTAGCGGAGGAGTGGTGCTGGTGTAACTGCAAAAGATAGATTGTTCCATGTAGCCGACAAAGACACAGGCATAGCTGGGGCCCATGTGGGTGCCCATGGCTACTCCTTTCATCTGGATAAAATGGGAGGATTCAAAGGAGAAATTATTGAGGGTGAGGAACAGTTCAGCCAAACTAATAAGAGTGTCAGTTGAACGGTACTAGTGGGGATATAGGGAGAGGAAGAAATGGTGGGCTTGGAGGCCCTCGTCGTGGCGGATGGAGGTGTATAGGGACTGGATGTCCATGGTGAAGATTTTCTCATTTCCCCTCCCCCACCTTATCCCAGTTCCAACCTCCCAGCTCAGCACCACCCTCATGACCTGTCCTACATCACCTGTCCATCTTCTTTCCAACCTATTCACTTGATCCTCCCCTCCAACCTATCACCATTACCCCCATCTCCATCCATGTATCACACTTCCAGCTACCTTGCTCCCAGCCCCACCCCTCCCCATTTATCTCTGGCATAGAGATTGTTAGAGTGAGGGCTGGGGGATCTAATATTTAACAAGATAACTCGGATGAAATCCCAGAGAACTGATGCAGGCCTTTTAAACAGCCTGTCTTGGCATTTGGCAGTCTTTATACCTTCCTCCAATCCATTTCTTGGCAGATAAGCCAGATAGAATCATGCACCTTTCCTCTCTGAAGCAAAGATCCGTCCATTTGGTTGGATTTCTTCTGAGACAGCATGGTGAGCCTGAGATTTCTTAAATATCATGACTCAACACAGAAGGAAAAGTCTAAGCCTCTCTCTGTTATTCACTAATGTACATTTTTGTTTTCTTGTTATATCTGCTTTGCAGAAGGTAAGTCCAACCATTAGATTTTTTTATTCATTCATGGTAGAAGTGTGGCAAGGCCAACATTTATTGCTGATCTCAGAGAGTAGTTAAGAGACAACCACATTTCTGTGGGTTCAGAAGTCACGAGTACAACAGGATCTTGATCAGATGGGCCAATGGACGAGGAGTCGCAGATGGAGTTTAATTTAGGTAAATGACAGGTGGAAGTGAGGACTGCAGATGCTGGAGATCAGAGTTAAAAATGTGTTGCTGGAAAAGCGCAGCAGGTCAGGCAGCATCCAAGGAACAGGAGAATCGATGTTCCGGGCATAAGCCCTTCTTCAGGAATGAGAGGTGGTCCATTTTGGAAAGGCAAATCAGGGCAGGACTTACACACTTAATGGTAAAGTTCTGAGGAGTATTGCTGAACATAGAGACCTTGAAAATGGAGTCTCCAGTAGATAGGATAGTAAAGAAGGCGTTTAGTATCCTTTCCTTTATTGATCAGAGTATTGAGTATAGGAGTTGGAAAATCATGTTGCAGCTGTACAAGACATTGGTTAGGCCATTTTTGGAGTAGTGTGTGCAATTCTGATCTCCCTCCAATAGGAAGGATGTTGTGAAACTTGAAATGGTTCAGAAAAGATTTACAAGGATGTTGTCAGGGTTGGAGGGTTTGAGCTATAGTGAGAGGCTGAATAGGCTGGGGCTGTTTTCCCTGGAGGGTTGGAGGCTGAGGGGTAATCTTATACAGGTTTATAAAATTATGAGGAGCATAGATAGAGTAAATAGACATGGTCTTTTCCCTGGGTTTGGGGAGTCCAGAACTAGAGGCATAAGTGTAGGGTGAGAGGGAAAGATTTAAAAGGTACCTAAGGGCAACTTTTTCACACAAAAGGTGGCATGTGTATGGAATGAGCTGCCAGAAGAATTGGTGGAGGCTGGTATAATTATAACATTTAACAGGCATCTGGATGGATACATAAATAGGGAGGGTTTAGAGAGATATTGGCCAAGTGCTGGCAAATGGGACTAAATAAATTTTAGGATATCTGGTTGGCATGGATGGGTTGGACCGAAGGATCTGTTTCTGTGCTGTACATCTCTATGATTCTATGACCATTGTTCAGAACAGGTAAGGATGGCATTTCCCTTCTCTAAAGGACATCAGTGAACTAAATGGCTTTTCCTACAATTGACAGTGGACTTATGGTCATCATTAGAGTCTTAATTCCAGATTTTGATTGAATTCAACTTCCAGCATCTAGTAGGATTCAAATCTGGGTCCAGGGATATTATCTGGGCCTTTGGTTCTTAGTCCAGTGATAATACCACTAGGCCATCACCTCCTAGTTCATTGTAGTTGTGTGCTTAATTTGTTCTAACTTAGAAAACATATTTGTCAATAAATCTTCACCGTGATTTTACTTTAACTGAATTAGCACCTCGAAAAAACAGATGTCAATAAATGTATATAAGGACAATAAACAGTTGAATGATAATGCACAGCATAATTTGCACATTTAAAGTGCCTATTTATTTCAACTCCAACAACTGCAAAGTAATTTTATAATCCCCAATCTGCCTGTATACAAATCTGTTGGTAATGTAAATATTACCACATTTTTATTTTCAAAATAGAAGAAAATTGAAAAATCATGGAGTGAAATTATTTGATAAGTAAAAACTCTTAGATGAGTGGAAGTTGCATTGTGTTTTTGTCCCATTATGTGAAAATAAATTGTATTAATTTAAATAAAGGAATCTAACTGCACTTACTGATCTGTGAATGTGGAAAATTACAATTCAAATGAACTTTGTCCCATCTGGTGTTATCTCAGTCTGCCTTCAAAGAGATTGTAAAAGAATTCTGAGCCAAAGACACATGTATATTTCAGATCACATGGAAATATTATTGTTACATCCTAGGGTTACACAATTAGATATACTGGTGGAGGTGTGAAGAAGCTCCCAGGGTATGGAATTTGACCAACATTGTCCATTGGCTCATTGGTGGACCTTGATAGTCAAGGGTAAATGTGCAGTAGGAGCAGGCTGGTAGAGGACCTTTGTCTTCCAGATGTTTAATCTCATCTCCCCCGTCTGGAAGGAGGAGAGCATGCCAGCAGATTTCTGAAAGATCATAATTGTGATCATCTTCAGAAAAGAGTCAAGACTGCTGAGGTAACTACACTGGGTTATCCCTTCTGTCCACTACAAGGATTAAATAATTACCTCCTCCCAGTGACTGAAGAGATCGTCAGAGCTGCAATGCAGATTCTGTCTGTTAAGAGGCACAGTCGATATGATCTTCACAGCAGACAAATGTCAGAAAAGTGCAGACAGCAGCAGAAATTTCTATAAACCTTTGGCCTTCAACTCTGTCAACTGTGAAAGACTATAGAGTGTGCTCCTTAAATTAGGTTGAAATACATCCTCCGCCTACTGCACAAAAGTATGCATAGAAACATAGAAAATATGAGCAGGAGTAGGCCACTGAGCCCTTCAAGCTTGCTCTACGAATCATTCTGATCATGGAGGGTCATCCAGATTAGAACCCTGTTCCTGCTTTCTCTTCATACCTTTTGCTCCCTTTAACCCGAAGAACTATATCTAACTTTTTCATGAAAGTATTCAATATTTTAGCTTCAACCACTTTCTGTGACCGAGAATTCTACAGGATCACCTCTCTCAGGCTGAAGAAATTTTTCCTTATCTCAGTCCTAAATGGCCTACCCTTTGTCCTTAAACTGTGACATTTGGTTATGGACTTCCCAGTCATCAGGAATATCCTTCTTTTGTTTATCCTTTCTAGTTCTGTTAGAATTTTATAGGTTTCTATGAGATCACCTTGATTCTTCTAAACTGAATATGGTCCTATGCAATCCAGTCCCTCTTCATACATTAGACCTCCCATCACATGACTCAGTCTGGTCAACATGTGTCCCACTCCATGACCAGAATATCCTTCCTCTAATAGATTAAAATGAGATTAGATTAGATTACTTACAGTGTGGAAACAGGCTCTTCGGCCCAACAAGTCCACACCGACCTGCCAAAGCATAACCCACCCAGACCCATTCCACTACATTTACCCCTTCACCTAACACTACGGGCAATTTAGCATGGCCAATTCACCTAACCTGCACATTTTTGGATTGTGGGAGGAAACCAGAGCACCCGGAGGAAACCCACGCAGACACGGGGAGAATGTGCAAACTCCACACACAGTTGCCTGAGGCGGGAAATTGACCCAGGTCTCTGGAGCTGTGAGGTAGCAGTGCTAACCACTGTGCCACCGTGCCACCCAAAATTGCACACAGTAGTCTAAATGTGGTCTCACCAAGATCCTATTACAGCAAGACATCCTTCTCCTGGATCCAAAGCCACTCAATGTGATGTCCAATGTACTATTTGCCTCTTCACTGCATGCAGTGATGATCCTTACCAAGAGATCCATCATATACTCAATATATGTACAAACTGGGCTCAAGCAAGGTTGTGTAATCACACCAATACACTTCTCCATCTTTCTTGATGCAATATTCCAACACTAATTCAGGAAGCTTTCTACAAATGTGGAGCTAATCTATAGGACAAGCAGGAACCTGTTAAACTTGTGCTGCCTCCAGAACCAAGACCACCCCAAACTCTGTTGTTGTGTTGCATTACACCATCCATTTGCACATGTGCACTCTTAAAGACCGAGCTCCAAACTAATTTTGTTGCATTCACAGAGGCACATGAGAGAATTGGCCTTAGATTAAACAACAGGATGACAAAGGTCTTCTACCAACCTGCTGCTACTGCACACTTACTCTTTACTTTCAAGATCCAAAATGAGCCAATGAACAATTTTGGTCAAATCCCATACCTTCGGAGCTTCTTCACACCTCGTGTGCACCAGTGCAGCTCTTGGCCTCTGAAGAACAGAGTCCTTCATAACAAAGACATCAAACCTGACTCCAAGGGCATGTGCTACAGGGCTTCAATAATATCAGTTCTTCTGAATTCATCGGAGACATGGACAATGTAAAGCAAATACCTCAACCTCTTGAGAATTATCATTAGCGATACCTACAATAAATCGTAAAAATCCATTGATAGAATAGCCACTCCAGTATGGGTGAAATCCAACTTAGTTGGGAGGACTAAAAATGGAAATGTGATACAGCCCACCCAATAAACAATTCCATTGATTACGATAGAACTGGTGCAAAATATGATTACACCTTTACTATGTGCTTTCTAAGTTGAATGATGCCCCCAAAAGGTCCAGAGTGCTTATAGCCTGGAAACCCTGTGAGCTATCTAGGGGCTAAGTCTAATTCCGAGTAGAGTCCATCACTTATTTAAAATTCAACTAACTTAACTGGTGCTGTCAGTTGCATCATGAAATGACCCAGAAGTAGAGAAGTTAAAGGTTATTTGACCTTCAGATCCAATATCTGCTTTGTGCCTATGAATGGTTTTGGTTTCAAATAATTTTTCAGCATGCAACATTATGCAGTTACTGCCTCCCTTGTGAATGGAAGACGTGAAAGCCTTATACCTTTGACTATCTAAGATACGTGTGCCTTACTCTGAAAATGTGAGTGTGAGAGCTTCGGTGTTTGGGTCAGGAGATGTCTGACGCATTCACCGATTCACTTGATGGCCTGCTGAACAAATCAAATTCAGAAGAATTCTCATCAGAAATGTGTCACATGATGTGTGCTTAGTGGCTGCTCCAGACAGCACATGAAGGAACTTGCAGCAAAGATTGAGGTAAAATGACCATGGCAAGCCAGCCAGTACACTAAATATAACTGTGTTTCTCCAAATATCTCAGATTGCATAAAAGCAAATGTGCTATAATATGAAGTTACAAGTTACATATGTTGCGAATGTACATGATAACAAAATTATCATTTGTTAAATGTTCACTGTGATCAATTTAACTGTCTCAGAAAGATACTGTATTTACACACACACACACACACTCTGGTATGAATGTTGGGAGAGACTGGGAAAGCAGTTTAATGGTTCCTGTTTACAGAGTTGTTGAGGTGATACTTGTGCTTCTTGGTCTTCCTTTTCCAGAGCCTTTCACTGGTTTACAGGTGGCACAGGGGACTAGTTCACATTTCTAAAATGGTATCTGGCTTCTTAGTTAGAAGTCACAGCTTACAGCAACTGCCTCAGGAAAACTAAACTGGTCTTCTTCATATTTAAAATACCTCTATTAGCTTTTAGTGAGAGAGCTCCTGAACTGGTAGAGGTCTGATATCTTCTCAGTATCTAGTTCACAACCCCAAACGTTTCAGTTACTAGAGAACCAATTATATTGTTGTTGGCAACAAAAAGACTTTTCTTTTGATAATTAGCTTAGATTCCCTACAGTGTGGAAACAGGCCCTTCAGCCCAACAAGTCCACACCGACTCTCCGAAGAGCAACCCACCCAGACCCATTCCCCTACATTTACCCCTGACCAATGCACCTAACAATTGGCCATTTAGCATGGCCAATTCACCTAACCTGTCAATTCACAGTCTTTGGACTGTGGGAGGAAACCGGAGCACCCGGAGGAAACTCACACAGACACGGGGAGAATGTGCAAACTCCACACAGACAGTTGCCCAAGGTGGGAATTGAACCCGGGTCCCTGGTGCTGTGAGGCAGCAGTGCTAACCCCTGAGCCACCACCATCAGTAACTGGCCACTGGTCCACAGCTACTTATACTGACTGGAACACCATTTGTATACAAACCCTTGAGCTCTAGTTCATCTGCAACCAACATTTCAATTACTGCTTGATCAAACAGCTGTGTAAACAATGTTTGCAAAGAGTGTCCAGTTACTTGCGTTCATAAAGTGCAGCAATCTGGTTTTAATACAGTTCTTTTCTTATTCCAGTCCACAATTAAAAATACAAAAAATACATAAATTAAGAAATATATGTGTGGTTTCTCTTCTGGATGTGTGCCTCATGACACTACCATAAGTCCCTTTGAGCACGGGACATCTGCAATGTGTACCCAGTTCTCTGCCCACTTGTCACCATGTGTTTAGCCAATGGGTGGGGCAAAGGAGTACAAATGTATGCACCTCTCCAGCAGACCCTCCGAGTGTTAGACTTGGCTCTCCATGGCAGCTTCCAACTTGTAATGAAGCAGTGAAATGATTGCATGATTCACTGCAGTGAGGGCCATTGTCTCCCACATACCACTAAGGCCCTGGTACTTTCATCCTCAGATTCGAGAGATTGGTTTTTAATGTTTCTGTATGGAGATTATGGAGATGCTGGCTATATCTGCAAAATGGAAGGGAGAGAGAAATCTTTGTTACTAGTGGTTAGACGTGTGTGCAATGAATGAGACTAACTTTGGGATTAATGTGTGAGATACTGTGAAATGAAGGATGGTACTTATTCGATTGATGAGAAAAAGATGTATGTGCATTCCTGAAGGAGTGGTCATGATTTTCTCAATAGGATTCTTTTCTCAAGGGAGTGAGGAACCAAATGTCAGGCAATTTTCCAATCATAAGGCTCTGTTCTGCCTCTTTTATGTACTGTCTTCTCCTGTAATAAGTGAAAGGGAGAGAATGAGTGAGATGAAAGCAGCTATTGTTGCTGGTCTAGTGGTGGAAAGGTGGTAAGGTGTTTCAAAGAAGTGAGGAAGCAGTGTAGAGCGATGAAGGATTAATGAAGTGGCATATGGAGGTATTAAAACTCATTGCAAAACTGACAATTACAGAGCATGAACCTTGGTGGGAGGTGCGTATGGTAGCAGAGATAGACTGAGTGGGAGATAGTTCAGCAGAGAAGATCATTAGCCTTCTTTCAATCCTCCTGGTCAGTTCTTTGCACCCTTTACCCTGCACTGACTTGGGTAACAACCTTGGACCAGCCGCCATGATCTGGTGGCACAGCCTCCTCTGCTGGTCTTCTGGAAAGAAGGCACCTCTCCTTTGCACCAGTCCATTTACAAGATCTCTAAGTCTCTGTTGGAGAACTGCAGTGCCATCTTTCCCTTCTCCACCATATTCCAACTCGGTCTGTCATTGAGCAGGATCGCTTCAGAATGCCAGTGCTTGTCCAGCTACACAGCAGCCGTTTAAGATTGTGCAGCATGTAGCCACTGAGTGAAAGTCATTTGGGAGGGGCATGTGGTAAGATAGGGCTGGAATTGGATATGAGATGTGCTGTAGAGCAGGATATGTAGATAATGAGCTGTATTTGGTAAAATACAGCAAGAGAGTATATTACGTCTCATGGCAAAAATGATTCAAAAAATCTCAATAGAACTTGTAAATATGTAAAATTCAGTGTTAGATTCTATATTTATGGCTGATCACATCCAGCTATCCTCTCAATCACACACTCCCATCCTCCACAGTATATGTCATCCTACTATTTGTCCAACATCAAGACTTGGTTGAGAAACAATTTATTGAAGTTAAACAATGGAAATATCAAAGTCATCATCTTTGGCACTCTGTGCATTTAGCCATTAATTCCACCTCCCTCTGTAGCCACTTCTTGAGGCTGAAGCCAGCTATTCACAGTTTTTCCATCACCTGACACCAAGGCAGATATCGGACTCTCATCATGGTCAATTTCATATCACCTTCATCACAAAGGTGCCTATCTCAGCTCCATTATCTATCTTTGTCCTTGTCTCAGATCATTTACTGACAAAATCCTCATCATTTTTTTGGGACCTATAAACTTGAATGTGCTTCTGATTGGCCACAAGTTTCAGGTGATCCAAATTCCTGCTGCCGAATTAAAACTCATTGCAAATTTTGTTCATCCACCATTCCTGTGCTTACTGAAGTACTTTAGCACCCAGTTCCTAAAGCCCCAATTTAATTTTCTCATTCTCATGTTCAAATCCCTTCATAGTCTCACCTTGGTGAGACTTAATAACTTCTTCAGCTCTCCAATCTTTGGAGGACTCCACATAATTCTATATGTGACCTCTTATGCATCTCCCACTTCCCTTGGCCTAACATTAGCATGCCATTAACCATTTAGACCTTAAAATGAAATTCCATCAACATACATCCCTATCTTTCTTCTCTCCTTTAAGGATTAAGAAGAGTTTTTTGTATATTTTTGAGTGACTTACACATAGATCCTCATGCAATGAGGCATAATGTTGAGATGGTCATTAATTGTCATCTGCACAAAATACTCTTTGAAGTTGTTCTTTAGATTTTTGCTGATTTAATTTTATCTCTCTCTGTATATATATCCATAATTTTAGTTAGCTGTCCCTATGATGCACTATTATCTCTTCCTGCTTTTTTTGTTTTACATTTTATAACAGAATTAATTTAAACAACACTTGTTCCACATCTCTGTATATTTGGCATTTTGATTCTCTTTTTGGGAGTTGATAGACTGGCAACCTTTCCAATCATCTCTAATTGTTAGATGACTAGTTTGCACTGGAACACCCATGGGTTTAATTATTCTTAACATAGTTTGTTTTGTTCAATGGATTTATTGGCTTCCTTTATCTCCCCCAGTTTCAATCTCCATTCTTAGTTACAGGACTCACCTGCTGTTTGCTTTAAAGCCCACAGTTTGCTGAAATGGCTTCCCACATTCAAACTTCACTGTTGCATTTTGGTCATATAATTCATTGCCTTTTGAATTTGTTGCTTTTGATGGAACCACTCCAGGTCAGACATAACGGTGAATACAAAGCTGCCATAATAGACTGAAGTCCCAATATTGATGTAATTGAAAACATTATTGCAACAATACCTTTTTAAAAGTTAGTACCTGGAAACCAACAGTTGGTGGCTATTTGGACAATGTATTGTTGTTTCAATTTTTCAATCAATGGTACTAGATTTGGGGATTCACTGTCTATTCATATTGTAAGAAAGGGTGCACACATGATGCAGTATTCTACACCCCACCTTCATATTCCCAGGTTCTATTCTGGACTTTTTTTTGGCAGAATATTGTATATTCTCAAAAGTCCCCAACATGCTATGTCTGTGCTCCACTGATCTTAGCATCTCTTTGTACTACTGTGTGTCTGACCTCAACAGCTAATTATTATCATGAAAAGAAATCTATAGTCTGTACACAGCTTTGCCTTCATTAGATATACATATTCCAAATCTTAAATCCATCAGCTCTTGACAAAATCTTATATAAATCTTAGTGTATTGAGCCATTATGCAGATTTGTAAGAATGTACATTTCAGTAGAACTTACCTGCAGTGCCAGGCTTGTCCTATTTAGTGCTAGTCATAGTGTTTTGATTTTGTGTTATTTTTTGCTCTTGTCATTATTCTTTTACTTTTGCTATTTTCCATAAAGTAGTCTTTCCGTACTGTTGTGAACAATTATTTTTGGAAGGATAGTAGTTGTGGTTACGAAATACACATTTGGATCTGATTTGGTATTCAGTTCAATGTAAATTGAAGGTTAAAGCTTCTGAAATAGGGTCAAAGTTTAAGTTAAAGGATAATGGTCTGGGTTTAGCATAAGGAGATGGGATTACAGTTTTGGTGTTAGAGTTAACTATTGAGCTGATGGTTGAGGATTTAAAGTTTGTATTAGCATTGTAATGACATAAATGTCAATGTCTTAATGTGGAGGTACATTTAAAATACATTAGTGTAGATTAACTTACATTGCATGGATGTGGTTGAAAGTTTATCAAAAAGTTATGTAGTATCAGTATTATATAATAATACTCAGATTAGAAGCTAATTTAGGGTGATTTTAAGAATACTTTTAAGTGGTTCCTATAGTAAAACCCAGTTTGAAAGCTTCATGCTTTTTTTTCAGTGACAGCCTATTTAAAAGGTGTCTGTTGCCTTTTTCACTGATCTCTGAGTAATGCACACTCTTACCTGGATTAAATAGGGCCTGCAGTGATTGGAATCTCCTCTGCATGACACCGAGTTAATAGGCAGTAATCCTCACCTTAAGCCCCTCAGCTCTACAGATCAGCCTATAGTAACTGATACTCCTGTGACTGTTACAGAATCTTATTGTATTACCTTTTAGAATTACCCTCTTCTTCCTGTTTTCATCATGGAATGTCAGTGAAAACCGCCCTGCCGTTTAAAACTGCTTTTTATGAAAAACTGTCTGAAGAAAGCATTTGATTTCAATAATGCAATAGTGTTCATTGTCAAACTGACTCTCCAGTTAAACATATTGTCAAACTGTGACTGTGTTAACTGCTGCCTAGGTTCCTGCAATGTATCCTGAGCCTGAGCAGTTTAGTCTTATGACCTTGTGCTCTTTAATATTATTATCTTGATTAACTCTGTCAGCAACTATTTCCTTACCCATGCCCCATTCCACAGTAAAGCTGTATAATGGCCGTTTATAACAACCATTGTGAGCTTTTTTTACAATCCCTGGATAAGAAATGCAAATTGGGTCAAATATCAGAGTAATGCAAATGAGAGAAGATCTCATGGATTTGGAATGCAACCATTGTTGCTGATGATGTCTGCAAATATCCAGGAAACAAACAGTCATAATCACTATTTGTGCAGTTATCAAAAAATTTTTAAATAAATCACTATAATCATGATAATCAGAGCTATACTATGATAGGTCAAAGTTTGAAGATGCTGCTATGGATTATGAATGTTATATGTATGTGTGGTAACTAAGAATAATGGAGACATCCATAAAGGTAATTTCAGGTTCCACGTGTACTCTAACTGTAGCAATGGTGCAAAGAGGTTTTGCATTGCACTGATAAAAATGTTTTGTTATATAGATCCAGAGTTAGGGCCAAGAATGATTCTAAAGTGAGATCTAGTCATCTATGGCATTTACTTCATGACACTCAAGAGTTACGTTGAGTCCTGATTTTAGATTTACGCCTCAACTTATGTTCTGGTTCATATCTTTTACCTTGATGCTGGTAGTGAATAAGAGCAGATGTTAACTGGTACATATTGAAATCTATGAGTTAGCTTCTTCAGACATTTGCTGGTGGTAAGCAGAATTCAACAAGGAACAAATCTGGACAAGAAATAGTCCTTTAATATTCTTTAGAAGATGTTTAACTCTGAAGCTGTGACTGAGTATGAGGTGTACAACTCCATAGTAGCAAAAGAGACCAGTTCTTAAATGTCAAGAGAAATATGTACTGCTATTCGTTTCGAATATGAACAAGTACAGATTGCCAGTTGGTTTATAAACTTGATTATTTTCTTTGGAACAGATGGGGCTGAGGGCAGATTGAATTGTGGTATATAAAGTTATGAGGGGTCTAGACTAGAGGATAGGATAGATCTGTTTCCCTAAACCATGAAGTCAACATCTAAGCGCTGTTAATTTAAAGTAAGAGACAGGTATATTAGAGAAGATCTGAAGATAAATGTTCTTATGCAGGCCCAGAAATCTACACCTGAAAAGATGGCACAGACAGAAACATTAATATTTTAAAAATACTTAAATGTGCATTAAAATGCTGTAGCATACAGGGAAATGGATTAAGAATGAGAAAATGGGATTAGGCTTGATCGCTCTTTTCTGCTGGCATGGATATGACATGTTATCCAGTTCTTGCCATTAGATCAGATATGACTGAGGCCATGGTCAGTAGCATGGCTGAAAGGTACCTAATCCTGTTTCTCACATTCCACTTTCCTTCATCCTACACTCGCTTCACAATTACAGACTGTAAATGGTATAAACATACACCTTTGCTTTCCACCCTCCACTCTCTGCAACATGATCCCTGTACTTCTCTCTATTCAGTTGTGAAGAAGTGCTACCAGTCCGTGCAGCAGTAGAATACCATGAAGAGCAAAAAAGAATCTGATGATGACAAAACACTATCCCATAATCTCAAATTTTTTCAGATAAGAATCTTGATCCTATTGACAAACTTTGTATCTGAATTATACTTTGTATCTCTAAATGGGTATTAAGAGTTTTCATTCTGCGCTAATAACTCAATAAACAAAGTGTACCACAACAACTGTGCAACAATAAGACAAGTATTTTGGTTAAAAAGACTGCATGTTTTGAACATTTTGTTGAATTTAGTTATTAAGTAAGAACTCTGAACTGAAAATATTGATTGAGGTAAAGATAGTTTCTATGTTAAAAATCACACAACACCAAGTTATAGTTCAACAGGTTTACTTGGAAGCACTAGCTTTCGGAATACTATTCCTTCATCAGGTGGGAGGAAACCAACACAGACACTGGGAGAATATGCAAACTCCAAACAGATAGTTGCCCGAGGCTGGAATCGATCCCTAGTCCCTGGCTCTGTGAAGCAGCAGTGCTAATTACTGAGCCACCATGCCGCTTATCTCCTCATGCACTCAAACATTCCATGTTCAAATACAGCAACAGCTTGACATTATATCAAACTTAGTCTGAAAAATGGCAAGTAACAATCGGGCCACACAAATACTAGGTAACGATCATCTCCCTTTCCTTCTATGGAATTATTATTGCTGAATCCCAACATTCTCAGAGTTACCATTGACCAGAAATGTGACTGGACTAGTCATATAACTATAATGATGAAAACGACTGGTCAGTGACTATGAATCTTGTAGCTAGCAACTCACTTCCTGTCTCCTCAAAGCCTATCCACCACCTACAAAGCACAAATCGGGACTATAATAGAATACTGTTCACTTGCCTGGATGAGTGCAATTCCAAAAATACTCAAGGACCTTCACATCATCCAGGTAAAAGCAACTTGTATTCACTCCCTTGACGACTGACAAATGGGAGAAGTTATGTGTACCATCTACAAGACACACTGCAGATATTGAAAATGTGTTGCTGGAAAAGCGCAGCAGGTCAGGCAGCATCCAAGGAGCAGGAGAATCGACATTTCGGGCATGAGCCCATCTTCAGAAAGAAGGGCTCATGCCCGAAACATCGATTCTCCTGCTCCTTGGATGCTGCCTGACCTGCTGCGCTTTTCCAGCAACACATTTTCAGCTCTGATCTCCAGCATCTGCAGTCCTCACTTTCTCCTACACTGCAGATATTCACCAAGACTCATAAAACAACATCTCCCAAATCCTGGACCATTTCCATCCAGAAGGACAAAGGCAGCAAATACATGAGAGCAAGTTCCTCACCAAGCCACTCACTCTCCTGACTTGAAAGTATATTGCCATTCTTTCACTGTTGTTGAGTCAATATTTTGAAATACCTTATCTAATGGAATTGTGGGTCTACCTAGTCCAAATGGATTGCAATAGTTCCAAGGAGAAAGCTCATCACCACCATTTCAAGGCAACTAGGGACCAACAATCAATGGTGCCCCAGTCAGCAAAGACATTATGCCTCGAATGAATTTTTGAAAAGCTATTAGGTGAATTTTCAGAAAATCAACATTAATTTGCAGCAGCTTTCTATTCTGTTTAAATATGGTTTCCATGACTGTGTGATCCATTTGTTTCTTCAGTTTAATCAAATATTGAGGGACAAGAGCTTGGTAAGGGGAAAATAAGTTTTACATACAAATAAAAGACAAACGAAGACTGAGATTGTGGGCTACAAGCTGAGAATTGTTTACATTTGACTGTTAAAAAAAGAAACAAGTTAATAATTCAACATAGTGCAAGGCCTGTTTTCTGTAGTTTAATATAATATTAATCACTACTGCCATTTACAGACCACAAGATGAAAAACAAGCAGGTTGAAACTCCTTGAAAAACATAAGATATTATTCATAGTGCATCCATACGCTACATTTTTCATGGAATTAATGTTGTTTATTTAGGCCTATGACATTAGAAAGTACTTTGTTACAACACACACTAGAGTTGACAACTTCGTACCCTGGTATGTCATTGTCATCATTTGCACCCTTTCTCTTGAACTGATAGGATCTCTGTTCACCAGCAAACCCTTGGGGCCATCATTCCTCTGTAATACAGTCAAGAGCAACCCATTAGTGAAACCATCACTGCGTTTTGAGAATGAGGCATGAGATTACACCAGTCATAACAATCAGTAAAAAGTTTGCTTTGAATCTCAAAATTATTTATAATAACTTGATCATCTTTCAGAGGATTCTGTCTGAAAGCTGCTTAAAGGGGAACTTAATCCAATGAAATTATATATTTCAATAATTTATCTATAAACACAGTTGCTGCCAAGTGTTCGGAACATTGCCATAATATGGACAGATACAATTTTTGCATTGCACCTGATATTGCACCTCCTTCTTAAATATCCTTGGCCCATTCTGTAATGCTTACAATGAGCCTCTGATTATACATCAAGATTCTGGTTACATTGTGTTAGAACTGTGATACTGTATTGGATTTTTGGTTGATTAATTTCAATCAGTTTAGGAAAATAGGATATTCTTTGATCAAGTCTATCCAGGCTTAGCTGCCATTTTCTCAGCTTAATTTATGTCCTCAAGAATTTGGTTTAGATTTCTGACAAATATTGCAACAAATCTTCCGTCTGCAATTTCTCAGTGCAGAAAGATAGACAGAACCAAAAAAGTCATCTTTGACCAAACTATTAGTTAAGTTAGTTTTTTTTCAGTAGTGCATAAGCGTATACCTAGTGTGATTCTTGTCTATTACACTTCCTGACTAAGGTTTGTGTAAGCATATCTGTGTTATACTTGTGCTTAATTGTCTGAAGTTTCAGAGTCCTAAAAGAGCAACAAATCATATAATAGGTAAAAGCAAAATACTACAGATGCTAGAAATCAATTAAAAATGCAGAAAATGCTAGAGAAAGGTCTGGCATCATTTGTGGAGAGAGAAAAAGAGAATTAATGTTTCAAGTTTGATATGAAGCTTCTTCTGAACAGGAAGTAGAGGTCAGACTTTTTAGATTAGATTACTTACAGTGTGGAAACAGACCCTTTGGCCCAACAAGTCCACACCGACCCGCTGAAGCGCACCCACCCAAACCCATTCCCCTACATTTACCCCTGCACCTAACACTACGGGCAATTTAGCATGGCCAATTCACCTAACCTGCACATTTTTGGACTGTGGGAGGAAACTGGAGCACCTGGAGGAAACCCACGCAGACACTGGGAGAATGTGCAAACTCTACACAGTCAGTCGCCTGAGGCGGGAATTGAACCCGAGTCTCTGGCGCTGTGAGGTATCAGTGCTAACCATTGTGCCACTGTGCCACCTACTTGCAGAGTTTGTCCAACATTTTCTGTTTTAGATTGTACATCAGATTGAACGGCGACTATCTGTGTGGAGTTTGCTCACTTGTGTCTGCATAGATTTCCTCCGGGTGCTCCGGTTTCCTCCCACAATCCAAAGATGTGCAGGTTAGGTGAATTGGCTATGTTAAATTGCCCAGTGTTCAGGGATGTTAGGTTAGGTGTATTAGTCAGGGGAAATGTAGAGTAATAGGGTGGGGGATTGGGTCTGGGTGGGATACTCTTCCGAGGGTTGGTGTGGAGCAGTGCAGCAAGCCTGAGACAGAGGCATTACCCAGGGAACACAGTGGTGTGTTGATGTAGCAGGCAACAGGAAGATCATGGTCATTTTTGCAGACAAAATGTAGGTATTGTGCAAAATGGTTGCCCATTCTGTTTTTTGTCTACCCAATATTGAGGAGACCACATTGTGAGCAGCAAACACAGTAGATTGCGTAAAGTGCAAGAAAAACACAGCTTCACCTGGAAGATATGTCTGGAGCCTTGGATACTGAGGAGGGAGGGAGTTAGACCATTTGTTGCTATGGGGCGTGGGGAGGTGTTTGGAGTAAGGAGGAGTGGTACAGAGTGTCCAGAGGGAAAGGTTACTGCAGGACATTGACAGGGGAGGGGAGGGGAGGGGAATGTGTGTCTGGGTCATGGCATCCTGCTGGAGGTGGCAGTGATGGTTGCTGATTGTGTTCTGGGTGTGGATGCTGGTGGAATGAAAGCTGCAGTGGAATGAAAGCTGCAGGAAGAACAGCATCTCATTTTCCACTTGGGCACTTTATTGTCTTCAGGACTCAATATCGAGTTCTATAATTTTAGGGCCTGAGCACCTTCTCCCGTGTCCTTACCCAAACTCCCACAGACCAGGTCTTGTCATCACATGGGGTGTCACCACAACCATCCCATTGTCAGCCACTAATATTCCCAATTAGCAGTTAGTGATTCTCCCAGGCTGACTTTTACTCATTCTTTTGTCTGTTCAGCTTTGTCTTGTTCTCTATCTCTGGGCTTCATTTCCACCTATTGTTTATTCCTCCCCTTCTCACTTCCCCCCCCCCCCCCCCCACCTCCCCATTCAATCTTCAGCAGATGTACCAACCTTTTCCTAGCCACAACTAGTTCTGAAGAAGGGTCAGTGGACTTGAAATTTTAACGCTGCTTTCTCTCCACAGATACTATCAGACCTGTTCAGCTTTCTGAACAATGTCTGTTTTTATTTCTGATACCCAGTGTCCTAAGTCCTCTTTTTTTTGTCATTATTACAGTTGTCTCAAAGTTAAGGTCGATCCTTTGATTCTAAGCAACCTTATTCAACCATATTCAAATATCTCGTACTTGGTTATATAGTGAAGCATTGGTTTGCTTCAGTGATTTGCATATTCATTAATTTGCAGTTGTCTTTTATTTGTTTATGCCTTTGTTTCTCAGTAAAATCTATCCCCTCAGTTGCTTAATGATCAGAAAGGACAGCACACTCATTATATCTTCATGTGCTGTAGTACTGAACAAAAGGGGCTTTAACACTATCCATTATGTCATTATTAGCACTTTGAATTATTGGCGAATCACTTTGGTGTTAGCCGCCTGACTCAGACTTATCCTTGTTGTGTATCTTCCGCCTGTTCTGGGAAGAATTAAGTTTAATTCACTCTGAGTGTTGTCACTATGAAAGAAAGCTGAAATCTGCAATGGCCATAATACATGGTCCCTGTGCTCCTTCATTTCACAAGTAAACAGACCAAAACTCTCAATATGTCTGGGCAGCAGCTAAAATCTCCAGTTTCACCTGCAATATCATTCAAAGGATTGGGGTCACTCCAGCTACGTTGATAATATCTTCCATTTTTCAGAACCTTTATTTTAAAAGATAATGATGACTTAGTTTATTTAATGATCGTAGTTGTATAATTTCTGCTTCCTGGATGCACCAGATAGTGGTCAACATCATTTTTGAATATGTACTTCAATTTTAAATTAAACTTTCCAGGTATTGTTATATGTGCAAGAATATTGTCAATGTAACACACATTTTAGGCTTTTGTTAGTGCAATTCCTCTCAAGATCATGCCACTCTTCTACATCAGTTCAAATCCAAGTCAATCACTGAGATACAAACCAATACATCTTTCTTGTTGTCAAAGTTTATTGACTACTTAGCCTTACCACACCTTCAACTGACTAGTCTCACCTAATCCCCCTTTATAGCTATCCAGTCAAGTAATGCATTAATTAAACCAAATCATTTGTTTATTGAGTTGCTATATTAATAGATTCTCCACTGTTAAAAAGTGACATCTGAAGGCTTTCAAATAAGCCTTGAACAAAGCTAAACAAGATAACATTTTTCATATTTTACATCCTACCATACAATGCAACTGATCATAACAATTTTATTTTCCATATAATTCAATCAACCTCCATATGCACTTTTCTTTATTTTAACAGAATACAAATTACAAACTGACCCAAATGTCCTGTTATCTCCTCATCATTGGATCCCCACTAACTTCTTGGAACAAACATCTATTTTTCTGAGACATTCTGACAACTTGTGAATTGTTCAACCCTGTTTACTTTGGAAAATCTCTTGTTTCTAACATTCCACTTCTGCTAACAAAGTCATTTTTTCCTCTGTGACACACTTTATCAAATTTACATTTCCAAAGAGAGAAATTATCCACGTAACATTCAATGGGCAAATAGTTTTTCGAATTGCTGCAAATATAGGATTTCTTAAATAGAATATTGGGTAAATACATTTCAGTAATCCATAACTTCGACTAGCACCAATGTTTCAGCAGCTAAGGATTTCTAATTATCATTTATATTTTCTTGGCTACCCAGGCCAATTGATAATATTTGTTATTATTTTCCGCCAAAAATATGAACGTCTTTGCCTTATTCAAATAGCCATCAAGTAGATTATCATGTGAAACATTGCAAAAAAAGCTTCATTTCTTCTGGATCACCAAAGCTAGAAACTTGAATGTGTATATTTCTGAACTTAATTTTGCTAACGTTTTATTTCCTCCCACAATTTTATTAACAGTAGAATGTTTCATACTTATTTCCAATAATTCATTAAGTAGCATCTGGTCTGAGTATACAACCAGTATAACTGTCCAATCAAACTTCTCAACTGGCCCGTTTTTACTTGGATCGAAAATCATCTTGCCATGATGAACTGGCCTAATTTATCTAGATGCAATTATTACTTTGAGTAATACTGCTGATCCCAAATTGCTCCTGACCTCTTCTACTTAATGTCTAACTCTACATTCTAAATGGCTCATGAAGCTTAAAATTGATCACCAATCTTAAGTTTGCTAATTAATCTATCAGACTTCACTCAAATTCTGCAGAACCACCCCACAGAAAATATTAACGTCAGAAAATCATTATAAAGATTCCTGTCAGTTTCGCTTCATGATGTCCACAGAACATTGACAGATCTGCTTTAAAATGAATATAATTAACTTTCAGCAAGTTGGACCTAACTGAGTAATACCCATATCCTTTCTGCATCATCCAATTCATAAAACATTTGGATTTAATTTTCATGCCTTTCCTTTCTAATCACCTTCAGGTGGTTCAAAAATATGTCTCTTTGGACCTTTACACTGTGCAATAATGCAGCTTTTATATCAATTAACTTACATTCTCAGGAGATTGTTGCTAATAGAGCTAAGACAAAAAAAAGGGATTCAAGATCTCTTTTACTGCAGTAGGGAATTCACTCTAAAATCTTGATCACTAAACTTTTCTTCAAAACTGTCAACAAATTGTCTGGCTTTAGCCTTGTATGTTCTATCAGACGTTTCTTGTCCATGTCCATTTGGGTGGTGGGGCTGTTGATCTTTATCTGGCACCTCAGCGATGCATCATTTTCTTTCCAGGTCACCAACCCTTTTTGTTTGCCATCCTTTATCAATCTATCATTGAACCTGTCTTTGAACCTTCTTGATCATAAGAGCTTCTACTTCATGGTACTTCTCGTTTTCAGTTCTGACTGGGTGTCTTTGATTTCTGGTCAGGAATTCTGAAACGTAATCACATTTGATTTCCAAGCACTGTGGGTGATTTTTAAGTTGTATGGTTGAAAGAACAAGCTGCAAATGAATAACCTTGCATTCTGTGTCTTGAACTTTTCCATAAAAGTTAATGGGTTATGGGCAGTATAGACTGTGGTCTATCTGTACCCACTGCAGACATATATCTCAAATTGATTGAGAGCTCATAATAATCCAAAGGTTTCCTTCTCAGCTGTGGCTTACCATCTCTGATGGTTATTCATGTTTTTGGGAGAAGTACCTGATTGGTTTCACTAATCTGGACTTGTAGGAAAACAGCTCCTATCCTGATACCGCTTGCATCAATTAAGGTCACAGAGTCAAAGAGGTGTACAGCACAGAAACAGATCCTTCAGTCAAACTCCAGCAAGATCCTTGTAAATCTTTTTTTACATCCGCTCAGGTTTAACAACATCCTTCTGAAAGAAGGGTGACCAGAATTGTACATGGTATTCTAAAAGTGGCCAAACTAATGTCCTGTACAGCTGTAACATAATGTTCTAACATCTGTCCACAGCGTTCTGACCAGTAGGGGAATGGGTCTGGGTAGGTTGCTCTTTGGAGGGTCGGTGTGGACTTGTTGGGCCGAGGGGCCTGTTTCCATACTGTATATAATCTAATCAATAAAAGCAAATGTGCCAAACACCTTTCTCACCATCCTCTCTATGTACGACCCCACTTTCAAGGAACTATGCACCTGCACTCCTAGGTCTCTGTTCAGCAACACTCCCCAGGTGATGCATTAAATGCTTATTTCAAGTTTGGAGCTAGAAACATAGGATCATTTGTTAGAATGTCCTTCAGCTTTTCAAAAGTAGTTTGACATTTTTCTGGCCATACTACTTTTGCTTTTTCTTCTGTTGTAGATCAATTAACAGTGCAGCTACTACTCCACTGAGGCTTGGGATGAAACTTCAGTAGAACTTCAGTAGGTGGGCGGCACGGTGGCACAGTGGTTAGCACTGCTTCCTCACAGCGCCTGAGACCCAGGTTCAATTCCCGCCTCAGGCGACTGACTGTGTGGAGTTTGCACGTTCTCCTCATGTCTGCGTGGGTTTCCTCCGGGTGCTCCGGTTTCCTCCCACAGTCCAAAGATGTGCAGGTTAGGTGAATTGGCCATGCTAAATTGCCCGTAGTGTTAGGTAAGGGGTAAATGTAGGGGCATGGGTGGTTTGCTCTTCGGCGGGTCGGTGTGGACTTGTTGGGCCGAAGGGCCTGTTTTCACACTGTAATGTAATGTAATCTAATCTAATCTAACCCTACATATCCAAAAACCTCACAATTTTCTGTTTTGTTGCGGGAATGTGGAACCATTCAACTGCTTGTACCTTTGCCTCCTTGGGGACTACTCATCCTTGACCCACTACAGGTCATAGATAGGTCACTTGGGCCTTAGTGAACTTGCTGTTTGTGAGATTAATTAATAGATCAACTGACAGTACTTTTAGGAAGAAGGCTACTGTTGCTCCATGTGCATTTCCCCGATGACACTGTACAATAAGTCATTAGCTAGCTGTATAACTAAATAAGTCTGCCATTTTCTGATTCACCAGCCTTTGAAAGATAGTTGTGTTATTTAAGACTCTGAATGACTGGTCTAACCTTTCCGGAGTTACAAAGATGGATATTTCCCTTGCATGGGCAGTCAAGTGAATCTACCAGTAGTCCTTGAGAAAGTCTATCTTGGTAATGTAGTTGGTTTTACCTATTCTATCCAATTCTCCACCTTAGTTTCAGGTAGGAGTCAGCTCTGGTCATTGCATTAACTTTTAGATAGTTATTACAGAGCCTTGTGGTGCTATCTGGGTTGGGCACAAACACAACCAGGATCTTCAGAGATACTCCTCCTCAACATTATTAGCTTTTGCTTCAGCATATCATTATTCTCCTGCTGGATAGTGAGGGATTCAAGTTGGCCCTCATCCGTGTCTTCATTGAATTCAACCCAACTACTCTTCGTATCCTCTAGATCAGTGGCAATGGAACAGATGAAACTTGCTTCTTCTTCCCCGATGGTGCTATTGATTTATCATGTTGATATAACATAGAGATTATTTTTTCACCTGATCTGGGATCTCAATCAGACAGTTCACTTCCTTGAGCTTCTTTGGCTGCTCTAATCAGGCCAATGCATCAGGCCTTTAAGGATTCACCTGATTTTGGTAAGAACACAAACATGTAAGTGGTCTCCTGGCTCAAAGCATTGGGCCCTGCCATGTTTGTGTGCCTGTTTTCTCACCACTGTCTAAAAGATTTCCAAATGCCCTTTGGCTATGTGTTATGAAAATGTGGGTGTACCTTTGAGAGTTAGAAGCAGCAGAACTACCAGACACAGCACCAAGTGCTCTCAATAAGGCAACAATGTGTGTAACACTGAGTGAACAACTTGAGTAGTTTATTACCTGGAGACAAAAACAAATTCAAATTCAGCCAATCAGTTTAAATTGTACCCCAATAAAAAATACCAATTTCCAATCAGGTTTGAATTGAGTATATTGACAATCTTAAAAGCCAATGACACAATCCAATGATCTGGGGTATAACAGCGGGGGGAAATTGAACAGTTGAGAGGAGAACTGACAAGCCCAGCATGTAAACAGACTGCCTGAAAAATAGCTCGCTTAAAAAGATATCTTTTTGACCTGTGATGAAGAAATTCCTAAGAAAAAGAAAAGATGACACAGGAAGATCTGAATAGAAGAATGAAAGCTGCCTGGTTTTGAGAGAAGAAATGTTGTTTTGTAAATCTTAATTGGGAGTTTTATGTGACTATATAGAAGGGAAGGTAAAAGATAGGTTAAAGAAATAAATTAGTTAGCTAATTATTCTCCGTCATACTTTAATAAATAAAGTTCTTAATTTTTACTTTACGTAGTTCTTGGCCACTTGAATGTTTGCAGATTACTGCATGGGATAAATCTTTTCTATGTTGCTGGTTTTAAATTAAGCAGGAGAGTTTACCCAGTGTTGTTACACCATGTCACAAATTTACAATAGTCATTCTGCTACATGGTCTAATACATGGAGACTTCCTCCTTCAGTTCTAGAAACCTCTCATTCAGTATTTTCAGTTGCTCTCTAACTTTGTGTTGTGAAGTGATTCTGATGGATTAAAGCCAGTGGACTCATTGGGTGAGCCTCTACTAGAGAACAGAAGAAAATATAATCTGTTATCGGAGACATGGATGTACTTATGCAGTGGGCCCTTATTGTCATTTTTAGGGTCTTGTGGTACCATTCTTACACCCTCTGTGACTGTGGGTGACGCACTCAAAAATTCTGTTCGGTCACATCCTGGTTATTCATGATTTCCTGGAATATTTTGGACATGACATTTGATCTCTGATCTAACTGGATTTCGTTGGGCAGATAATACCAGATGAAGAATTGACTCAATTCCCTCACCACTGTTTTGAAGGATATGGTTCTCGGGAGAACAGCCTTTGGAAAACTAATAGCCATGTTCATGGTTGTAAGGACATTCTGGTAGCTCCCTTTTGTTTGAGCAGTAGTTGCACACAGTCCACTAATGTTTGACTGAATAGTTCCCCAAAACCGCTTACAGGAATCATAGGTGCAGTTTTATTGTGGATTGGTGTTTTCCCACATCCTGGCAGGTCCTGTAAAACCTTACTACATCCTGTGGAGCTCTGGCCAGTACAAATGCTGGCTGATACAGCTCAAGGTTTTGTATATAGAGACATGCTCAGCCATTGGAATTTCATGGCAGGCTATAATATTTCCCGGTACCTCGGTAGCACCACAACCTAGTGGATGGCTGTCCACTTGTCATCTACACGTCTGCAAGGGATCTTCAGTTCTTTATCAGCACCGTGTTTTTAATACGGCACATAGTCTGTACTCCAAATATACCTGACAAAAGGGTGAGGGGCTTGTACTCTCTTTGTTTTACATGCACCTTGGCACTTACTGCACTCTCTGTTGGGAAGGTCATGCACCTTTCTAGCAGCAGAGTTTGGCTTGACCCGGTACCCTCAGTTTCACTACAGACTTGCTCACCTTACCCTGAGGAAAAAGGACCACCCTCACTTCAAATGCAAACTCTCAATAATTCTCAGGGATTTGTTTAACCTCATCCATACTCTCAGGATTGCCTTTATGGGGATTCAGAACTGCAGTCAGAGCCATAGCCTAGTCTGCTATGCTCCTGGAGAGATTCCCATTCTGTGTGTGGTGTGTATGGATCTAATAAATCCCACAGTTGTTTTCCCGTAGCTTCCAGCAGTTTGCCTGGTCATGTCCTACATTTCAGCAGTTAAAACAGGACAAGTTCTTGGCCTCACCTTTCATCTCAGTGCCATCACTTCCGTCTTGGCTCCCAGCACAATCCACTCCCATTGATAGCATAGCACCTATGTGTCACCTTGCCTGTGTTCTTTCCAGCTGCTTGTTGATGACTAGAAGAAGATTTCTTCTGGAAGTGTGGGGTTTATGGATCAGCTCATCAACTGCTTGCCTTGACCCAGTCACTGTCATTTTCCAACGTTGCATTCTTATTGGAAGGCTAAGTAGTTTTTGACCTTCTCAAGGTGATTGAGTTCACAAAGGTTTTGAAAGTGGCTTCTGTCTTAAGTGTCCATGCCCAATGGTCAGCAGCAAGCTGCTTAAGCCTTTCAAATTACAGGTATGTCTGGCCAGGCCATTTCCTGACAGTACTGAATGTTTTATGGTACTCCTTAGCCCTAACTGATATGCACTCAAGATGGTCTTTTTTATAGCCTTATAATCAGTGACACTTTCCTCAGGCAGGACGGAGTAAGTCTCCTGCACTTTCCCCAAAATCTCACTCTGCAAAGGTAAGGACTGAGTTGGACTTGCTACTTTAACTGCTGCAGCACTCGTTTGAAAGTGATAAAGAAAACTTCTAATTTTGCCGCTTCAAATATAGAGATTAAATTATCAAACTAAGTTGCCTCCACCGTCAAGTCTGAGCCATTTGTGTCTTTCTGAGCCACAGTAAGGCTCCTATTACTCAGCGTGAGGTGTCTCAGTTCAAATTCGTTCAATTGGTTAGCTCAATCGGCTGGACAGCAAGGTTGTGATACAAAGTAATGCCAATAACATGGATTTAATTCCTGCATCAGCTGAGGTTACCTTGAAGGACTCTCCTTCTCAACCTCTCCTCTCACCTGAGGCATGGTGACACCGCCAGTCACCTATCTCTAATGAGAGCAGTCCTATGGTCTGATGGAACTATGGCAACATTACCTTTCCCCTGTAGTTTCTCCTGAAACCCTCTCTTCTCACCTTGCTATTGCCTCTTTCTAATCTCTCTCTCTTTTCCATTTCTCTTCTTCCCTTGACATTATAATTCCTGCTGCTCCAATTTTATTCTGTCTACAACTATTTTAGCCGTTTCTTATTCCTCAGTAATTCTGATCCACCATTGTAACAATTGTTACAACTTTATTAAATATTCTTGTTAATGGGAGACCCACTATTGGCTGTGATGGTGTCTCCTCTTGGATTTTTTTACATATACCACATTTGACATTGATCTCTTCTGTAAGTTTAGTGCATTCCTCATCTCTTATTCCTTTATTGGATTTTTAACCCATGAATGGATAAACTGCAAGTGTGGACTTGTGATAATTAGCATTTTTTCTTTAGATTTGAATGTCCTGATTATAAAAAAAAAACATCAAGGGATGTTGGCATTACTGGCTCGGCCAGCATTTATTGTCCATCCCTAATTGCCCAGAGGGCAGTTTAGAGTCAACCACATTGTGGGCCATTTAGGCCAGACCAGGTAAGGTTGGCAGTTTCCTTTCCTAAAGGACACTAGTGGATCAGATGGGATTTTCCCCTGACAATTGACAATGGTTTCATCATTGCCAATAGTCTCAATTCCGGACTTTTTAAAAATTGAATTCCAATTTAATCATTGACCATGGTAGGATTCAAACTTAAGTTTCCAGGAAAAACCGGAGACTGTGGATGATAGTTTAGCGATAATACTTCGAAGCCATCACTTCCCCACATGCCAATAATATTTGCTTAATATTTTGGTTAGCGAAGTCAGATCTTGTGAAAGGAATACAGTAATGTGCAGATTTAAAACTGTAAATCCATGGATTTCCCCAAAACAATTTCCTTGTTGTGTTTTATTTCCAGTTTCATTTGAGGCTTCTTCGTTGATGATCTGCTTAACAAGCAAGATAATTAATTGTGTCACTTTATTATATCCATGCTATTTAACTGGTTTACCCCAGTGATTTCAGTATGTTGTCATGCCTAAACCTGAAGCTGGTGGACCTCTCAAATTCCTTAACCTCACTTAGATCTTTATTATTTAAAGAATCAATCTAATATTTTAATTAATCTATTCCACACATTACAGACATGAATCCATCATCCAAAACAGTGCAATTGAATGCATTTGTGATGAGAACATGTCTTACTGGGCTGAAGCTTCTTGTAACTATTAACATTCCCTTTGTCTGATCAGTATCACCATTCTCTGCATCTCCTCCTTCCATGACATGTGATTTTGAAAACTTTGTAATTCCATTTATGACAATTCATTGCACAATGGTATTTCAAATTGTCTCTCTGCTCATTCCTGAAGAAGGGCCTGTGCCCGAAACGTCGAATCTCCTGTTCCCTGGATGCTGCCTGACCTGCTGTCCTGTTCCAGCAATAAAGTTTCAACTTTGATCTCCAGCATCTGCAGACCTCACTTTCTCCTCGAATATTTCAAATTGCATCTAAAATACCTATTTACCATATTCTGGATGTTCTTGGGGTTCGTTCTTCTGTTGTATTTTCCGAATTCCTGTTTCCTGATGTACTTGCCAGAGGCATCTCTATTCTGACTTATTTTAATTGCGATTCTCTTTTAATATTGACACGTTCAGCTTGTATCTGGATTGTCTCACATTTTGCTAAATTTGAATAACTTATTCCTTGTGTTATTGCTGAGTATCCCATTGAGCCATGAAGGTAACTGCAAATTAATGTTTTTCCCAGGAGTGTTTTTAATGTTTCAATGCATATTTATTTCTGAAAATCAAACTCTCGTTAATACTAGGAGACTATTCATTTTTGACACTTAGTACAGCCCAACAACTTTAAGGCAAGCACTAAATTTGGACTCTTCAACTGGAATTTTTGCAATTTTGTATATAGTCTATTAAATTCTATTACATATAATCCTATGGAATATCCATCTTGCTTTCTAAATTTATTAAAGTTTGAACATGTCTTTTATACTTTAATAGGTCATCTTTCTTTTAAATTTTGCCCATAAATTTAAATGGAATTAGCAAGTTTTGAGAAGATTTGTAGCTCAGGTTGAGGTTCTGGATATAGGTTTGCTCGTTGAGCTGGAAGGTTAATTTCCAGACGTTTTGTCATCCTACTAGGTAACATCTTCAGTGGGCCTCCGCGTGAAACACTGCTGATAATTCCTGCTTTCTATTTATGTGTTTGAGTTTCTTTGGGTTGGTGATGTCATTTCTTGTGGTGATGTCATTTCCTGTTCTTTTTCTCAGGGGGTGGTAGATGGAATCTAATTCGATGTGTTTGTTGATAGAGTTCTGGTTGGAATACCATGCTTCTAGGAATTCTTGTGTGTGTCTCTGTTTAGCTTGTCCCAGGATGTCCAAACCTTCCTTATTGTCCACGTGTTGAGCCTTTAGCTCTGAGAATACTTTACACCTGGTCTTGCTTCTAGTAAGGAGGAACAAAGTCAAGGCATAACCCAAGACTATATATTCACTTTATCTTCAACTAATTGTCGGCTTCAGCTTCACAAACATCAGTGGGAAATCATAAAATCATATCCTGGCACTTTTCACTTGGTTTTGTCTAATCTTCCCCGAAGTAACTGTAGTTACAATTTTCTGTCTGAAAAGAACTTAGTTTCTAGTCTTCACCTTTAGGCAACTATCCTCTGCTATCAATCTTACTTTGGATCCAAGCCAGTCAGTGAGACAGAAACCAAGATACTTCTCCTTGTGGCTAAGTTGGATTAACTACTCAGGGCTGGATTAACTTTCTCTGGCTAAATGTGAGTCAAATTCTTTTGGAGACATTCTCACTCTGATGCACAGTGAGATATCTTGTTTTACCTTACCAAATGTGATCAATTAGCTACCTACCCTGCCACTATGGTGTCAGCCATATCCGATTTCATCCCCATCTTACAACACACTATTCTCAGATCAACTTGATGCTCAACACATATCTCCTGAAAGTCTTGCACCTGTGCCATCTTTGTGAGGTCATTGTCCTCCTAGACAACATTGCTAATCCAGGCAATCCATTGGCCCCTCACAAGTAGTGCACTGATACAGAAGCCAAAAGCTATGCTGCTAAAGGTAGCTTGATAGGTACACCCTTGCCTAGATAACCCCACTAGGCCACACACTTTACCTACTCTGAGATATGTCCCTCTGATGACCCTCTCTGAATTCCCATTGCTCTATTCCCAGTACCTAGTGGACACCCTCATCTAGTCATCGTCCAGTAGGGAAACATCACACAAAGACATCAGCCAGGCTCTATTGCTCCACAATGTCAATGTCCAGGAACATGAAGCCCTCCTGCAGGATCCCTTTCCAGCCATGTATTCATCTATCTTATCCTTCTATTTCTTTTCTCACTGGAGCATGGTACTGAGAGTAATCTAGAGATGACTACTTTTGAGATTCTGTTTGCTGATTTTCTAACTAGGTCCCTAAATTCTGGCTTGCAGACCAGATCCACATTTTCAAATGTTATTGTTGGTATCACTGACCACGATCATTGGCCAATTGCTCTTCCCAGAAGAGTGTCCTACAGCTACTCTGTGATATCCTTGACCGTACCCAGGGAAGCAACATCCCTGTGGATTCACTTCCACAGCAGCAGGAACATCTTTCTGTTTCCATAACTATCAAACTATTATCACTGCTGCAATTTTCACTTTACTTTCTTCCCTCTTGTATGGTTGACCCACCAATAGTACCATAATCCTGGGACTCACTGTAGTCTTGTGAGGAATTATTGCCCTCATCAGTATCCAAAATGGAAAGCCAATTCACCGGTGGGACCTCAGGGAGCTGCTGCATCATGTGCCTGGTTCTCTTAGACTGACTGGTAGTCATCCATTCCCTATCTGGTTGCACATCACTAATCATGTGGTATAATCACCTCACTGGCTATCCACGCAAGTGTTAGCCTCACAAATGAATCACAATGGCCCCACCCATCCTCTCATTTTCAAAATGCTAGAGCTCTGCAGTGGATGTCACTTCCAACACCTGTTCGTCTCTGTCTCAAGGAACATCTATGAGTCTCAGGATAGGCATTCCACATGGTCAAAATGCCCTGTCATAACTAAAATTTACCTTTGTAGTATTAGCTATAAAGTGAAGTTTGGACATGACTGAACTTACAGTCTTCATATAATGTCACTTTTTGATGTTTTATGTACCTGAGAATTCAGCTCTCTCATGCAGCTTCTCAACTTCTGGTCTTGAAGAAGCTGAAGACGACAGGATGATTTCCAAATTGATAATTAACTTGCTTGGCTATGTTATGACACATCTTCCTGGCCATCAGATCATAGAGTGGGACTTTAACCCTGAGGTTTTGGCTCCGGAGCAGTTATATTTCCCATTGCGCCACAAGATATCGCTGTTTTAAGTATACCTTGTTGTAAAATATAGAGAAATACAATTCTCATTGTCATCTATTTGAAAGAAACAGTCAGGACGGACTTCTGAAAACATACCTTTGGTCGGAAACTGAAAAAGTATTTGAAAGATTACCACATTCCTCATCCGCTCTTTCATGTATTTTCGAATTGATACTAAAGCTTCCAAGACAAGGGCACGATTGTGGCTGTCACCAGACAATGACATATTTCTTTTCTTCTCTTAACTTACCTGTATCATTCTGTATAGCAGAGCAATTTGTCTGTCATGCAATTCAAACAGTGCCCACTCACCGTGCTCATTAAACTGACAGCACAGTTATTAGGAGTAAGCAGAGCCAACAGTCAATGAATTTAGCCACTGTTTTTATGGCAAGCAGCAGCACAAATTTTTCAGTAATTAATTTGATAAATATATATTAATTATGAATTGAGCTGACAGTGGCATCAGATTGTCAGCCTTTCAGACAACCCCAGGTAATAAGTAGCTTTATGTTGTGGTAGTCAGATTTCAGTGTCTGTCCTCCCCAAATGTCAGGCTCTTATCACTGACCCAACTGCTCATTGTGTAATTTCCTGTGCGTTGTAATTAACTGGTGTCATTCCAATTGGGAGCAAGTCTTTCAGAATTTGAGCTTCTATTGTGCCCTTACCAATAGTTTCTGTTATTTGTGCACAGCCACATTTGGCAATTTTCTTTGAGAACCAGGAAAGGTCGAATAATGTATGCATCTGAATACTATATTTGACCTAATGTTAAATCGAGTATAGCCTTGTAGATATTTGAAAGTTTGAAACTTTTGAGCTGTAGTGTTGTGAATTGCTTTCTATAAAAGTCATTTTCAAATAAAATGTTTTTCCTATAAAAAAATTACAAATACCTATTATTACAAGATGCTGTTTATAGTTTCAGATTCTGAGTGCAGCTTCTCCTAGTAGTGACTCAAAGCTTTCCACTGAATTCCTGATGTCGACTCACAAAATTTTCATGCTAAGCATCCAATGTCATAAAATTTCACCTCCTAATATTTGTTCTTTGTTCAGGTAATGAACAATTGTATGGTGTTTAGAGCAATAACGAAGAAAGGGCGTTGGTAGAGGAGATATGGAGAAGCTGTTCCAACTGATGGAAGGGTCACTAACCAGAGACACAGAGTTCAGACAACTGCCAAAAATTTCTGAAAGGAATTTTTGTTTTTGCTCAGGACGTTGTCACCATCTGGAAGACAGTGCCTGAGATGGTGGTGGAAATTGATTCAAGAGTAACTTTACAAAATGAATTGTAAATATACTTGAAGAGGAGATATTTGAAGCACCCTGGTTAAAGAACAGGAGGGTTGGACTCATTTTGTAGCTCTTTCATAGAACTAGCACAGTTTATTAGCCGCCATTTTTACTGTACAATTTTACGAATTAGCCATTCATTACTGGGAAGCATGAAAATTAAACATATTTTATGATCTGGAATTAATGATAATTGTTATTTTTAATAGAATTGACATGTGAGACCTAATTTTGTTGAATTAAGGAGTTAGATCTTATTTATAATAATTTTGCTGCATTGATGCATGCAATTTAGCCAAAATAAGGTTCCGTTTACAACTGACAACACTTCAGTAGATTTTAAATAATTCCATGATGAAAAGGACTTGGCTGGTATTTTGAATGATTTTTTAATGATGATAAGCATTGTGTTACTGAGGATAAATTCTCTTCTTAGGCTGTTAAGGCACCCAATCAGTTGGAATCATCATTCTCACTAAGCCTTATAGGTGTGCACCACAGAGGCAACCAAATAAAAGCAGGCCTTATTCTGTGGTAAATGATGTATGTTTGCAACCTCACAAACAAATTTAAAGAGGCCATTCACTTGAAAGAAAAGCTTCACATCAACACAGAAATGTTTAAATCATTGGATGGAACATTTCCCACAGGTCCTAAATAATACAGATAGGCCAACATTCCTTACTCATTTCCCTCATTCCCTTTCACATGATTGTTGCAAGATTAGAAATTGCATGTGACCAAAATCTAAGGCTGTATTTTATGATCCCTTTAGAAAGAAGCAGCAAGGTAGAAGAGCTGGTAAGATGACAGTGGAAGAGGTCAACTTTGGTGGGGGAGCAATGCATGGGAAATGGCTGAGTTAACAATTATGCTCTCCCAGGGAATCCAGAGTTGGACCAGACACTTTTAAGGTTGTTACATGGTCCATTTAGGGGATCCTGTACTCACAGAAATTGCCCCATGGCTAATGCACAGAAGATGGAATTTGATCCAACCACGCAACTGCCTGACTTTCTGTAACAAAGTTATCTAGCTGTTGAGGGTATCTTACAATTGAGGCACCCATTCCTTTATCTTGCAGCCTCAGCAATAGCTAGCAATAGTACTGCTGTTGCCAAGGCCACTGAGCTACTAGGCCTCTGATTGGACTGGGATTTCTGGTAGGTGGCCTCCTAATTCACCTCTGTTAGCAAAATGCTGACCCCAGATCCTGCTGCCTTCCTACATAGGGTTGGCTCATGTTTATGATCCTGGTAGCAGGACTTCTTCTGTGTTGTGGACATCCAGCTCTTCCACTTATTTCAATGGGTTGAATGATTGATTTCAAGAAAACTGAAATTATAATATTGATTTCCAAAGACTGAAAAGAGAATACATTTCTCAATTCAAATTCACTAATATAAAATAGCTTTTACAATATTAAGATGCTTGTGAAGTAACTTATTTATCCGAAGTGTACATTTCCACACTGAAATTCAGCTGACAGTTTTGCTCACTCAGTCTATCTACATCTCCTTTAATTTTCCTGTTCTATTTACACAATTTATTGTACCTCCTACTTCTCTGCAAATATGGAGATACAGCTGTCTGTGCTTTTATCATTAATGTATGTATATATAGTGAGCTGTTGAAGCTCCAGGACAAATCACTGAGAAAAATTACAGTCACAATCTCAATCCACCAACTGGAGAACAATTACTTTATTCTCAATCTTTGTCTACTGCTCCCAATCGCTTTTTAACCAGCATCCACAAGCTTTCATTTTTGTTAATAACCTCATGTACAACTTTATTAAATAGCATCTGGAAGTTCTACAAACAACATCAGTAAACACTTCCAAACCTATCATGCTTATGAACTTTTAAAAATATTCAACAGGATTAGTGAGACAGAACTTACCTTTTGCAAATCTACGCTGATTTTCTTTGATCAGCTAATATTTATATAAGTACTTAATCACTCTGCTTTTGATGATAGCTGACAATAACTTCCTTATGACCAATGTTAAATGGACAAATCTGTGGTTACTTATAACCTTCCCTCACTTCTTAAATAAGTGAGTAACACTTGCAGTTTTCCATTTCAAAGACAGAGGATTAAAAATGTGTTTATTCTGGTTTTGGGACATCAGAGGCATAATTTAAGGCCCGTCCTGCTCGGTTCCGTTGTTGGTCACTAGAAAGTTTTGCAGTGACCCCTTCACTTCAGTGACTACAACATAAGGTGGAGTGCCTGTATGCTGCTGGCCAGATAGCCCAGATTAAGGTACCCATAGTGCATGTGAGACAAACATGTACTGTAACTAGTTTCCAACTTGTAAAGGCAATGTTCCTTTTTAAAGGGAGGATGCAACACTTAACTGAAGGCTGACAGAAAATGACATGTAATGCCTAGAAAAAGAACAGCCAGCAGGGGAGATGGCTCCGAAATTTAGTGACACTGCATTGGAGTCGGTAGCGAGAAGTTATGTTTCCATGTTTACCTGAGGCTCCCACAAAGCAGTTTCTGAAGGAAATGAGAGCATGCAGCAAGGGGGAGGCAAATGTCCAATGGCCTCACAAAGGGGACCAGGATCAGTGAAGGACATCCCACTCCCACCTGGCCACAAAGCTTTCCAAGTGCTCAGTGCACATCCACATCACTCTTCCAGCAGTCCTCAAAACTCAGACCTCATGTCAACAACTTCGCCACACCCATATAAACCTTCCACATGCCTCACACTGACCTTTCGCCATCTCTATATTCTTCCAGGTATGGGAGGAACATTACCAATCAAGAACTGATACCCTGTCCTCTCTCTTCCAAGTGAAGGTGAACCATAGCAACAGCAAAATCCAGAGAACTAATAAAGTGGTCAGCATAACATGAGAATGTTGAAACCCCTTAGGAGAAGGTGCTCGAATCATATGGTCAGCAGCAACAGAACCCGTGGTATCTGAAGCTACTGTGAATGTAAAAGATGACGGTAAATGGCTAACTTATGTCCCTTCTCACCTGAATCCTGATATATGGCATCATTTGGAAGACACAGATGGTGTGACCTTCCATTTTCCTCTCAACCCCTTTCCATCATGCTGTCACTTCCTTTCAGTTTGTATGCTTTCAGACAGTTACCTGAAGAAGGGTAACACCTAAACTATTGACTTCTTCATCTCCAGAGGCTGCCTGGCTTGCTGTGTTCTTCCAGCCTCCTGCTTGTCTACCTTCAGACATTTACTGCTTGGACAGCCTCAGATCAGTTAGGAGAAAGAGGAAGAGCAACCCTATGCCAGTAGTGAGGAGACACCATCACTTGTATTTCAGCCATTAGCTGGGACCTCTGCTGATCATGGTCTACATAAATGATTTGGAGGAAAACATGGCTGGTCTAAGTAGTAAGTTTGTGGACAATATAAAGATTGGTGGTGGTGACAATAGTGAGGAAAATTATCAAGAGGAGACAGTAGGTTATAGCTCAGTAGTAAAAAAAGGCTTATAGCATGCTTGCCTTCATTGGAAGAGGCTTTGAGTATAAGGATAGACAAGTTATGCTGCAGCTTTATAGAACTTTAATTCAGCCATGCTTGGAATATTGTGTACAGCTCTGGAAACCACACTACTAGAAGGATGTGGATACTTTGGAGAGGGTACAGAAAAGATTTACTAGGATGTTTCCTGGTATGAGGGATTTTAGCTATGAAGACTGGATCAATTTTCATTGGAACGCAGGAGGTTGAGGGGTGACCTGATAGACATTTCTAAGATCGTGAATGGCATGGATAGAGTGGAAAATATGAGGCTTTTTCTCAGGGTGGAGGGGTCAATTACTAGAGGACACAGGTTCAAGGTATTGGGGGGAGTGTGGGGGGGGGGGGCGGCAAAGATTAAAACAGATGTGCCAGGCAACCTTTTCACACAAAGTGTGATGAGTGCCCAGAACACGCTGCCAGGGGAGGTGGTGGAAGCAGGCACAATAGCAGCAATCAAGAAGCACCTAGATGAATACATGAATAGAAGGGAATAGAGGGGTAGGGATCCTGTGAGTGAAGACAGTTTTAGTATGGAAGGGGAAAATATGTTGGCAGAGGCTTGAAGAGCCGAAAGGCCTGTTCCTGTCCTGTCTTTTCTTTTTCTTTTGTTCTTGTACTGTACATATCCAGGATCAGCATGTGGTAACTCAATGGGCATGACTAAGCAGAGACCAGACCATGATTCCTAAATTGGGACTGTTTTGGGGAAGTTACAACTCATATAATTGCAATTTCCTCAGCTGTTTGTTGTACCACACTGGGATTTAAACAGTCTGAATCTCTTATTTTGAATTCTATGATTTTCTCCAGGATAATTTCTAAAACTGTAGCTTAAATCCGTTATGTTATGTTAACTCATTTTTAGGTTCCCTTGTTAGATTTTCTTTCCATCCTCTGCTGTGAAAACAGACACAAAGCTTTCAGTTAACAAGTCTGCCTTCTATTATTCATTGTAGGCTCACCAGCATCTCTGCACATTTCCTTTATCACTTCATTTATATTTGTAAAATCTTTTGACATTAGCTTAAGTACCACTGCAAGCTCTTTTCCATATTTCTTTTTGCACCTTTTATTACTTTATTATTTTAAGCACCGCCATGAAACATACTTGTATCAGTGTTAATTTAGGTGCAAGGATTGTACTGTGGACCTTTCTGTCCTACATTTCAACTCAACACTGGATGTATTTAGAAGTAAATATCTCAGTGGGATGCAGACATGTTCACACCACTAACGGTTCCAAGATATAACTAAGGAGCTTTTGTGTATTTGTCAGATGTCAATGCTCACTTATTAGTAAAGATGGAATGAAACATATTCAGATTGCTTTGATCATTTTATCAGGCAGTAATGAACAATGATAATTATAATCCAATTGACATTGCTCTATTTGAGCACGAATGCCTGCTTCTAAAGGTCGATCAGTCTGAGTGTCTAAACCCGCAATTCTGTGCACCTGTAATATTGTCTTTGAGAAAATTTCTCTGTCTGCACACCTATATGTCCATGTATCTGCACCTGTGTGCATGTATCCATGCAGAGTTTGACATTGCATATGCATGTGTACATTGGGCTAGTTTTAACACTGCAATAATGGGAAATCAATATACTGAAGTGCTATTCACAGCAAAAGTAAATCCTTGCTCAATGTCAAGGAAACCAGAATAGATTCCAGTTACATTTGCTGACAGGCTGTGATGAAATAACCATGTCCTGACTTTCAGGGTCAGACTTGCTTTCTGGGAGGTGCTGCTTCTGCCTTCTAAAAGTAGGCCAGTATTGAAATAGGGAGAGACAACAGCTTAATTGTATTATCACTGAAATGTTATTCCAGAGTCCCAGGTAAGGTTCTGGGACCCAGGTTTGATTCCTTCCACAGCAAATTCAATTTGAATTCAATTTTTTAAAAATCTGGAATTATTAGATTCCCTACAGTATGGAAACAGGCCATTTGGCCCAACAAGTGCATACCGGTCCTCTGAAAATAACCCACCCAAACCCATTCCCCTACTCAATTACCATACATTTACTCCTGACTAATGGACCTAACACTATGGGCTAATCGTTGGGAAAAACTCATCTGGATCACTAATGTCCTTTAGGAAGTAACATCCCATCCTTACCTGGTCTAGCCTACATATCACTGCAGACCCATAGCAATGTGGTTGACTCTTAACTGCCCTCTGGGCAATTAGGGATTGGCAATAAATTTTGGCCTTGCCAGGAAACATTCTCGCCTATGAATGAATTAAAGAAAAAAATCTACAGAAAAGCTGTCAGACCAGTGTGGCCAAGTTGCTATCTGCCACTGTGCCCAGATTCAAGCTAACATGTCAGATTAAAATCATCCCTTAGGATGCAAATTTTTTCAGTCCATTAGGAAAGATCCTGAACTAGGTGCTACTGTACTCATTCTGCAATAGCCTTCAATCTTTGGTACACTTGACACTTCAGCAATGCAAAATTGGCCCCTTCTTATAAGAACCCATCTGTACTTGTACCATTTGAATTTTTCTGAAACACAGGAATATTAACTTTGATTTACGACTGTCAAATCCACCCAATTGTTGCCATTTTATTTCTTTGTAGCAATTCTCCCACATTTCTGAGTTTGAAGATAAATGAGATTTTAACATGAAATATGAGACAAGATCTGATGGATTTGTTCGATGCATATTAATTAATGGAACACACGGTAATTTGTTTATCAGGAAAAGCATGTTAATGTTTGACAAGTACACATGAAACTTGCTGGATTGAATTCTAACTTATGAACATGATATGGACATCCCTCCACAAAATACATGTTGTATTAAGAAGACAAGTCTTGACCCCAGTTAGCCATAGTTCATTAAGTCTGCAATGTCTCATTAAGGGGAGACACAAGCATGATCTTTGTAAAAGTACCCTGAATGAATTGCAAAATAGGTAAGAGCACAAGGCTATAAGTTGTAAATTTATTTCACAGTAGTCAGGTTAAAACCAATTACAAATGTTTCTCCTTTCTGGGATAAATTGCAACCCTATCGTTATAGCGCATTATGAAACTAGATCCATCTAATTCTTGTAATCGGTGGAAAGGAATATCAGGTGGGGGCTGTAGAACAGAGCAGTGGATCTGATACTGTGAGTTTCATGCTCCTGCTTTAGGGAATAGTTCTGATCATTATCCAGGTTAACATTTTAATGCAATACTGAAAGAAAACTGTACTGTCCAAAGTATATTTTGCATGATAAATTATAGCCTCATCTAACATGGATATATAAAATATGACTATGTTTTAGAAAGAGGGGGTTGAGTAGTTCAGTTCATTGGATGGCTGGTTTGTGATGCAGCATGATACCTATAATGCAGGCCAAATTCCCACACTGGCTGTGATCACCGTGAAGGCCCCACCTTCTCAACCTCACCCCTCACCTGAGGTGTGGCATCCCTGGCACCCATGCCTTCTTTAAAAGGCCAATATACACCCATGTTGGCAATCCAGCATTGACCCTCACTGGAATAATATAGCAGCCACAAAGCCACAACGCTCGTGGCATGTACGCAGCATGGCTGATACTCCATCACACATAAAACCCCATTCTCTCATCCCAGTTGCTGTTTAACCGCCATGTCGTGCAGTTTAATTGTCCTGAGCTACATCCCAGTTAAACATTAAACTGTCCCCGATATCTACTGGTCACCCACTACTTGTCATTGCCCTGTGGGGGAGCACTGCATGCAGACAAACAATTGGATGATTCCAAGTATGAACTTTTACTGACAGACAGCAAAAGCAAATACATCAAAATAAATACAGACAGCAGTTCACCCCATAATACAAATCAAATGCTGGCATGATGACCAGTGACTATTCTACAGTCCATAACAGTTGTCTGCTGCACCCAGCTCTTGGTTATGGAACCAGGACACACTCACCTCCTGTCTGGATTGTGGTGCCCAACACTACTGAGCTCTGTCATACATAAGGACAACTTCCTCCCCCCAATGTCCTCATGCTCCCCCTCCTCAGAAGACTGCTCCTCGTCCCAGCTACTTAGCATCCTCATTTCCTGCTCCAATTGTACAGATTATGTGGCACACTCTGTTCATGCTGTACTGGAGGGCACACACCTAGACCAGTCCAAGCAGCAGAACTGCATCTTTAGCAGCCTCTTCATCTGCACATCTGGTTGAAGCTTGGTTAGCATCAAAACAGCGCTTCAAATCAATCATGGGATTGGACAAAGGTGGCTTGAGCCATGGTCGCATGGGTAGCCCTGTTATCCTTTTCAGATGCCCACACCCTGAAATGCACCAATTACGCAAGCGTGCTTCAGGATTGGGAGTAATGGCAGCTGCCAGGGTACTGGGCACACACCTCCAGGAAGTGGTAATAAATCACCTGAGTATTCATCAAATAACCCACCTTCCTGTTGTTGAATTCCACAGTGTTATGATCTGGCTCTGTCAATATGTGCAGCCAATGGCAATGACCTCACCATCAGGAAACAAAATGAGTCAGTGCAATTTTGCACAGATGCAACTAGTCACTGAAATGATGCATCTTGTAGGTGCTCGATGGAGAGTTCCCATGCTGGTCACCTGTTGCTCCCTGGAAGGAGCCAGTCACATAGAAATTCATGGCATCTGTCACCTTGACAGCCACTGGGAGAGGATGGCAACCGATTCTTGTAGGCTTCACATTCCACTCCAGCCTCCAGCACAGTGCTGTCACAGTATCCCAGACCATACAGAGCCTGCAGCACTTCACCTATTCCCAGGAAATGGAGTTGGGGCCAAGATACTCTGGATTTCCTGTGGATGCCTAACATCCTGACATCCATGTACTTGTGATCTCCGGCTGAGCTGGGTGCTCCTAATCCTCCATGGTGGCCTGCTTCTGCTGCAGGGTTTGTTGTTGATCTTGGTTCTCCTACTCCCTCTCAGGACCGTCACCGCACTACAGCAGGCTGCTAGACTCTTAGTAGAAATAAAAGTAAAAGTTCTCTGAACAGTCAGGGAGGACATGCCCTGCAGATGAGTGTTGCATACACCCCTCCATACAGTGAGACATGCTGCACACTGATAACAAACACATGTCTTCATCATTCACTCAGTTTCTGCCTCAGCCTGTTCACCAACATGGTGAAGGTGCCACGCCACTTGAGGGACCACCACATTACATCAAAAAGGAAATGCCCACAGCATTCATACCCCCTTCCCATCCCAGAACCCATCAACAATGAAATCCATTGTAATTATGTAATGGTTGATGAAGCAATCATCTCCACCTCCAGCTGCACCCTTGCATGTTTTACAGTTATTTGTTGCTTTTGAGCAGGATTCGCATATTTTCAAGTCATTATCGTTAACTTCTGCATCTTTGAGATATCAATGTTCAATTTACAAGGACCAACAGCATGGCGCAAACATTGTTGACCAACTTTTGAACACTGAGCATTCTGCATGCATTGCAAATGGACGATAGAATGATTGAAAATGAAATGCAGTTGAAGCCTGTAAACCCCTGCTTCATGTGTTAATATCTTTAATGTCCTAGCATCCAATAGAATTGGAACCTAAACTTTCACTCATCAAACTGATGCTGATTCCACCCACCATGGGCATGTTCCCAGCCACTTTTCAGTTGCAGTTGCCATATAGTGAGGAGCAAGTGATGGCAGGGAACTCACGTTGCTCTGCATGTTTGCGAAGTATCTCCCAGAATTTCCATGCCCACTTTGACCTTGCAATAACCCAACCACCTATTTCCATGCAAACTCCCAAGTGGAGACCCGCCACATTCAACTTTGCCTCCAGCTGTCCTCCTTGCCCCCGAACCCCACATACACCTTAATAATGTCCACCCTGCTCCTTCACACTCCCTCTATGGCACGATGGCAGTCATGGCCAAGGATGGTAGTCACTGTCAATATCCCACTCCCTCCCATAGCCTACCATGTCCTTCGATGCTGTTCCACAAAGCTTCTTATACCCTTACCCCTCCATCACTGGCCCTGACTCTACCTCAACACATGCTTCAGCTCCCACAAATCTCTAGCCTTGACTGTCCAACTCCATATTTACATTGAGATCCTCCACTTTGTTCTTACAGCAGCTCTTTGCACCTCCTCAATGATAAACTCATGGACACCCAGGACATTGTTTGCTCCGGATCTCTGATCATTATAGATAATCAGCCCATAGACATGACTGACAAGATCTTAGATTGCTGCTTTGGCAGCTCCCCAACTGATGATACGCAATTCACTGACTGTGATGGCTTTACAGGACTGACCATGGGGTTGGGCCAAACCACTGACCATGACCAGCTCAAGCTGACAACTGACCACAGCCAAACCCCCTGCACCTTGTGCAGACTGTGTTCATAACTGATGCTGCTGGGAGTGTCTGACTGACAGTGACCCCAATTACACCACCCCTTGACAGAACTCAGGGCTTGCCCCCATCTCCTTGATAACATGGCCATCTGATTGAATACATGTAAGCAAGAGTTTTGCTGCACAAACAGCTGGCAATGTTAATCTGATATCTTGCCCGAAACATTGATTCTTCTGCTCCTTGGAAGCTGCCTGAGCTACTGTGCTTTCCAGCATCACATTCTTGACACTGATGCCTTGCTGTACTGTACATAAAGAGACATTTCTTGCTTCACCTTCCCCAAGGCAGATTACTACTCAAAGCATGACGAGCAACTATCTGTGTGTCTGTGTGAGCGAGCACATCAATACAGCAGTACTGACAGGCAAACATGCTTGGCACAGCCTGGCAAGGGGAAGTCAAGGTGTAGATACACAGGTAGGTGCTTAACGAACAAGCACAAATAAAGCAAGTGACCAGCTTGAGCCTGGTGCCTGACCCTGTGTACTAGGTGTTCTTGCAAATGTATTTCAATGCTAGTTGCTGGCAATGCAGCTCTGTTCTTCCACAGCATCCTACAAGTGGATTGAAGTGGCGTTATGATGTTAATAAGGGGTTGGCAAATACTGAATGCCAATGCTCATGGGTGAGGGGGGATATGGCTGGTGCCCACAGATTGGGTAGTGAGGAAGATGGAGGTTCTTCCGAGCCAGCGGTGAACTGAAATCATCAGGGAGCCGCTCTGACTTTCTTGTGGAGAATTCTCAGCATCTAGTTTGCTCATGAAGGGTGGTAAGACTGGAAGCTGGACATAGATGAGAAGGGCAGTTAATAAAATTGTTATCAAGCAAGAACTCACCACCACCTTATGAGAACCCTGCTTTGAAGGCCTTAGTTAATGGTGCAGACATTGATGTCAAGATAGGTCTTCCTGAAATCCTCAAGCGATTCTGCCACATTTCTTGCCTTAGCTCACTTTGTTCAGGCCCCTTTTAAGATTTCATCCACTGTCTTTTCCATGGCTCGGCCTTTTCCTTCATAATCAACAAAAGACCTGTTGTAACTTCTGTCCTCTACAATAAACCTAATCTATAATTTGCATGCTGGATTTTAATAATTGTGTCCTAATGATTTTGTTATAGCAGGAACATTGGCTTCAATATTTACCATCTTCTGCCCCTCCTTACAGAGAGGGGAAAGCTGGGCAGATGTTTAAAAGTCAACATTTTTAACCTATTACTAATGCATGCATGCACCTGCCACTGTAAAAATGAATGAGCATCTGGCCGTGGAGAAACAGGCTTCATTTTGACATATTTAAATCGGGCTGTTAAAAAGACTGACTTACTGCTACACAGGCTTCGTGAGACTTCAGAAGCTCAGCAGTGAAATGAAGGTAGGGGGAGTTGCTTGCTTGACAAAATGAAGCTCTTTCAGCACATCTTGTGGAGAAGCGGGAGCATGGTGCCCCCAGCTTTGCGGACACTATAAGGCCTTGCCCTAGTCCTAACATCCCTGCCCCTTAGACACACTCAATGACAGACCCCCTGAACTCACCAGTTGCCCACCTAAGATTTCTAACCACTGGTGACTTCCCACTTTCTGATAGCTGAATTTCTCTAAGCTTGACCAACACTAGCCTGGTTTCCTCCTCACCAACACCCCACTTGTTCCCATTACATGTTGAATCACTGGCTTTTACAAAAATGAATAAATATCAAAAGTAAATGTTAGAATAGAGAAACAAGACTATTAAGATGAAAAGAAAAATTGCTAATCCACACTTGTATAGGGCACTGCTAGAGTCTCAAATAGTCTACCATATTGTGGAACATACCTTGCGTGAGAAAGATTCAGAGGACAGTCACTAGATTCCACCTGAATAGGTTATTCAAACTAGATAACTTAGATGAACCCCAAGGAACCTAGGTATAAGTTACATAAGTGTAGAACAAGTTAGATGTTAGAAAGTACTTGTTTTCTCAGGTTGGTGGTGATTTGTGGAACAAGACATCAGCAAATAGCATGAATGTGGACTTGCTATATGCATTCAAAAAGGAATTGGATGAATTTCAGAAAATGCCAATGTAATGCAGGTAAACGATGGTTATTAACAAAAACAGAAATTGCTGGGAAATCTCAGCAGGTCTGGCAGCATCTGTGGAGAGAAATCAGAATTAATGTTTCGGGACCAATGACCCTTCATCAGACCTGACCCATCATCAGGTCCTGAAAGGTTAACTCTGACTTCTCTCCACAAATGCTGCCAGACCTGCTGAACATTTCCAACAATTTCTGTTTTTGTTTCTGATTTCCAGCATCCGCAGTTTTTTTTGGTTTTTAAAGGTTGTTTAATTTTGCGGTATATGTCTCACTGCTACCAAAGGCTCCTGAAATTTGTTTTATCACCTTCAAGGTTTGGGAAGGAATTTCCCAGAGTTTTTCCCTAACTAATGCAATGTTTATTTTGTTATTTTTGTTATTGCCTGAAAATATCAGAAGATAGTGAATCCATGTAATTCTTTTCTAAAGAGGCTGGGTTGTTAAGTAAGTACATTCAAGGCTGAGATAGTCAAATTTTTAATCTGTAGTGTAGTCAAGAGCTGTAGAAAAGGCAGGTAAGTGGAGTTAAGGATTATCAGATCAGCCATGATCTCACTGAATGACAGAACAGACTCAGTGAATTGAATGGCCCATGCTTGCTCCTATGTTTTATGGTCTTATGGTAGGTATAGAGGATATGTGAAGTTGATGCTAAACTGGTCAGTACATCATGTCTGAATAGGGAAGGTTTCAAATAACTGAACTTTTAATGTCTTTTTTACATCCAGTCCTGTAGTTATTCAGGTGAAAATAATTTCAAAATATTTCCTTACTAGTTAAACAACAATGCAGCATCAGTTATAAATAATTATTGAATTTACAATACGACATAGATATTGTTTGGAAAGAGTTAGTTTACATTTTTTTTAACGTTGCCCTTTAGTAGGAATTTAGTTGAACTAAAATAGTCCATTGTGATTTTAAAAGCCTCTTCAAAACATCCATCGGCACTGACTGTATTCTGGGAAAGGTTTCTTGTTCCATAACACAGCAATTGTTCTGAACTGATCTAACAGGTGAACTCCCTGAACAGTAAAACCATCCAGCTAAAAGCTCAGGATCACTTTGATCTCTCAATCGCAGATCAAAGAGTCAATACTATTTTGCTGTTTGACAAATAAATTATTCTTTTATGCATTGGCCTAACTTTAAAAACAATCCTGCACAACATATGCAAAACAGGAATAAATGAAAGTATAATAATAGAGCATTCATGTGAAACCTTAACCAAGGATATTAATTTGTTTGCTTGGCTGTAATGTCTCATGTCTTCTGCATAAATTCCTGCAGGAATTTTTTTATGACTAATTGAAAAATCAAATTACATCATTAATAGAGATTCAGCTCATGACTAATTGATCTGTACTTTTGTTTGGTTATCTTGAACGCTAGTGAAACCACATAGGAACTATTTTAACTTCCACTGGTTATTATTTTATGAATGTAAATAACCATGTTTTTCCACAATTTTCAATTTTTATTCTCTTGTAGTGAAAACTGTCAAGCTCTGCTGATGGCTCAGTTGGTGAAAGTGCTGGCCAGGGTGGTATTGAGCCATAGAGAACAGGAAGCTCCTAAATTTAATGCCGAATCTGTATTTAGTTAATTGAACAATGCTGCATTAATGATTAAGGCAGTATAATATGATCTAAAGCCTCTGGTGCAATGCTGTCTCCTCCTCTGCTTTATAAGCAATGTTGTGTTTGAACCTGAGGACAATCAACCATTTTGCACTAAATGTCTTGTCACTTTGGAGTTATAGATGTGGGACAATGATTAACTTTTGGGAGCTATGATACCCATGAATTGTATGGCTGGAACATAAGTTAGAACAGGCAAAAAACATCAATGTCTGGCTTAATTCGAGATCAGAATTCTGGCTTCCGGATTTTATTTCATTGCTGTTCTATTTGTCATTTATCGGAAGATTTCCTTTGAGCACTTTTTGTCAAAACTATTACCACTTCATTAGTAAAGAATATCAATACAAGAAATGGAAGGAATCTTCAAACAAAATGGTCACAGTTTCTCATTTCCACTTCACACTTAATAATCATTAAGTTGGACGAGCAAAGTAAGTGGTAATTGTGGTAGTAAGTAATTGTGCTGGAGTCAAAGACCTAGAAATTCAATCATATCCCAAATTCACTGCAAGCGCTCATCAACCATCCAAATCCCCAATATGGCAGGTAGCAAACATGTGCAGACTTCTGCTCATGTACATGCTATGTTCACTTTTGTCCTAGGAGGTTGTGTTGGTGTCAGGAGTGTAACTAACCTTTCAAATAGGGCATTATATATTGGAAATAGGATCCTGTCCTTCTTACTGTTCTTTTTGTTCGAAATGAAAGACATTGAACAATATTGTAATTCCAACTGGTACATATGCAAATATATATGTATACCTCAGTTTCTAAAGGATCATTTATAACTGTGCACATTGTGTGTAGTGTTATGAATATCCATGAATGGTTTAAATTATGCTAGCTATTAAAATTTTACTAACACATGATTATATCTATGATAAAACATATAAAGTCACTTGCATTAAAAATATCCCTTAAATCTATTTGGATATTTGTATCCAAATTAGAATTGCTTTTGCATGAACAAACAAATGCAAATAAAATTATGGAATACATGAACCAAGAGTAAACAAAAGTCATGAAAAAGACAGACAGTTCTCCACCACCGTAGTTGAAGTTCCTGAACTGGATAAAAGTGAGGGGGAATGGGATTGTAGCCAACGGAGGCAAAGGTTACTCCTTCGCAAGAAATGTTCAAGCAATCCCGAGTGAAGTAGATCTCAATTGCAGGGAGCTGAAATGAAATCTAAGTCTATAGCCTACATCAAAATGCCTGCACATCTTACATGGAACCTGTGAAGCCTGTGACATTTGTCATTTTCACTATCAATCAAGGAAATATCATAGCCAGAGGGTTCTTTCAGCTGCAGAAAATTATCCTCTTTGCAGAGAAGAGGCCCGAAAGGGTCAGGCTCACTTTATGATTTGGGGCACAACTAATGATATCCTAAAAGATAAAGGCAAATAAGTGAGGTTTTTCCAGACGTGTAATTCGGCTGGCAAATACACCCATGATCAGGAAAGCTGTATTTCTGGAAGCTCGCAGAAATAATCAGTCATTAATTTGAGAAAATACCCTCATTATGCACAAAAGATTTTTTTTAATCTTCTACAGCTTCAAAGAGTGCCCCATGGAAATTAAATGTTCTGAACCAAAGAGGCAAAAATGAGTTTTAGTCAGCTTCAGAGGCTGGGGTTGAACAGAAGTACTGGTGTACTAGTTGCTGGTGGGAGTACCTCCTGATGAATTAAGTTCCTCTCAGTTCTTTAATTAGTTAGTGGAGTCAGTGTGGACCAAAGTTCCACTCACCAAGAACTGTTTTGCAACTAACCAAAGTGCCTTTGAATGAGGGACAGTGCAATCCCTACAGGAGGGCTGACCACAGGCGTTCTCGCCTCAGACCTCAAAGGGTGGGAGGGAAGCAATTGAATTCTCATCTGCTACCATCCTGCCTGATTACAGTCTCCATGCCATCTAAACTCACCACAAGAAAGGGCATTAAGTTTCACCCAAGCTCATTTTACAATCTACATTATTTTAGCAGAGCTTTTTACTAATCTGCTCTCGTAGATTATTCAACTTGGGCTTTTAATGTCTCAAGACATGTAATGTGCTGCAGACTAAGTTCTGGAAATCCTACAAAGCTGTCAATTTTGATTCCTGTATAGATTGAGTTGAATCTGGCATTTATTGTAATGCCCACTACTTCCTAATTGGGTCCAATCCTTAGTTCCCACTTTATGTACTTCAGCAGTTCAGAGATGAGTACATTAAAAGATGATATGAATTCCGTTGAAAATCTTAAGGTCATGGAACTATGGAAGTTCCATTTCCTGACCTCCTTGTGCAAGAAGTCCTTTGAGTAGGTCCATCTGAGGTAAACGTTGTGTCAATTTCTAGTTCAGAACAATGTTAACGAATGCAAAGTATTGGAAATTGACACAGTGACATTCACAGACAGCACCACTCAAATTATCTTTTGCAAATACTCTTTGGAACCACTATTTCAAAAGACGTACCAAGAATGTTTGCAATTAGCAATTTAAAATAGCTTGCTTTTTCCTAGACATATTTGGTCTAGAAAACTGTTTTGTTTACATGTCATGAATTTGTCATTCATGTTCTCATGGGTAGTACAGTAGCTCAGTGGTTAGCACTGCTACCTCACAGTACCAGGGACCTGGGTTCAATCCCACCCTCGGGTGATTGTCTGTGTGGAGTTTTCACATTTTCATTGTGCCTGAATGCTCTGGTTTCCTCCCAAAGAGGCCAGGTGGATAAGCTGTGGAAAATGTAGGTTTACAGGGAAAAGGTAGGGAGCAGTTCAGAGGGTTGGTGTGGACTCAATGGGCTGAGTAGCCTGCTTCCACACTGTAGGAATTCTATGTTATTTCTAGAAATTTAGTTTACATGAGGATTAAAGTCCCACTTGGTTACTGTAGAACACTGACACATGCATCTTTAATTTCCAGTTTTACTGTTGGCTAGACAGTAAATGTTTGATTGAGGGGCGGGCAGTCTAAAACCTGTTCCCAGCAATGTTTTTCTGCCCTTGTTGTTCATTATCTCAACCCAAATGTTTTTGCTACTTGATTTTCTGAGATTGGTCATTTTCTTTCTGCTGTTTTTCACTATTTCCTAATCAGTATATTCAGAAATGTTATTACACAGCACGGTGGGCAGCACGGTGGCACAGTGGTTAGCACTGCTGCCTCACAGCGCCAGAGACCCGGGTTCAATTCCCGACTCAGGCGACTGACTGTGTGGAGTTTGCACATTCTCCCCGTGTCTGCGTGGGTTTCCTCCGGGTGCTCCGGTTTCCTCCCACACTAATCTAATCTAATCTAATCTAATCTAATCTAATCTAATCTAATCTAATCTAATCTAATCTAATCTAATCTAATCTAATCTAATCTAATCTAATCTAATCTCGGAAGCAGGTGGGACTTGAACCCAAGCCTCTGGCTCAGAGGCAGAGACACTACCACTGCATGTCAAAAGCCCTCTTTCTGCAGTTTTTATCCTGTCCTTATGATTGGGACAGTCCCTCCTCCAAGTTACCTGCCTCTTCTAAAGGGCTAAATATTAGGTCAGATGAGTTGTCACTCTGCAATCACTGCCATAATGACTATTAGATTATTAACTTTATATCTGCATTATCATATCTGCATTATATTTTGTTGTGAACGCTTTTCACATTCTGGTATACTGCCATTAACTTATAGCTTTTTATTAATTTTCCATATAACTACTGTTAAATACTTTGAGAGCAAGTGTGAGTTGAACCCAGGCTGACTGTCTGAAAGGTAGGAACACGACAAGAGCAGTTCAGCTCAGGCTATTATCCTGGAGACACATTTGGGTCAGAAAAGAATCAACAAGTGGAAGATAACCAATTGAGGTCAGTAAATGGCCAATTAAAGCTAGTTAAAGGTTGACTGGAATTTCCCAGTTGGCCCATGATGATTGGAGAAAGTCAGTTGCCTGGACATAAGCTGCAGTAGCAGACCAGGGGATCAACCCTTCAAACAGACTTTGAAGTCAATCCCACCAGCCTGGCTACAGGGGCTTCAGCTCCAGAATGATGGCCTGACAGCTGTGACCAGCTGTAATTCAAAACCTTTGAAGATTGCGAGGTGGATGCCTCAACAGAGGTGTCTGCTCTCTTTTTCCATTGAACTGCAGGCTGCAACTTCTTCCAGGCTGGATAATATCCTCCTCACCATCTGACTTCAAGAACCTAAAAATATCTTTAACTGAATGTGGAACGTGTCTGCTGGCCACTAATTGGTCAATTCAGGAAAAAATCATTATTTGGTGACTGTTCTCCTCCCAGTGCCGAGTCCCCATATCAGTCATAGAGATGTACAGCACGGAAACAGACCCTTCAGTTCAACTCATCTATGCCGACCAGATATCTCTCCCTAACCTAGTCCCATTTGTCAGCACTTGGCCCATATCTGTCTAAACCCTTCCTTTTCATATACCCATCCAGGTGTCTTTTGAACATTGCAATTGTACCAGCCTCCACTGGCAGCTCATTCTATACACACACAACCCTCTGCATGAAAAAGTTGCCCCTTAGGTCCCTTTTAAATCTTTCCCCTCTTACTCTAAACCTATGCCCTCTTGTTCTGGACTCCTCCACCCCAGGGAAAAGACCTTGTCTATTTACCCTATCCATGCCGCTCATGACTTTATAAACCTCTATAAGGTCACCCCTCAGCCTCTGACGCTCAAGGGAAAACAGTCCCAGCCTTTTCAGCTTCTCCCTATAACTCAAACCCTCCAACCCTGGCAACATCCTTGTTAATCTTTTCTGAACCCTTTCAAATTTCTCACCATCCTTCTGATAGGAAGGAGATCAGAATTGCATGCAATATTCCAAAAGTGGCCTAACCAATATCCTGTACAGCCACAAGCTGACCTCCCAACTCTGAATCTCAATGCTCTAACCAATAAAGGAAAGCATACCAAATGCCTTCTTCACTATCCTATCTACATGCTACTCTAATTTGAAGGAACAATGAACCTGCACTCCAAGGTCTCTTTGTTCAGCAACACTCCCTAAGACCTTACCACCAAGTGTATAAGTCCTGCTAAAATTTGCTTTCCCAAAATGCAGCACCTTGCATGTATCTAAATTAAACTCCATCTGCTACTCCTCAGCCCATTGGCCCGTCTGATCAAGATCCCATTGTAATCTTGACCCAATATCAATAATTCTGCCTTTCTATTTAGTTAATTTGAATTTTATACCCCTACTTTAATTAGTTAAACACTAATCTTAATCATATAATAAATCATATACTTGACTTTGTTAAAAAATAAATGAATCAGTTAGCTGTGGTTTCTCAGTTCTTCATTCAAGTCAGATTTTCAGATTTAGAATTGTTTTCTGTGAGATTATCTCTTATACCACAGGATAGGGAGGCCACTCTGTCCAATCCTCTTGCATCTTATGATTTCCTCCTTGCCACTCCTCTCACAAAGTAAAGATTATAAGATATTTTCATGAGAAATTTCTTCTGTTAAAATTAAATTTGTTAGTATGTACTTCAAATATTAATCCCAATGCAGCAGTGTTTAAAGTTAACCCAGTGTCAAAACTCACTGACTGTTATAAGAACAATGACAAGTTGTAAATTAATGCAGGTGCTAACTCACATATTACTCAGAATTCAGGATGGAACTTTAAAAAACGTGTCCCACACCACCAGCTGGTCAATATGCAAAGTTTCACGATGGTGTTGATATTGACAGCATGGGTTTATCAAAAACTCAAAATATTTCATGGCTTTTATCCAGATTGAAGCAGGTCAGACAGCATCCAGGGAACAGGAGAATCGACGTTTCGGGCATAAGCCCTTCTTCAGGACCTGAAGAAGGGCTTATGCCCGAAACGTCGATTCTCCTGTTCCCTGGATGCTGCTTGACCTGCTGCGCTTCTCCAGCAACACATTTTCAGCTCTGATCTCCAGCATCTGCAGACCTCACTTTCTCCTTTTATCCAGATTGGACTTTCAACTTTGGATCAGGTAGAAAGGAAGACCAATGGGAATCTGGGTCACCAACATTCATGAAAAAAGTTGGGAGTCAAAGTTGGGGTGCCTAACCAGCTGCCAATATTCGTTATTCATGACTGGTTCCTGCTAGAGTGGCTGATAATCAAGGGAAAAAGTAATGGCAGTATAATGTGAAGGAAAATTGGGTCAAGATGAAACATGTTTCCATGTTATGCTTTGCCAATGATGCTGGAGAATGGTGAAAAGTTGAAAATCTACCATCTTTGCCTGGAATTATTATAAAAGTCATAGTTCATGATTTGTTGGTGCTTTATATTTCTTATTCAAGTATTTTGGAAACAATTAGTTCTTTTTGCTTGCAGCACTAAGCTGCATCTAGTGATGTTTCATTGACTGCGAAAGAACATTCAGCTTGAAAAGAAGCTTTAGTTGTGGTGTTGCATTAAAACTCCAGCCTGGTTTGAAGCAAGCCTCACATAGTTTTAACCATCATGCTGTGCATTTACATAAAAGTCTCCTGATTTTAATCTCAATGATAACCTGCTGATGGAGAATGAGTCTCTGCTGTTCAAAATGTACCTGCTTGACTTTCAGCACTGCAACATTATACAGGCCAAGATTCACAGATATAACTGCTGTCATCACCTCCACCCATACTGACTCCATAAACTAGTCTCTTTTATGCTGTACACCAAGCTGAAGGCACAGAACCTGGATGACTCAAGGACGTTTTATGCATGGCAGAACTTGTATCATGCTTGTACAAGATGTTAGTGAACCTTTTACATGCTGTTTATTACCATTTCTGCTTGTGTTACTAAAGAAAAGTAGTGTGTTGACTTGTGCATGGACACAGACAAAGCTAATAGGAGAACCATATTGGACATTGTTCTTTTTAAATTTTGAAATGAGCTTGCAACTGGTGCAAACTTGAGCGCATTCAATACACCTCCTCTGACAATTTCTCCTGCATTATCACTGTTCCTCAACCTCATCTATGATTTTCATCTTTCAAGTTCATCACCTAATGGGTTTGGTCAGGTCAGCACATTCACAGCTGATCACACATCTAGAAGTTGCTGCTACGAGGAGGAGAGGATAACCAGATGATTGAATTTTAAATGCCATGCTGGCTCAGGATATCTTCTTGTTGCACTTTCTCTCTGCTTCTGATACACACTTGTTTTTGAAGGGGCTGGTACCATTCATTATTTGGTTGTACCAAAAGTAGCAATCCTTGGGGAATTTTCTCCCAGGATTATATGCAGATATTTAAACTCCTAACTGAAGCCATCAGAGTGTCCTTGTAGTCATGAGTGTGCACTCACCATTGAAGTTTTCCTTTGGTAAGTGAGTGTCAAGTATCCTGGCTACATATGCAGCCCAGAGTGTGGTGCTGGAAAAGCACAGCGGGTCAGGCAGCATATGAGGAGCAGGAGAATCGATGTTTCGAGCGTAAGCCTTTCATCAGGAATCAGCCTCATTCCTGATGAAGGGCATATGCCTGAAACTTGGATTCTCCTGCTCCTCAGATGCTGCCTGACCAGCTGTGCTTTTCCAGCACCACACTCTTCGACTCGGATCTCTAGTATCTGCAGTCCTCACTTTCTCCTACATAAGCAGCCCAACCCAGTTGTGGTGGTCTCAAAATGGTGTGGAGGCTTGACATGCCAGCTCAGGTGTACTCCTTATTGCATGGTTTTCTTTTCTGCCATCTAAACTACAGAAGCTTCTGAAGGCAACTCAAGTGGAAACGTTTGAACTTCTGACTTGACATCATTGCACAGTGTAAGTCTTCGACCTGTAGAGCCCAGTGGACAACATTGTGTGCTCTAAACCTGAAGTTTGCCAGCCAGACTTGCTCTTCATCATTCCCAAACTGGTATCTGCAAGCTATTTTGACATACTTGCTTGTTTTTTCAGCACTAATTATAGACAGCTTGAGTGCACAGTTGAATAGTGACATTATCCAAACAGTGACAAATTTTGTTTATGATCTAAAACCTTGGCTTTGAGTTCAGGCTTATCCCGGAATGAGGGTCAGGTTCTGGGCTATGTAAGGAGTCTAGGAGAGGTGTTTTTGGGAGGAAAGTTATGGGGTTAGTTGATCAACTACTCTGGAATTAGACTAGGTATCTAGTACTTTAATGTTTCCTGAGTTGTTATTAAGTGAAAACTTAATGGCATTTAAAATTCAATCATCTGGTTATCCTCTCCTCCTCGTAGCAGCAACTTCTAGATGTGTGATCAGCTGTGAATGTGCTGACCTGACCAAACCCGTTAGGTGATGAACTTTAGTGAAAACTTCCAAATTCTCCAATTTAAATGTATATTTTCGGAGGGTTCTAGTTGCAAGAGAATTTTGCAGTGGAATTTTCCATTTCCCTGGTGATTCCTTTGAAGTCTGCTATGATGGCGATTCTGCAGCGTCCCAGTTCACAACTCCCACCTGCATTGCAGAGATGATTATCTGGCCATCAGAAAATCTTGGCTGATGTATGCTAATAACATTTGTTTATTTGCTTAAACCATCATCTCCTTGCCTTCCTGGACTATGAATAAGCATTTTTGTAGAATAGTTAATAAAGACAATTATCACAGGAATTATAAAGAGAATTATACAGGAAGAAGGGCTCATGCCCGAAACGTCGATTCTCCTGCTCCTTGGATGCTGCCTGACCTGCGCTTTTCCAGCAACACATTTTCAGCTATGACCTTATACAGCCCAGAAGCTGACCCAACACTCTCTCGCCCGGGATAAGTCTCTGGAAAAGAGACCTGTTTGCTGTGCTCCCTACCTCACCTCTGAACATGACCCCAGTCCCTCTACACAACTCCACCTCCTGCTCCTCCCCCCTTCCCTGCTGCCAAACCCAATCCCTGCCTTATCTTGCCCAAACTCAACACCAGTCCCCACAGCTCCATAAGGACTGACCCCAATTGCCTGTTCCAGGCAAACACTCCTGCCTTGCTGCCAGATCCAACAACCTTTCCCTACCCGGGACCCAACATATTCCACTCTCTCTAACTTCACCAGACTCGATATCTCCTGAAGGAGTTTGTAACTGTTGATAAAGTCTGCAGGAAGTGTCCTTGCACACCAAGAAGCACTCTGAATGCACTACTTACTCCCAACCATATCCCACTAGCAGGGCAGACCCACCAGTGCTGTATGGTTAGGGCAGAGTTGCGCTGGGAGTCCTCAACAGTGAAAGATAGGCAGTGAAACCTCTTGCAGATTGCCACATATCACCTTCACCGCCACCACCCCCACATCCTTGGCTAATGAATCAGGACACCCCCATGTTGAACACCACTTGAAAGTTGGCAAGACACAAAATGTAATCTTCAATGTCCATCAATAATAGTGGCTCGGAAGCATATTTACTGAGTAAACTGGTTGAGTCCTAAAGGACAAAGCTAGTAGACTGGTCATGGCAGGCCGTGAGGCAATGGACAAGAGCAAACAAAGAATTGACTTAACCCTACCTGTCACAGATGTCTCTGTCTATAACAGTATCAGTTGGAATAGTCACTGCATAGTAATTATGGAATCAGCCATAAACACCTTGTTAAGACAGACTCTAGCATCTCAAACTGGGCATCTCTCAGGTACTGAGGATGATCAGCAGAAGCAGAACTGTATTCAACCATAACTTGTAATGTCATGGACAGTATACACCTCACTATACCATTACCATCAAACCAAAAGGTCAACTATGGTTCAATTAAATGTGGAAGGTCATGCCAGGGACAGCCCTGAAGAAGGGCTTATGCCCAAAACGTCGATTCTCCTGTTCCTTGGATGCTGCCTGACCTGCTGCGCTTTTCCAGCAACACATTTTCAGCACAGCACTAGGTACACCTTTCAATGAGATGCTAACTTGGTGCAACTACAAATATGACTACTACAATGCATGAATTTTAAAGTCAAGTTTTGGTATGCAATTTTATTCTAATTTCTGATTAACATGATCTGAATTTGCCTGGAGGTGCTACATCAGACATTGGTCTAACTTAAAATAATAGGTCAAATAAATAAAATCTAAAATTGCAATACAGTGAATTTTTTGTAGAGCAATACACTAAATGCTCACTTTTACTTGAATGTTAGACTCCATACATTCCAATACCATAGCATAAATGTCATGAAATACTACAATAGTGTAAAACAAACCTTTCAACATCTTCCATTTGCAGTTCAAGTAAGTCATATCATTTTCTTTTCAAGAGATTGAGATTAATAATGCCAATGACTGTGACTATTTTAGATTTACTGAATTTTTTTGTCATATAGATTTTAACTAGTGCAAAGAGATTATTATTTACTTAACAAATATATTGGCAGCTAATTATTCATGTTTGCAAATTCTGAACAAAACAAGCTGATTAAAATATATAGATCAGCACTGCAGAAATTAGCTGCCAAAAAGAAATATGGCAATACATTGAAAAAAAGAACATTAAACTCAAACTTCATCTGGTCCCTGACCATAGACAGGAGAACATGATAAACATTTGCGTTACTGAAATTAAGCCATCCCAAATGATTTGAGAAACATGACTCAAATCTTGGTGGCTGTAATTATTATTGCACAATGAAAGGAGCTAGGCTAAATACATCTAACAAACAAACTTAGCACCTACAGAGATTGAAAAAGAATCATCAGCTTTTCAGAGGTTTCTCATTTCAAACTGATTCAATGCAGAACAATTTTTATCATTTGATTTCCTATTGGTCTCATCACATATTTTGAATACCATAGGAATGAATTCTCTCTCCTTTCATTTGCTCTTCCTCAAAACAAATCTGATTGCATTTATATAGAAATCATTCAAAGAATGGGTGTTAAGGATATTTTGACAGAACTCATTTTTCACTCTGAAGTGTATATAAAGATACAGAAAGATCACCAGGCCCACTGATGCTCATATTGTTCATTAGATAGCAAACCACACATACACCATCTTCACCCTGTTAAACCACTCAAATGGACAAAAGCCATTATTACTGTTAGTTGGTCTGATTGCAGGAAGTAAAGTTCAACAACTCATAATATCCACTGGCATTAACAGAAAACAATATACCATAGAAGCCCTGTTTGTTGAATGTGACATTCAATAGAACAATTTCTGAAAATGGAAAAGGTTCAGTGAAGTTATATATTGTCAAACTAAATATCTACCAAACTGCTTTGGCAAAACTGTTCAAAGTGAAAGAAAGACTATCTTACAAAGGTACTCATAAGGAACTTCTGAAAGTATCTTAGCAATGAAATGAGAGTGAAAGCAAAATCTGGGTCATATTCCACTGATGTTGTCCATTAATCCTGAATTCTTATCTTGTTTTTGGAAACAGGATTGTGGAATGTAGTTCAAATTCTACAAATGTTGTGGTGTGTGTGAAACAAACATATTTATTAAAAATACCAATTTTGTGATTGTAAAAATGTTTATATCTACAAACCAAAGCAAAAAGCCAAAATGCTCTTCTTTTTCCTGGAGATTGCTTATAAAATGTGCAATGCCAAAGCTTCCATACAGACTGGGCACATGTTCGCCCTTCTACCTTACCATGGCTGTGCAAAGTTTTTAAAAGGTCATGCACTTAAACAAACTAAAATAATTAATTCTGAGAGGGCCATTGCTAAAGGATGAGAGCAGATCTGGCCTAGGACAATTAGAATTAACGATTGTCAGGTTTAACTGTAACTGAATACTTGGCTGGGTTTAACAACTTCATGGGCAGTCAATGTAATCTCACATGAGAGAGAAAGAAAGGATTGACAAAGCCAGAGCTCTCTGGATGATGAAAAAAAACATTAAATGAACACAGAAAAGGATCACGCATGACAGATGTCAAGTTGATAATGCAAGTAAGAATCAGTCTAAGTATAGAAAGTTCAGGGGAATGTAGAAAATTGAAAGAATTGCAAGAAAGGCAGAAGAACAAGTGGATGACATGTTTCTAATCCCATCAAGATTAAAGCAGATGTCCTGAGATGACATCAGGATTCAAAAAGTGGCCAAGAAGAATTATACTATTTTTATTACTTATACCTTAAAATATCTTTTCTTTGAGTTTGTAATTTGTAAGGGCAAAATTACGGAGGGCCAGAGAAAAAAAGCCCTAGAGTAATTAATATTATTTGATCTTAAGAGCAATCCTAAGGGTTTAATTTAAAAGGACAAGTCATGCAAGGAGAGTTCAAGGCCAGGGTGTGCTCCTCCTGCACCAAGTGGGAAAGCAGATACAGTTCCAGTGCCTGGGACTAAAACGTGTACAGGAAGTGTCTCCAGTTGCAGCTCCTGGAAGCCCAGGCTTTGGAACTGGGATGGCAGCTGGGTGCACTGCTGAGAATCAGGTGAGGTGAAAGTATTGTGGATACCTTGTACAGAGGGGTAGTCATTCCGAAGGCTAACACTTAACAGGCAAGGAGGGAATGCGTTATCACAAAGCAGACAAAAAGGACGAGACATGCAGTGCTGGACTTCCCAATAACCATTCACTCACAAAACAGACGTACTACTTTTGGTTACTGTTGGGAAGAATGGCCTCTCAGAGGAACACAGCCACAGCCAAATTTATTGCATCACCATTGTCTCTCCTGCATGGAAGAGCAAGAATAAGTGTGGGAATGCTATAAATATAAGGAATAGCTAGATGTTTCTGTGGTCACAAACGAGAGTCCTAGATGGTATGTTGCCTTACGGATGCGAGGATCAAGACTGTCTTGGAATGGTTACACCACATTCTGGAGTAGGAGGGTGAACAGCCAATGATCATGATACACGTTGATAATGGTACCAATAACATTGTTAAAAATGGGCAGGTCCTAAAAACAGAATGTAGGATGTTAGGAAACAAGTTAAAATGTAGGACCTCAAAGATAGTAATCTCAGGGTTGCTGCCATTGCGATGTGCTGATTAGAACAGAAATAGCAGGATATGTCAGATAAATATGTGGCCTGAAAGATAGTTTGGTGGTGGTAGTGGTGGTGGTGGTGGGGGCTAGTTTTAAAATTCATGTTCTGGGAATCTGAAACCAGTTCTAGGGAGGTGGGACCAGTACAAACTGGACAGGTTGCACCTAGGCAGGACCGGAACTGATGTCCCAGGGGAGTATTTGCCAGAGTGGTTGGGGAGATTTTAAGTTAACACGGTAGGACGCTGGACACCTAATATAGGGAGATACAGAGTAGGAAGCAAGAGAAACACTAAAAACAGAATGGGAACTAAGAAAAGTGATAGGCAGAGAATTCAAGGACAAGAATTAAACAGCGCAACAGTGCAAAATAATGGAAATGGGACTAAGAATATTAAAAGGAGAAGACGTGAGGTCTTGTGCCTTAATGCGTGAAACACTCATGAATTAATTGTGCAGGGTCTAGTGAGAAGAAGGAACCGAAGGAAATCAATATTTGTAGGGAAATGGTGTCAGGGAAGTTGAAGGGATTAAAGGCAGATGAATTCCCAGGGCCTGATAATCTATATGCCAGAGTACTAAAGGAAGAGACCTTAGAAAGAATGGATGCATTGGTGGTCATCTTCCAGGATTCTATGGTTTCTGGAATAGTTCTTACGGACTGGATAGCAGCTAATGTAACCCCACTATTTAAAAAGTAGGTAGAGAGAAAATAAGGAATTATAGATTGGTAGTGGGGAAAATACTTAAATCCACTGTTTAAAAAAAACTAACAGCAGAGCACTTGGACCTCAGTGAAAGGATTGGACAAAGTCAGCATGGCCTTATGAAAGGAAAATCATACTTGACTAATCTATTGTAATTTTTCAAGAATGCAGTTAGTAGAGATCATACGGGAGAGCTAGAGATGTGGTTTACTTGGACTTTCAGATAAGGTTCCACATACGATACATTTGTAAAACTAAAGTGCATGGGATTAAGGATAGTGCACTGACATGGGGAGAGAACTAGTTGTCATACAGGAAACAAACAGTAGAAATAAACTGGCCTTTTTCAGAGTGACAGGCAGTGACTAATGGGGTATTGTAGAGATCAGTGCTTCGACTCCAGCCATTCACAATATATGTTAATGATTTAGAAGAGGAAACTAACCACAATATTTTCAAGATTGCAAACAACACAAAGCTGGGTGGGAGGGTGAGCTGTAAGGAGGATGTGAAGATGATTCTGTGTGAGTGGGCAAATGCATGGTAGATGAAGTATAATGTAATAAATATAAAATTATCCACTTTGGTAGTGAAACCAAAGGCAGATTATTATCTGAATGGAGATAAATTGGGAAAGGGGGAGGTGCAATGAGACCTGGGTGTCCTTGTACACCAGCTGCTGAAGGTAAGCACGCAGATGCAGCAGTTGATGAAGAAACATATGGTATGTTGGCCCTCTTAGCAAGAGGATTCGAGTACAGGAGCAAGAAGATCTTGTTACAATTGTACATGGCTTTGGTGTGATCACACCTAGAGTACTGTGTGCAGTTCCAGCCTCCTTATTGGAGGAAGGATGTTTTCCCTATGGAGGAAGTAAATTCAAGATTTGCCAGACTGATTCCTGGAATGGCAGAACTAATGTATGAAGAGAGATCAGATTGGTTAGGACTTGTATTCACTAGCATTTAGAAGAATGATGTGGGATGTCATAGAAACCTACAAAATTATAAGAGAACGAGACAAGGTAAACACAGGAAGTATGGTTCCTGATAGCTGGAGACTGAACAGGGGCTGACAGTCTAAGGATATAGGGTAGGTCATTTAAGATGGCGATGACAAGAAATTTCTTTATCTAGAGAATAGTAGGCTTATGGAATTCTCTGTCACAGAAAGTGGTTGATGTCAAAAGTTTTCAAGGAGTTAGATATAGTTATAGAGTCATAGAGATGTACAGCATGGAAACAGACCCTTCGGTCCAACCTGTCCATGCTGACCAGATATCCCAACCCAATCTAGTCCCACCTGCCAGCACCCAGCCCATATCCCTCAAAACCCTTCCTATTCACATAGGCTTAAAGGAATGAAAAGCAATGGGGAGAAAGTGGGGACAGGGTATTGAGTTGGATGATCAGCTCTGATCATATTGAATGGCGGAGCTGGCTTGAATGGCCTACTCCCACTCCTACTTTCTATGTTTGTATGGATCAATAAAGGGTATGTTTCTAGTTTTCGAGCTTGGATCTGGTGCTAAGTGTTCTCTTAGTTATAGCAGTGTTAGTCACTGTTCTATGTCTTTAATATTGGTCAGTATCCAACCATGCAGCTGTGCAAACCAGAGGTATAACAGCGTACACTTTGTAATCTCAACTGTATATTTATATCTTTTATGTGTGCCCTCTGTGCCTCTTGAATCTTTTCGGTGATGGACAACACATTTCTAAGATAAATTCAGATACCAATACCAGGTAATGTTACAAACAATTCAAGCATGTGGACTGCATGAAGATTTTAAAATAGGGTCATTTATTTCACTGTCAACAAATCTTTATAAGCTTTGATGAAAAGGCTAAACTCAGAGAAACAAATTATTTACAACTACCATCTTTGTTGGCATTCCAGATTCACCATGAAACTGTTGATAGATTAACTTTTGATCCATTATCAACAGGGAAGTCATGTACAATTACGTCCAGATGGGCTTCACCTAAGAGTCTTAAAAGTGTTGGATGATGAAATAATAGATGTATTCCCTCAATTCGGGAAAGATTCTGTCAAATTAACCTGCTCCATTCATGAAGGAAGGTGGAAAAAGGAAATTATAGGCCACCTTAGTTTGGTAGCTGTTGTGTGAAAGATGTTAGAAGCAATCATTACAGAGTTTACATATGTTAAAAAAAAAATCAGAGGAATCATCATGGTTTAGTGAAGGCAAAATCATGTTTAACCAATTTATTAGACTTCTTCGAAGGAGGTACACATGCTGTGGATAATGGGGAGCCAATGTATTGTACATGAATGCCAGAAGGTGACAAGGTGCCACATCAAAAGTTATTATGGAAGATAAAGGGGGGTAACATGGGAAGAAAATTGGCTGGCTGGCAGAAATCAGAGTAATCTTTCTCTGATTGGCAGGATGTGATGAATGGAGGATTCTGTGGCAGAGCTTCAAATCTTTGATTTATGTCAATGATTTGAATTAGTGGAGTGCAAGCATAGTAACTAACTATGGAGGCAACACAATAATAAGCTGGAAAGTATGTTGTGAGGAAAACATAAGGAGTTTATAAGAGTATAAATAGATTGAGGTGTTGGCAAAAATATGGTAGATAGGGTATAATGTAGGACGCAGTGAGGTCTGCAGATGCTGGAGATCAGAGTTGAGAGTGTGTTGCTGGAAAAGCACAGCAAGTCAGGCAGCATCCGAGGAGAAGGAGAATCGATGATTCTGGCCGGAGCCCTTCATTTTCTTCCTGATAAAGGGCTCTGGCCTGAATAATCGATTCTCCTGCTCCTTGGATGCTGCCTGACCTGCTGTGCTTTACCAGCAACACACTCTCAACTATAATGTAGGACAATCTAATGTTGTTCATTTTGACTGGATGAATGAAAAAGCAAAATATTAATTAAATGGTAGATGACTATGGAAATCTGAGATTCAGAGGTAGTTAAGCTGTTTTAGCTGTGAGTCACTGATACAACATGTATTCAAAAAGATGAATGGGATGTTATTGTTTGTTATGAGAGGAACTGAACACAAAAATAAAGATGTTATGATTTAGTTATACAAGACCTTTGTATACAACAGGTGAAATCACACCTTGAATATTGTGTGCGGCTATCATCTCCTTCTTTAGTATTGGAGGCTGTTCAGTGGAGGATTACTAGATTGATGCTTGGAATGAGCAGACTGTCTTATGAGGAAAGATAAGACATCTTGAACTTATTCTCACTGAAGATTAGAACTATGATTCAAACTGAAGTGTATAAGAGCTAAAGTGATCTTGACAAGGTGGATATGGAAAAGGTGTCTCCTTTTATGAGCATATCCAGAACTAGCAGGTGCTGTTCTCAAATTAGAGGTTATGCTTTTTTGGACAGAGGGAAGCCAGGATGCTGAGTTCCTATTTAACTTGTCCCATTACACTGCTTTATGTGAAGATAAAGAGTAATATTTATGGTCTGAGCAATTAGTTCAACCATAGTCAGTGTAGATGTTAGTGTAAGCTGTGTGCAAGAGAAAGGAATATCTGTCACAGTCACAGGTATAAATCCTTTCTGAACAGTTGTGGAATGAAAGTTAGCAACAGTGAGCAAGAATACCCATATTCTTGTGAAATTCACCACAAGAATGGCCTGCTTCCACACTAGGGATTTTGTGATTCTATGATTTAAAAAAAAATCTATTATAGATAATTAGATATTCCTGCACTTCCACTGTTATTGCATTTCATATGCTTTTATTCAAAGCTCCCAATAATATCAACTTGTTTTTAAGTCTTGGTAGCTGCCACATATTTCCAGAATGCAATAGTCAAACAAATTTATTTAGCTGTGAAAAACGATGAATTGTACCATTTCTGTTGGACCCACGTCTTTCTCATTTCAAACCAGTAAATGAGATTAACTGGTGAATAAGATGTTTTCACAGCAAATTTGCAAATTCATCTTTAATACTGGAATATTGTAAAATAATGTCAACTCACAATTGATGACTGGTTTGATTCACATAAAATGATTGCTTCCAGATGTGAGAGGAACATTGGAAACATTATTAAACCAAGAAAGTGCTGTAACTACACATCTCTGGTGGTAAATTAAAGTACAGTGGATTGTAATAGCACTATGGACTGAGCACTTAATGGATTTGCTTGCTTCAGGAATACTGTATGCCTAATTATTTAAATGCATATAACTGCTCTGTGCTTTGAAAGGTAATACAAAATGTTGCTGGATTTAATTTAATATATGGTGGTTATTAATTATATTGCATGCTGTTTTTTTTTCTTTTCTAGTGGTTATGCTGGGATTAATTTATAATGTGTAAAATAACAACGAAAATAATATGATTTATCATACAAAAAGCAACTCTCCCCTAATTGCTAATAATACAACAATAAGCTAATTAAAACAAAAAAGGTAGTGTCATGAATATATATGGAGCCTGGAGAAAGAGAGAGAGAGAGAGAGAGAGAAAAATGTAGCTCCCCTTTCATACCCCTCTCTCTTTTGGGGTTCCATCTCCGCCTATCTGTGTATCTCTCCCTAATTTATCAAATACTTGAGATTTCTGAACAAAAATATTTTCTTTCTGCTTTTCCTGATGGCAGTGACTAATAATGACTGGTTATACTAATGACCAATATCTTTCAATATTCTTCTAAGTAGTAAAGTTTTAAGTTCATCTAGGTGAGAGGTGTCAGTGCAGGAAAATAGAATACTTTCACTGTTCAGGCAACCATTGTCTATACTGGCCTAAAAACCATGAATATAGTGATACATTATGTGAGTTTTTTTTCTGGATTTGCTAGAGTTGTCAGCAATCCCATGCTGATTTTCTTTCCTTTTCAGCTAGATTTCCAATATTTGGTTGACACTATTTATGGCCTGATCTTTGTCCTTTGGGGCCAAGCTACCATTGACATTTTGCCTTCATGTTTGACTACCAGTTATGCTCTTGTTTTGCTTGTTATTCTCATCCTTCTTATTAGCAGTGGAATGAGAGCAATAGTTTACAGAATTTCTTTTTATTTCTTGCAATGCCCCACTGTCAAACAAATCAATTATATTCTGCAACTCTGCTAACATTTCTGCACAAATATTTCTCATTAAGTATTTTTGTTAACTGTATGACATTGATTACTTTCACTCTTTAATCTGAAACAAATCAGCAATCATGTGAAACTGCAGAGTACAATGAGTAATAAGGAATAATAGAACAACAGATAATGGGAAAGATATCACTAACTTATAATAATTGGCAGTATTTCAGACAGTATTGCCCTTCATATGAATATCAGACAGAGGAAGTACTTCTAAATAAACCTGTTGACTATAACCTGGTGTTGTGTGATTTTTAACTTTGACCACTCCAGTCCAACTCCGGCACCTCCACATCTTGTCTAAGAAGGACAGCAGGGATAGGCCAGGTAATTATAGACCTGTTAGTCTGACATCAATGGCAGGGAGATTCTTGGGGGAAAAAAACATGTGAGGGACAGGATTAATCAACACCAGGAAAGACCAGGAATTGATTAGGGATAGTCAGCATGGATTTGTTAGTGGGAGATCCTGTCTGACTAATTTAATTTGAAAAGGTGACTAAATATTTTGAACAAAATGACCTTGGTGTACAATTGATCTCTGAAGGTGTCAGCATAGCCAGACAGGGTAGTGTAGAGGGTATATGGGATGCTTACCTTCATTAGCTGGGGCAAGGGAGTCTTGTTACAACTCTATAAAACTTTAGTTGTGGTTGTCACATTATTGAAAGGACATGATTTCACTGGGGACAGTGCAGGGGAGATTCATTAGGATGTTGCATGGGATGAAAAACTTTGGTTATGAGAAGAGATTGGATAGGTTAGGTTTGTTTTCCTATGAGCAGAGGAGGCTGAGAGAGGATCTGATCAAGGGATTCAAAATTGAGAGGGAGAGACAGCGCAGTTGTGAGAATCATTTCCCCATGCCAGAAGACATAAGTTTAAGGTGAGGACTAAGTAGTTTAGAGTGGATCTGAGGAAAATCTTTCTCATGCTGAGGGTGGTAGGAATGCGGGTTCTGAGAGGGTGGTGGAGGCAGGTACTCCAACAACACTTAAGAAGCATTGAACAAGCATTTAAAATGTCAGGGTATAGCAGACAATGGACCAAATGCTGGTAAATGGAATTGGTGTATTTTGGTGTCTGTTGTTCGGCATAGACATAGTGGACTGAATAGTCAGTTTTTATGTTGTACAACTCTGTGACTCTGAATATCCAATTACCTGACCACTGCCCAATCACACCAGAAAAACCATACCACTCACGAGTGGAGGTGATGGTCGTCCTGTGCTACCAAACATCAAAATGAACAATTCTGTGCTTTGCACAACTTTGTACTTGTCATGGCTCACCTGTTACGGAAACCCTCATTTGTTACCACTCGATTTGCCTATTCCAATGCACTCCTGGTTGGTCAACACTTGCTAAACTTGTGGCCAAATTCAAAGCCTCCCTGTTTGACCTTGTTTGCAGACATCAGTATCCATAGAGTTGTCAGCTGGATTCAGCAACGAACACCTTCTTCAGCTGCATGAGCACACGTCACCTGGACATACGCTTTTAGATTTTTATTTGAATCATAAAAAGGTGAGAGCGAACATGGTGCACCTTTTTAGTTCCGCTGTTGTGAATGGCAGGCCATGCTTAAAATTCCATCCTTTGTTTCTGGTCATTGTGGAATTTAGTTATAAACAAAGTAGTAAGTTAGATTAGATTACATTACAGTGTAGAAACAGGCCCTTCGGCCCAACAAGTCCTCACCAACCCGCTGAAGCGCAACCCACCCATACCCCTAGACACGGGGAGAACGTGCAAACTCCACACAGTCAGTCGCCTGAGGCGGGAATTGAACCCGGGTCTCTGGAGCTGTGAGGCAGCAGTGCTAACCACTGTGCCACCATGCCGCCCACCTTAAAAAGAAAGATGTGAAATGCAAGTTGTAAGATATATGATTTTTTGTGTATGCTTCAAAATATTTTAATGAAAACAATTGGTTACAGAAGAAGTCAGAGTAAATTTACAAGTGTCTTACTGCAATAATTTGTCATGTAAAGCCATAGGTTATTGACAATAATTTCCTTTTTCCAAAAAGCTGCCTGCAGTTAAATCATAGCATCCGGATGCTCTTAGTGAGTGGGTTTATTATCTTACTTGTACATCATCACCTATTCAATTACGAGCATATTTTTTCTCTTTGTACAGATATGTATTGCTGGCCTGAGGTCTAAGCTTATGGGCAGTAAGAATATGTTTAGACGCTTTGGAATGTTGCTTCAGTTTCCATAGTAATGAGGCAGCTAGGGGATACTACAGAGGAAATTACGATCACAAAAAAAAGCATTGTGCTACTAGAGAAACAAAAACCTTTTCTATGGTGATCCGCAGTGTGCAGGTTTCTGAATCATAGGATTGCTCCTCTTATTAGGAAGAAATATTTATTTCATATTAGTTAAAGTTCCATCAGTCACATGCAAGTGGTAAATATTGGATCTTCCCTCACCTTCCCATAACTGTCTGGATTGGTGTCCCTGTAAATGACCATTTCCAAAAAGAATAACCTATCTGTAGTGACAAGAAATGCATCAGTCCACTGTAAGAAGTGAGTGAGTGAGTTTAAAAAATATCATGTAGATGTGCATCAAGTAAAATAACTGTGAAATAACTAGGGAAAAATCACTAAACAGATTATAGGATTTAAATTTAAGTACTGTACATTTAAAGAAAAAGTCAAATCAATTATGATTAACTAGCGCATGATTGTACATTTTTAATTATTTCACTCCACCAGGAAATTTTTACAGTCACAACTAGGATTACTGATATTTTTAAATATTATAATAGATGGAATAGAAAAGGAAAATAAATGCTGGAATGTATCAGGACCATTTCCAGCTCCTGTGGAGATAGTTCCATATGAACCAACTGTTCTAGTTTATATCCAAACTTTTACCAAAGTGAAAATAAACTTCTAAACCTGACCTATTTTCCTCAAATTTTGGTCCTAGCAGAATTTATCACAGTTGATGCTGAAGAAACTAATCTTTGACGTTTTGAAAAATAAAACTGTAGATGCTGAAAATTTGAAATACAAACAGAAATTGCTAGAAAATCTCAGCAGGTCTGGCAGCATCTGTGCAGAGAAATCAGAGTTAATGTTGTGGGTCCAGTGACCTTTTTCAGTTTTGAAGTTTTAGTGATTGGAACCATGGTCAGTTGCATTTCATTGACTGAGGTTCTTGATTGGCCCAGGTTAACAGGCCCAATCAGGGAGCTCTGCCTGACAGATATAAACAGGTAGTATTATTTCTCCCTCCAACTCTATTTTGATTTAGTCCCTACCCTCCCCTTCACTGTTTTGATCACACAGCATTGCCCTTTGATGTGAAGGGCAGTGCTTGTCACTGGCCACTCGGGTGTTTTCCTATCTTCCTGGTGGTGGAAATTGAATAAAGATTGGTGCACTTTGTCTTTCACTGTGTCTCACGCCTGCACACAGACACCATGGGTTCTGGGGAAAAAATAAGCACTACCGCACTTAGGTGGTAGTGTGGGGGAAAACAAAAAAGAAAAAAAAAATAAAAAAAATAAAAAAAAAATTAAAAAAAAAGAAGAGTGGTCATCCTGGAGTTGTTCAGGGAGAGGTGGGTGCCGCAGGGAGTGGAGTGCATCATTTCTCCCTCCAACTCAAAAAAAAATAAACAGGTAGTATTATTTCTCCCTCCAACTCTATTTTGATTTAGTCCCTACCCTCCCCTTCACTGTTTTGATCACACAGCATTGCCCTTTGATGTGAAGGGCAGTGCTTGTCACTGGCCACTCGGGTGTTTTCCTATCTTCCTGGTGGTGGAAATTGAATAAAGATTCGTGCACTTTGTGTCTTTCACTGTGTCTCACACGTATACACACACACCATGGGTGCTGGGGAAAAAACAAGCACTACCGCACTTAGGTGATAGTGTGGGGGTTAAATTAGAGAAAAAAAATAAAAAAAATCAGAAGTGTTCACCCGGAGAAAAAATAAAAAAAAATAAACAGGTAGTATTATTTCTCCCTCCAACTCTATTTTGATTTAGTCCCTACCCTCCCCTTCACTGTTTTGATCACACAGCACTGCCCTTTGATGTGAAGGGCAGTGTTTGTCACTGGCCACTCGGGTGTTTTCCTATCTTCCTGGTGGTGGAATTTGAATAAAGATTTGTGCACTTTGTGTCTTTCACTGTGTCTCACACCTGCACACACACACACCATGGGTGCTGGGGAAAAAGTAAGCACTACCGCACTTAGGTGGTAGTGTGGGGGTTAAATTTTAAAAAAAAATTTTTAAAATAAAAAAAATTAACAGGTAGTTTACGTTAGGGCCCGGGTGTCCTTGGAGAAGGAGCACGCGGTGTCCACCAACACCCTGGAGTTGTTCAGGGAGAGGTGGGTGCCGCAGGGAGTGGAGTGCATTATTTCCCCCTCCAACTCTATTTTGATTTAGTCCCTACCCTCCCCTTCACTGTTTTGATCACACAGCACTGCCCTTTGATGTGAAGGGCAGTGCTTGTCACTGGCCACTCGGGTGTTTTCCTATCTTCCTGGTGGTGGAAATTGAATAAAGATTTGTGCACCTTGTGTCTCTCACTGTGTCTCACACCTACACACACACACACCATGGGTGCTGGGGAAAAATAAGCACTACCGCAGTTAGGCGGTAGTGTGGGTGTTTAATAAAACAAAAAAAAAATTTTAAAAAATAAATAAACAGGTAGTTCAGAAGATCTCCTCAGTCTAGGGGCTGGCTTTGAGCTGGATGTTCACAGCCCATGTACAGTGCACATGTAAATAAAGGGTGACAGGATACCAGTTATTTCAGAAGTTTTGAAACTTTCTTCCAAAAATGGGGTTCAATTTATACACTAACTATGAAATATGAAGTCCCATTCCTGCACATGCTTCGTAACATTGGACCAGTGACTGGTCCCTATTCTCATGGTACATTTGATCTTCGTCATCTTCATTGAAGGAAATTTCTTTACTTCCATTCTTGCAAAGCTTATTCCACCAAGATCCCTCATTGGGGCACAGTTATTCAATGAGCTTGGAAACGTTAGCTTGAAACCAAGTTTATACTTCATTCTTTTTGTGGAAGGAATCATTTCTATTTGTCAGTTGCTAGGTACGAAGTGAGTACATTATAATTGTCAGCGCATTATCAATACAGCATCTGATTAATCTCCCACACTGACTCATAAGGCAAATGTAAAAGTAAACATATATTTCTGAACTGAAAAAATATTGAAGGTCATGTAGGTGTAGCCCTAAAAATGCATTTATTAGTTGAAAAATATGATGTTGACTTTAATCTCTACATGCATATTCGCACTAAATGCAGGAGAGTTTAATATGCCACCAGCTACAATAATTGAAATCACAATAGCAAGTGGTAAGTGATGAGATTTTTGTAGATGATTAAAGCCATGTACTAAACCTTGAGGGGCAGTGCAATAGTAAATTAATGAGGAAGATGATAACTTACTAAACTAGCAGCTAATTATGACAATGCAAGCCCCCTGCTAATTGGACTGCCTTTATCAAATCCATACCTAGCTATTAATATTGTCAGAGGCTATCTCCTCATCATTGTGAAACATTTTTTTAAAATGTGGTGAATGTATACTTAGTAACCAAAACTGTATTGAGAGATGTTTTAGCTGCTGATCCATTTAACTGTAACTATATAGGATCTCTTTAACCTGTTACAATGGCCTTGACCTTAGGAGAAACTAAACTGGCTAATGCACCACTAACATTAACATGTAAATATATGAAGAATATTATGGTAAATATCTACATTGTAGATAGTTGGACCCCTTAATAGATTAACAAGGCTGATTCTGCCAACTAAGGATATTAAAGTTTGCTAACATAAATATCAATTCAAAGAAGGACCCTTGTGGTGCAGAGGTAGAGTCCCTGGACCAACAGGCCTGGGTTCAAGTCCTACCTGCTCCAGAGGTGTGTAACAATGTCTATGAATAGGTTGATTTGAAAAATAGGTTAAATTAAAAAAAATCTATTCAGCCAATTGAAGTCTACTGGACAGTCCCTACTATTATTACAAGTGATGGGCAAAGCTTTAGTGATTAAACACAAGTAGGAGAGTGAGTACACATGTATAGATCTTGTAGTTTTATCTCGAAAGTCAATGAAGAGAAGAGCTAATTATTAAAACAAGTTGTCTTGTTTGATAATTGTGTTTTACGAATAGTTATACTCTTTCTCAGACATTTGGCAGACATGCTTATCGAAGTACTTTTGAAAATCTGTTATTTAATGTATTCATTGCTATCCCTATCAAATTCTGTTACTCATTTATATTTTCTACTATCCTAATCACAGAAGATACAAAGAGATGCTAATTCCTACTAATTGTTATAAAATTCATAATGTCAGTTCTAATATAAGGTTAGTTATACATAAAATTATATGGTTATACCTAATATTAGAATTCTTTAGCCAATGACTTGAGCAGCTTCTGTCCCACCTGAGCTTGAAATGTCAAATACTGCCCCTCTATCTTGTAGCTGTAATTATAACTCCTTCTAGTCACATGCTGTCTGTAAGTCTGTTTTAAACAGGAGATTGTTTCCAAGATGAAATTTGCTGACCCTACTCTAAATATTTCTATACTATTTTATGTAATAAGACAACATCTATTCAAATTCCATTAATAAGTCTGAAACACAATCACGTTCCCAGCTCAAGAATCTTGTCTGAGTTCCTCATGTTTTACACACATCTCTGTCCTCCCCACCACCAACCCCCACCCCCACGACCTTGATTCTTGGACATGTATTTCTTGTGTGCAACCTTGTCAAAAGCTTTTTGAAAGTACAGATACACAATATCTACTGATTCACCAATTTCTACTCTACTGATCACTTTCTCAAAACATTCTAGAAGATGAGTCCCCTTTAGTGAAACCATGCTGACTAGGATTGAGTCTGTCACCACTTTCCAAATGCTTACATCCTTAATGATTGACTCCAGCATTTTCTCCAGCATTTTCCCCAGCAAAGAAGTCAGGCTAACTGGCCTATAATTCCCCATTTTCTCTCTCCTTTTTTTAAAAGAGTGGAGTTCCATTAGCTACCCTCCACTCCATTGGAACTCTTTCAAAGTGTACATAATGCTGCAAAATGATCACCAAGGCAGCTGCTTCATACCTTACAGTCATATGTTCATGTCACCATCACACACTCAGCACACACCCAGATCTCATGACTTGCACATCCTGTCAGATATTCATATGGACAGCTATATCAGCAAAACAAATGATATGTCAGTCACTAATACACTTTCTACTGTCATGCAGAACAAGTGGTGCTCAATCAGAGTCAACAAGGGTGAACCAGAGTGAGGCATGCCTGTATGCTCTAATCCTCACGGTGAACCAACAGTGCTGAAACCAAAAAAGGACTTCTAAGAAGACACTGATGACAAAGAAACCATATTGTCACTAGATTTTAAACTCAGAGGCATTGCCTCAGATGCTGATGCTCCACATATTTGGAAGGAATGCTTGGCGCATTGGGAAACCTGTCACATTCACTGAATTCAATCTTAAGAAGCATAAAGCAATCCAATATCAACTTGATATGTGACTTCAGACAAAACTTAGAACCATTCTTTCCCGTGGGAAGTGGTGGCTAACTCCGTAAACATTTTTTTATTTTAGTTTTATGCACCATAAGCATATTTTCTGATCTAGCCATGACGGAGAAATACACAGTGAAAGTCATAACTTCACACAGGCAGCGGCTACCCAGTGTCTGTGTACTGCCAGTGACTGTGTGGTGCATATACCTGCTGTTCAAAATAAAAGCATTCCTCCTCACACCACTGCGCCCTGCAAGAACTCTGATTGTTCCCTGTCAGCCAGCCAGCCCGGACTACTGCAACTCATGACAAGATGTTGCAATCCATAGGTGGGTCTTTAAGGGCAGGAGCTATTCAAGTTTGTCCTGTAAGGCCATTTGCAGTTACCTTCACTGAAAGTCAACATTCCTCCTCCAGCTGTGAGGCAGCAAATGAAATAGCACGGCATAACAGTACTAAGAAAGTCAAAAGAACATTAAAAAGAAGCACTCAGGAAATGGTCGAGATGGAGTAATTTTTATCTGCAAACTTTTAAAACCTTAAGTTACTTTGTAATGCATGTTTTATTTTTGCATTATGACCACTGGTCAGTAACAAAGGGAAGGTAAACCAAACATTTTTTTCTCTTCAATCTGATGTATTATAATGTGAATTAATATGTTAATGAATATATTGCTCTGATATCAATTGTCACACACTATCAAGCCTCTAAGAAGAGAGAACTGGAAGAACTATACCAGAGACCTGTCAGGATTCTGTATATTAGAATGTAAATAAAGAGTTTGCAGCAGTGAGTGAAAGTCAGCCAATAATTACTTGTCAATGAAGTACAGGACAGAGGTGCAGCAATTCAGAGTATGAAAAGACTTGTGAAATGTAGTAGTACAGTACAGACCCTCAATCATCCCCCTACAATAGGAAGAATCCATGAGGTAGGACAATGCAGGTTTGGGTTTGGGGGAAAGGACATGCAGCCAGAGCACCAGAGACACCATATGAATTTGCTAGTATTGTAGATTTCCCTTTGGCTCAGGGTGTCATTGATTGATGGGCATCACTTTACTGCTCCATTTGGATCAACTCCACTTTTCATCAGAACCAAAAGGGATTCTACTCTCTCAATGCTCAGTGAATGTGCAACCATAGGCAGCACATCACACAGGTCACAAAGTCAAGTACGATGGACGCTGGGCATCTGATACAAGACCACAAAATGCTGGAAATAATCAATAGATCTACCAGTATCTGTGGCAAAATTCAGAGGTAAAAAGTAAGATTGGAAATGTGACAGTTGTTTCCGAGGATGGGAATTAATGGTGAATTGTTTGAGGATAGAGTGGTCAGTGAATTTATGGAAGTGAGAGAGATAGTGATTAAGGAAAGAAATGGAATAAACCTTCCTTGAAGAGAATGGGTATAACACTGATTGGTTTCTCACCCTGTGTCTCTCAGCAAGCTGTGATCAAACAGCAAAGTGTGTATTGCACATGTTGAAATGAATTCTTCATTTCTGTGTTATCGTCAATGTTTTTGTTTAAAGAGATACATACATCTGAAAGTGAAGAGATCTAAATTGACCTTAATGCAGATCTCGAGCAACTGAACCTGATCTGCTGCACATTAAGCCCTGCCAGTTCTCAGTTCACTTTGTTTTTATATCCTGACCAAGTGAGTTAACAATAGAGAAATCAATGGTCTAAACTAGAGCTGATGCCAACACATTACTTGGTTTCTTTTAAGAGATTATTAAAGGAATTAAATCTGACCATTTTGTGGGCAATTCAACACAAGGTCTTAGACTCACATTATGGTAATCTTATATCTGCTGCAAAAGGTTTTCCTTAACTCTTCATGCTTAATATGTGAAAAATGAACACTATCACCACAGTTGAGAATTTAGGTGAGTGGAGCATTAAACTCACTTTCTGATTTATATTTTTAATCCTCTTTAATGGGACAATAATACTGTACTTATTCTAGTTCGATAAAATTATTGGTCTTTGGGAAGGTATTCAACTTTCTTCTCAGAGTGAAAGTCGCCTTTGCTCAAGTAAAAATGCACTCTGTCAGAAATATGATGCTAATCCTCTTAGTTTTTAATGGTTTTTCAAATTTTACTAAAGATTAGATAAACAGTGCACTTGATAAGCAGGGAGGAAGTCAATTGGCCATAGACACACAGCTAATTTTCTGCCTCACAATAGTTCATTATTTATCAAAGTGATTTTTATATTATCGTTTTACTTCTAGAATGTGTAGCATCAAATCCTGTATTCATTCACTTCCTTTATAGCACTTTGGATGCTCATAACTTGTTTCAGATTGGTCTAGATTTACTAATTTGATACCTTCAGCTGAAAATAAATAGTGAGGGTGACAGATGTTACTGGTAAAATGCAACTGTGATGTGCAACTTGATTATTATCTGTAACATTCCACTGATATCTTATGCTTGGTGAAAACAAATGGTTTGCCTGTTAGATCAATGGAATATGCTTTTAAAACATTTAAAATTAAGTCAGGTTCTAACTTGCTAACATTTTAATCCTATTTTATTTCAGTCTGTTTCTGTTCTAGTCATTAATCTATCTTGTTACAGGTGAATGATGGCACCAGGATATTTTACTGTTTTCTATGTCTTATTATACATTTCTTGTTAACATACTAGTTGATGTTATCATTTGTTACCTTGAGCTGAAGACACCCCATGCAATTCAAAGATGCTGTTTTTTTTTTCTCAATGGATTTCAGATTCCTGGAAAACCAGAGTAAGCAACGACTTTTTGGTGGCAGACCGAATATGTGCTTGAACTCTTGCCATTCAGGCATTATGAGTATTGATTCTAGAAGGAGCATATGTGTATCTTTATTGGCCAACAGATGAATATGCATTTAAGTCCTGGTTGTTCAAGATATTTATTGGTGAAGGACTGAAGCCATTTTCTTTCATGTTCATGTGGTAAGTACATGCTTGAGCCCTGTTAATTTTAGACTTGCTAGACCAAGGCCAAATGACTCAAACATTCACACCAGAATCCCAAAGAGTATTGGATTATCTCCTTTTACATCAGTTGTCCGACCAAGGAGAAAGGCTTGGAGCAAGGGAAAGCTGTTTGTCTGGGTAAGTTATCATGGCAGAGTTGTTTAATGTGTAGAGTCAAAAACAGCTGGGCAAGAGCAGTGAACTATTTGGCCGTTCTATTATGTGCTCCTTTGTTGATTAGATGTGATGAACAACTGGCGATATTGTAACGTAAAACCAAGTCAATGCATTCATTAATTTGGCATCATTGGAATTTGACTGGGATTAACTATTCTTTCTGCTTGAGCTAAAATACTTCCAGTCACATTTATTCTTCCCAGAGTTAGTCTAATCCTAGTAAAACAATCTTGAGCAGACATCACCAAGCCAAATTAAATATTGCTCCTGGCCAAGCACTGAGCTCATTATTCAATTTATTTGAAACATTTTATGAGGGGAGGTGATGAACCTTTGTACTTGTCAAGGTGCAAGTCAGATGTGGAAAGTTGATCACTTTTAACTTGTTATCCATATCTTTTGGAACAGAGAGCTCCATTATCCTCTTGCTGGAGATGATGAGGGAGATAGTGGGAAGGGTAAATAATTGGGTGAGTTTACCCTGGAGTGATACTCATGCTCTTCTCACCACCTCAGTAATGACGTGCAGGATAAGGAGGAACATTGACAACATTCCCGAATCAATTAGTGACCACTTAAGGATCTTCCTTTGTCACCAGCCCAATTACCTGCCTTTTTGGAATGTGAGAAAAATAGCTAGTTTCCTGACTGTCGTGTAGTGTCCTCCTGTCACATTGTTGGTGTGGGGGAATGGGGGTGGGGATGGGGAACGGGGGCCACCTTTTGCCCCAAGTTGAGACCAATCAGGAACATCGATGGGTGGCAAGAGGGTGGCTGCTGAAGACCACTTCCATTCCCTTGCATCTGACCATCTCCCCCACCCCACCCGGACTACCCTTGCCTGACAATTTTGAGCGAGTGAGACTCGAAAGAAAAACTTCCCTGAGAGCCATGGCCATTTACCATAACCTCTAGGCTCTAACTGGCCACCAGCTTCTGGCAGGGTGGGACTTCACTACTGAGGCTATTGATTCCAAAAGCAGATCGCCAGTAAGTTCTTAAGTGACTAATTGGAATTTGATCTGGTCAGTTTTCCTGTTGCTTTCTTGGAGTACTAACATCCCAGCAATAGTGACTAAAATATGTACGAGAAGATGCTTAATATTTCTGTTTCTAGTTTCATTTTTATACAATGTCCAAGAAGCTGCAAAATAGCAATTAAATTATTTAAACGGCCCTTGTAAAACCAGTCAATATCCGTTACTTTCAGTTTGTTAGTAGGTAAATTATATGGCCTGCTAACATTTCCAAATAAGGTTGTTTATTAATTTATTATGTGTAGCTGCTGTTGCAACACAGAACTGAATGAAAATGCCCAAAAGGTGGAGTCTCATTGTGCCTTGATTTTTTCCAACCTCTGATCAACATTGTAAGTTGAAATGTATGCAAATTCAGTGTTGATTTGAAGGAGAAACCAAATTACAATGAACAACTGGGAACAAAATTAATTGCTGCTAATAAGGATGGTAATACCATGAAAGCACATCGGGTCAGGCACAGAATCACAGCAGTGTTATGGTACAGAAGGAGGCCATTTGACCCATCATCTAAGAACTAGCTCTCCAAATGGGTGCCATGACTTGGTGCCATTCTCCTGTGTTTTCGCTATACCCTCGTAATGTTGGTCATATTTTAACCAATCAGTTAATGACTTTAGTTTAGATTCCCTACAGTTTGGAAACAGGCCCTTTGGCCCAACAAGTCCACATCAACCCTCTGAAGAGTAACCCACCCAGACTCATTTCCCTACATTTAACTCTGACTAATATATCTAACACTATGTGCAATTTAGCATGGCCAATTCACCTGACCTGCACATCTTTTTGGAATGTGGGAAGAAACCAGAGTACCCAGAGGAAACTCTACACAGCCAGTTACCCAAGGCTAGAATTGAACCCGGGTCCCTGGGGCTGTAAGGCAACAGTGCTAACTGCTGAGCCACCATGCCACCCTTGAATGCCACAACTGAACTTGACTTCACCATACTTCGAAGTAGTGCATTACAGACCTGAATCACTTGTGTGAAAAAGTTTCTTTTCACATCACATTTGCTCCTTTTGCAAATCACTTTGAATCTGTTCCTCTGAATTCTTGATCCTTTTACAAGAGAGAATAATTTCTTCCCAATCTACATTAGCTACCTCAAGATTTTGAAAACTTCTATCAGATCTCCTCTTAGCATTCTTCTCTCCAGTAGATATTATTAAGCTAGAGAGGGTTCAGAAGAGATTTAACAGGATGTTGCCAGGTATGAGTTATAAGGAAAGATTGGATAGGCTGGAATTTTTTTCACTGGATTGTAGGAAGTTAAGAGGTGACCTTATAGAGATTTCTAAGGAGTTTAGTAAGGGTTAATGTTAGGTGCCTTAAGAATGGGGAATTTCAAGACTATGGGGCATATTTTCAAGATGAAGGGAGAGAGATTTTAAAAAGTCATGAGGGGCACATGTTTTATACAGAGGGTGGTTCGCATGAGGAATGAACTTCCTGAAGAAGTGGTGAATGTGGGCACAGTTACAACATTTAAAAGACATTTAGACAATTACATGAATAGGAAAGGTTAAGGAAGATATGGGCCAGGAGCAGGCAGGTGGGATTAGTTTAGTTTGGCATAATGTTTAGCATGGACTGGTTGGACCGAAGAGTCTGTTTCCGTATTGCATGACTCTAGAACAGTCCCAACGTCTTCATTCTATCCTCATAACTGAAATTTCTCATCCCTGGAATCATTCTTGTAAACTGCTTCTGCATTGTCTCCAATATATTCACATCTTTCAGTAGTGTGGTGTACAGAACTGTACACAATATTCCAGCTGTGGCCTAACTCATGTCCTATACAATTCAGCCTAATCTCTGTATTCTGTGGCCCAATGAATAAACATTAAACTGTATACTTTATTAAATAATCTCTTCACCAGTCCTATCATCTTCAATAATCTGTCACCTTGACTCCCCTGATCCTAAACCCTCTTTGGAATTGTACCTCTTATTTTATATTGACTGTCCATTTTCTTGCTATCAAATATGCATAACATTTCTCTGCATTGAATTTTATCTGCCATTTTCTGCCCACTCCACTAACGTGTCAGTATCCTTTTGAAATTTTCACAGTTTACAATGCTTCAAAGTTTCATAACAAACTTTGAATTTGTACTCTGAACATCAACTTCTAGATCATATATAAGGAAAACCAAGACTTCCCTGGGGATCTCCCATACAAATCTTTCTTCAGCTGGAAAAATATTCGTTGATCATTATTTTCAGTTTTGTACAACTCAGCCAAGTTTGTATCCATATTGCCACTGCCTCTTTTATTTCATGAGCTATAACTTTCCTTACAGGTCTGTCATGTGACCCTGTATCAAATGGCTTCTGTAAGTTCATGTACACCATATCAGCATTACCCTCATTGAACCTTTCCATTACCTTTTCAAAAAACTCCAGTAAGTTAGTTGAACATGATTTCCCCTTGAGAAATCCATGATCACTCTTCCAGATCAACACATTTTTTTTCATGTGACTACTAATTCTGTCTTACCCTCCCACTTCCACCAAGGACATGGAAGTCCTGGACAGTCTTCACTGCCAAATCCAAGCCATCCGATGCCTGGAGGAAGAACAACTCATCTTCTGCCTTGGGACCCTCCAACCACCTGGCATCATTATTGATTTCACCAGTTTCCTCATCTCCCCACCCCCTACCTTTATCCCAGATCCAACCCTTTAACTTTGCATCGCCCTCTTGAACTGTCCTTATTGTCCATCTTCCTTCCCACCCTCCCCTCCAACTTATCAACATCACCCCCACCTCCATCTATCTATTACATTCCCAGCTACCTCCACCCAAGCCTCACTTCCACCTTCCTATTCATCTCTCAGCTTCCTCCCCTCCCCCCACCCCACACCCCCCAACATTCCTGGTGAAGGTCGATTCTCCTGCTCCTCAGATGCTGACTCACCTGCTGTGCTTTTCCAATGCCACACTTTTTTATGACTACTAATTCTGTCACTAATAATTGTTTCTTGAAGCTTGCCAACACGGAAATTAAACTGACTGGTCAGCAAGTGCTGTGTTTATCCATATAAACATTTTCAAACAAGTATGTGGTGTTTGCAATTTTCAAGTCTTCTGGCACTTCTCCTGGGTCCAGGGATGAATGAATGATTATAGTTGGTGCTTGTGCATTTTTCATTCTCACTTTCTTCAATAACATTGGATACATCCAGCATTCTCTCAAAGCTGTGTGGCCATCCAACAACTCTGATGATTCATGCATGCAGCATTGACTTCTGGTTCTAGTGACCATTGCCACACATGGACCTAAGGCACTTTAGATGCACCTATGCCTTTTTATGTTTACGTACCAACTATCTATCTAACACTTCTTCCTGACCAATGTTGAAAATCATCCTGGTGATTGAGATTCCTCCTCTATCACCTTGGCCTGGATAGCATCTACCTCCTTGTAAAGACAGATGCAAAGTTTACAATTAATACCTTGCCTCCCTGTGCAAATCTCCGTTCTGGTCCCTAAATGGTCCTACTCCTACTTTTGCTACTTATTTATTATTATTATTATTATTATTACTTATAGAAAACATGGGACACCCTTTTATTTAGTTAAAAACCAAAAGAACTGCAGATATGGTAAATCCGAAACAAAAACAGAAATTGCTGGAACAGCTCAGCAGATCTGGCAGCAGCTGTGAAGAGAAATCAGAGCTAACATTTTGGGTTTGGTGACTCTTCCTCAGAACGTTCTGAGGAAGGGGCACCCCATCTGAAACATTAACTTTGATTTCTCTTTACAGATGCTGTTAGATCTGCTGAGTGTTTTCAGCAATGTCTTTTACATATAGTCATAGAGATGTACAGCACAGAAACAGACCTTTCAGCCCCAACTCATCCATGCTGACCAGATATCCCAATCTAATCTAGTCCCACCTGCTAGCACTTGGCCTATATCCCTCTAAACCCTTCCTATGCATGTACCCATCCAGATGCCGTTTAAATGTTGCAATTGTACCAGCCTCCACCACTTCCTCTGATAGCTCATTCTATACACGTACTACCCTCTGCGTGAAAAAATTGCCCCTTAGGTGTCTTTCATATCTTTCCCCTCTCACTCTAAACCTATGGCCTCTAGTTCTGCACTGCCCCACCCCAGGGAAAAGACTTTGTCTATTTATCCTATCCATGCCCTTCATGATTTTATAAACCTCTATGAGGTCACCTCTCAGCCTTCGACACTCCAGGGAAAACATGCCCCAGCCTAATCAGCCTTTCCCTATAGCTCAAATCCTCCAACCCTGGCAACATCCTTGCAAATCTTTTCTGAAGCTGAAACTTTATTGCTGGAACAGCACAGCAGGTCAGGCAGCATCCAGGGAACAGGAGATTCGACGTTTCGGGCACATGCCCTTCTTCAGGAAGAAGGGCATGTGCCCGAAACGTCGAATCTCCTGTTCCCTGGATGCTGCCTGACCTGCTGTGCTGTTCCAGCAATAAAGTTTCAGCTTTGATCTCCAGCGTCTGCAGACCTCACTTTCTCCTCGAAAATCTTTTCTGAACCCTTTCAACATCCTTCTGACAGGAAGGAGACCAGAATTGCACGCAATATTCCAACAGTGGCCAAACCAATGTCCTGTACAGCCGCAACATGACCTCCAAACTCCTGTACTCAAATACTCTGACCAATAAAGGAAAGCATACCAAATGCCTTCTTCACTATCCTATCTACCTGCGACTCCACTTTCAAGGAGCTATGAACCTGCACTCCAAGGTCTTTTTGTTCAGCAGCACTCCCTAGGAACTTACCATTAAATGTATAAGTCCTGCTAAGATTTGCTTTCCCAAAATGCAGCACCTCTCATTTATCTCAATTCAACTCCATCTGCCACTCTTCAGCATATTGGCCCATGTGATCAAGATCCTGTTGTAATCTGAGGTAACCTTCTTCACTGTCCACTACACCTCCAATTTTGGTGTCATCTGAAAACTTACTAACTATATACCTACTATGTTCATATCCAAATCATTTATATAAATGATGAAAAGTAGTGGACCCAGCAAAGATCCTTGTGGCACTCCACTGGTCACAGGTCTCCGGTCTGAAAAGCAATCCTCCACTATCACTCTCTGTCTTCTATCTTTGAGCCAGTTCTGTATCCAAGTGGCTAGTTCTCCCGGTATTCCATGAGATCTAACCTGGCTAACCAGTCTTCCCATGGGGAACCTTGTTGAATGCCTTACTGAAGTCCATATAGATCCTCTCCACCACTCTGCCCTCATCAATTCTCCCTTGTTATTTTTCCAAAAGAACTCAAGTTTGTGAGACATGATTTCCCACGCACAGCCATGTTGACTATCCCTAATCAGTCCTTGCCTTTGCCTTTCCAAATACATGTACGTCCTGTCCCTCAGGATTCCCTCCAACAACTTGCCCATCACCGGCATCAGGCTCACTGGTCTATAGTTCCCTGGCTTGTCCTTACCACCTTGCTTAAATAATGGTACAATGTTAGCCAATCTCTAGTCTTCTGGCACCTCACTTGTGACTATCGATGATACAAATATCTCAGCAAGAGGCCCAGCAATCACCTCCCTAGTTTCCCACAAGAGTTCTAGGGTACACCTGATCAGGTCCTAGGGATTTATCGACCTTTATGCATTTCAAGACATCCAGCACTTCCTCCTCTGTAATATAGACAGTTTTCAAGATGTCACCATCTATTTCCTCACATTCTATATTTTCCATGTTCTTCTCTAGAGTAAACACTGATGCAAAATACTAATTTAGTATCTCCCCCGTCTCCTGTGGCTTCACACAAAGGCTGCCTTGCTGATCTTTGGGGGGCCCTATTTGCTCCCTAGTTACCCTTTTGTCTGTAATGTATTTGTAAAAACCTTTTGAATTCTCTTTAACCCTATTTGTGGGCGGCACGGTGGCACGTGGTTAGCACTATTGCCTCACAGCGCCAGAGACCCGGGTTCAATTCCCACCTCAGGTGACTGACTGTGTGGAGTTTGCCCGTTCTCCCCGTGTCTGCGTGGGTTTCCTCCGGGTGCTCTGGTTTCCTCCCACAGTCCAAAGATGTGCAGGTCAGGTAAATTGGCCACGCTAAATTGCCCGTAGTGTTAGGAAAGGGGTAAATGTAGGGGTATGGGTGGGTTGCGCTTCGGCGGGGCGATGTGGACTTATTGGGCCGAAGGGCCTGTTTCAACACTGTAAGTAATCTAATCTAATCTATTGCCAAAGTTATCTCATGTCCCCTTTTTGGCACTCATGATTTCCCTCTTAAGTATACTCCGATTGCCTTTGTACTCTTCTAAGAATTCACTTGAGCTTTCCTGTCTTTAACTGACATATACTTCTTTCTTTTTCTTAACCAAATCCTCAATTTCTTTATTCATTCAGCATTCCCTATACCTACCAGCCTTTCCTTTCATCTTAACAGGAAATATTCTCTCTGGACTCTCGTTATCTAATTTCTGAAGGCTTCCATTCGTCCCTTTACTCTGAACATTTGCCCCCAATCAGCTTTTGAAAGTTCTTGCCTCATACTGTCAAATACTGTCTTCCTTCAATTTAGAACTTCAACTGTTGGATGTGATCTATCCTTTTCCATCACTGTTTTAAAATTAACAATTATGGTCACTGGCCCCAAAGTGCTCAACCTCAGTTACCTGCCCTGCCTTATTTCCCAAGAGTAGGTCAAGTTTTGCACCTTCTCTGGTAGGAACATCTGCATACTGACTCAGAAAAGTTTCTTGTACACCTTAACAAATTCCTCGCCATCTAAGCCCTTAACACTTTGGCAGTCCCAGTTTATGTTTGGAAAGTTAAAACTCCCCTACCATAACCACCCTATTATTCTTACAGATAAATGAAATCTCCTTACAAATTTGTTTCTCAATTTCCCACTGACTATTAGGGGGTCTATAATACAATCCCAATAACCTGATTATCCCTTTCATATTTCTCAGTTCCACCCAAATAACTTCCCTGGATGTATTTCTGAGAATATCCTCCCTACTTACAGCTGTAATGCTACCCCTTATCAAAAACACCACTCCCCCTCCTCTTTTACCTTCCTTTCTATCCTTCCTATAGCATTTGTATCCTATAGCATTAAGCTGCCAGTCCTGTCCATCCCTGAGCCACGTCTCTGTAATTGCTATGCGTTTATCTGCTTTCCCTATTAGGCCCCTTGCATTGAAATAAATGCTCATTCCTGATGAAGGGCTCTGGCCCGAAATGTTGATTTTCTTGCTCTTTGGATGCTTCCTGACCTGGTGTGCTTTTCCAGCAACACACTCTCAACTTGAAATAAATGCAGTTAAATTTATCAGTCCTACCTTGTTCCCTGCTTTGTTCCTGCCTACCCTGACTGTTTGACTTGCTCTTTTCTCAACTGTGCCAGTCTCAAATTGATCTCCCTGGGTCCCATGCCCCCCACCCCCATCTTACTAGTTAAATCCTTCCGAGCACCTCTAGCAAATCTCCCTACCAGTATGTTAGTGTCCTTCCAATTCAGGTGCAATCCATCACTTCTACCCCAGAAGAGACTCCAATGATCCAAAAATGTGAATCCTTCTCCCATACACTCGCTCTTCAGCCACACATTCATCTGCTCTATCCTCCTATTCCTACACTTACTAACTCGTAGCACCTGGAGTAAGCCAGATCTTACTACCCTTGAAGACCTCTTTTTAAATTCCTGCCTAACTCTCTACATTTTCCCTTCAGAATCTCATCCTTTTCCCTTCCTATGTTGTTGGTACCAATGTACACAATGACCTCCTGCTGGTCCTTCTCCCCTTGGAGAACATTCTGCACCCTCTGTGAGATATTCTTGATCCTGGCACCAGGGAGGCAACACACCATTCTGACTTTTTGCTGCTGTCCACAGAAACATCCGTCTGTACCCCTGACTAGACAGTCCCCTAACACAATTGATCACTTAGAATCCGATGTACCCCTCATTACATTAGATCCAGTCTTACTACAAGAATCTTGGCTGTTCATGCTACATTCCCCTGAAAGTCCATCATCCCAAACATTTTCCAAAATAGCATACTTGTTTGAAATGGGGATAGCCACAGAAGACTCCCGTACTACCTGCCTACCTCTCCTACCTTTCTTGGAGTTAACCCATCTACCTAACTGTATATGCAGCTTTTCTCCCTTCCTATAACTGCCATCCATCACATCCCCTAACTCTTGTAAATTCCTCATTGCATCTAATTGTTTCTCCAACTGATCCATTCAATCTGACAGGGTTTGAAACCAACAATATTTATTGCAGATATAATCTTCAGCAACCCTTAAACTCTCCCGAAACTCCCACATCTGACAAGAAGAGCATATCTTTCTACTTAAGGCCATTTTGCTCCTTCCAATCTACAGAACCAGAAAATAGCTCCATCTTATTCCTCTACAAAACACTGCTCCAGGCTAACTTCATACGTATGGCTTATATTTTTTTCAAATTAATCAAAAGACAGATCCCAGGAAAAACATATAATCAAGAAAGAACCCACTCTACTCACTACTGTAGATTTACAACAAGACTACACTTAAACTATTCACTTATCTGTTTCTGTGCTGTGACCTCTCCCAAACAGGTTCCAGGATCAGTTGTGAATTTCACTGTTTAAGTTTTCCTGGACACTCTCCGATGTCCAGCAATACATGAAATCAAACAGCAAAGGCAGTAACTGCATAGATTCACTGTTGTGTCAGTTAGCAGTGCGGGTTTCTTTCTCTCTGTCCCTTACAGACCATGTGCTTGCTGCCTTTGTCTGTCTTTCTCCCTTTTAAAAGTGCTGTTGTTTTGACCTTTTTTTTTCCAAAGTTCCAAAACAATTGCAACAGCATATAAAATAGTAATTGCTGTTCCTGGGATTCAAGGAAATCACTTCCAACACCTAAAATACCTCAAAAAGGAGCAGCCTGTTATGGCCAGAAATTTTTCTCATCCTCCATCTTGGATGACCCAAAATCCTGATAGCTGCTTGTTTTTTTCTCATAATTTCTATTTGTTTTTCTAATATTCTTTTTCACCTCATTCTGAACCTTCTTTATTCCCCTCAGTTCTCAAAAATAATTTCTGCCTGCCACCTGTCAAGAGCACACTTTTTCTTTTTATCTTAATTCCTATCTCCTTTGTCATCCAGGGAGCTCTGGATTTGTTTGTTCTTTTGAAGGAATATAGCTTGCCTGCACCTGAACCGTCTACTTTCTGAAGGTAGCCTATTGTTTAGTTATAATTTTTCTAAATAATCTTTCATTCAAAAGCATCCTGCCCAGCTTCATTTTTTGCCCTATTAAAGTGAGTCTCTGTTAATTGATTTTTCTTACTCAGTGTTGATCATTATCATTCTCTACCATCATCTTTAAGTTTACAGCACGATGATCACTGTCTCCTGAATGTTTCCCCATTGACCCTTGATCCACTTGACCCATCTCATTTCCAAGAACCATGTCCTACATTCTTTCTTCTTCAACTGACACATACTGCTGTTAGAAATTGCCCTGAACAAAATCGAGGAAGACTTACCCCTTGCTGGCCCTACACTACATTATAGTGCATACATAGACACAGTCTATACAATTAGATAATTGACCACACTATATAATGACACTATAACGTTGGCATCTCTCTGTAATTCTCTGAGATTTGTTCCTCTATATCTTTCATACTAATTGGTGGTAAAGAGATGACATCGAGAAATGTAATTGCACAATTCTTGTTCCATGCATCTAGTCAAGCTGTTTCTGTCCTTGAACCCTCTGAGAAATTATTTTTCTCCCGAACCACAGCACTTTCTTATCCAATACTGTCACACAGGCTTCTTTCCTTCCTGTTCTTAAAATCTTTTTACTAGGAATATTTACCATGCAGTCCTGCCATTCCTTGAGCCAGGTCTTTGTTATCGCCATGGCACCATATTTCCAAATATTAATCTGCGTTAGTAAAGAATCACAGAAGTGTTATGGCACAGAAGGAGGCCATTTGACAATAATGTGAGATGAAAGCCCTGTAGACCTCTCTCTCATTAGACAGAGATAACTGGTGATGAATTTAATCTGTGGGTCAATATGTCTCAGGCTAGTGGTGAGCTTGAAGAAGGTATGGCCTTCATATTGATCGCAGCTGAGACAAGAACTGAACCCATTTTGTTGGCATTACTCTGCCTTGCAAAGCAGCTGTTCAGTCAACTGAGCTAACTGACCTAATTTCTCACCCCAACAGGATCAGATAACTCAGGAATGGATCCTGTTTGATGAAGATAAATTGTTATTGTTCCCGAGAAATGTCCATTCTCATTTGTGATCCAAGAATTTTTCTTGGGCCCAGGGCTTGCAAGGAACTTGCCACTTCATCCATTAAAAACTGCATCTACAAATGTGTCACTGGCACTTTCCATTTATACTGGCATTTTGATTACTGCCATCTCACTTTTAAATGGAAAGTGATTCAGCAGAAATCCATATTGATATGCAAATCCGAATCTAATGATTTAAAAAAAAGATATTTTCCGAATTTTGAAAAACAAATATGTGGAGTCTATTTGGACTGTCACAGGGAGGCATAAGCAAAAGTATTCAAAAATACATCTGATCCTCATTATAAAAAATTCCAATTCAGGACAGATTGAATATTTAATTATCTTCAAAAGTAAATTTATTTGCTAAGAGGCATTTCTGGTCAAAAGTGCAAAATAAATATGAATAGTTTTCCCTGATTGACATTAAAGTGCCTTTTACTGTTTTAAAAATCAATGTTTGTTAAATGTTTGATTATTATTCAACTGTTTATTGCTATATATTATTGCTTTTTTGAATAGTTTATCTCTTTATTGGATTTTTTTCTGAAAATTGTAGTTCATTTTGAAGAATTCTGTGCTGGTCAATGCGATTGATATAAGTATTGGAAAAATATGTCTTGTCCCCTATAAAACATCTATTTCAGTCAGTATCAGCATCACTTAAATCAGTTACAGCAGCATTTAGATGTAGAATACAGGTCTCTCAACATTTCCTTCTACAAACTTCCTTACCCACAGTGGGACTGTCACAGTGTAGTCCCAAATCGTATCACGTTATGGTATTGAACTTGCAATCATTGGCAGCTGGGTTTGGGACTTTCACAATGGGAAGCAGAACTTTCACCTCAGTGTCCTGAGATAGACTTTAAATTAATTCCTTTTCTATAGTTGCCATCTACTGTCTTTCTCATACATACATGTTTGATGTACATTAATCCAATCATTTTCACAGCTCGGCAGCTGAATGCAAATGCTTGTGTCTTCCCTCTAAATGGGCAGTGTAATCAAAATCTCAACAAATGACAGTATAGTAGCTGTGCAAAAGGGAGTGATTTATTTTATGGTGGTTTTATTGCAAAATGGTTCATCCTGAATGTTTGTCTGAGGAAAATCATGAGGGAGTGAACCCTTTTATTGCAAGTGACTATAACAGAACCTACTGCATTTGTAAAGGCTGAGTCCTGTTAACAATCTCTAATTTATTGCTCTGTTAATGTGTTAATTTACGCAAGCACTACTTCAATAAAAGTCTGAAATCAGACCAGTCTGGAGTTGAAACCTAGGATTATAAACACAAGACATGGGCACTTAGCCAAGAACCCTGACTGCACTGTGCCCAGTTTGTTAATTGTAGTATACTTAAGCATTCAAATTGGAGGGTGGGATGTATGCACTCAAACCGTTCTACCTTCATTGATAGGAGAACCCAACACAACTGTATAAATAAAATCTGAAACAATTGCAACTATCTTCATAAATGCTGAGTGGATGATTCATCTTGGCCTCCCCAAAATGTGCCACCATCATAAATGCCAGTCTTCTGCCAGTTTGATTCACTTCATATGATATCAAAAAACACAGTTGGTGGCACTGGAAAGTGCAAAGGCTGTGGGCCTTGACAACATACCAACAATAGTAATGAAGACTTGCGCTCCAGAACCTGCTGCATCCCGAGCCAATTTGTCCCAGTACAGTGACAACTCTGACATCTACCTGATAATGTGGAAGGTTGCCCAGGTATCATTTGCGCACAAAAAGTAAGTCCAATCCAATCTGGCCAGTTCTCACTCCATAAGTCTACTCTCAATCATCAAAAAAATGATGGAAGGTGTCATCAACAGTGCCATTAAGCAGCACTTGCTTGGTGAAAACACGATCATGATGCCCAGTTTGGGTTCTGCCATGGCCACCCATCATATTACAGCCTTATTTCAAACATGGACAAAATAACTGAATTCCTGTGATGAGGTGAGAGTGATAGCCTTTGACATCAATATCACATTTGACATTCAATAGTGTTACTGTTACTGAATCCCCCACCATACATGTCCATGGAGTTACCATTGACTAGAACTTTTCTAGCCATATAAGTATATTGGCTAAAACAGCAGGTCAGAGGCCAGGAATACTGTAGCAATTAACTCCCCTCCTGACTCCCCAAAGTGTGTCAACATTTATAAGGCACAAATGAGGAATGTGATGGCATAGTCCCCCCTTGCTTGGATGAGTGCAGCTCAAACAATCTTCACGAAACTTGACACCATCCAGGACAAAGCAGCCCATTTGCTTGGCACAATATCCACAAGCATCCACGTCCAACACTCAATGGCAGCAATATGTAGCATTTACAAGATGCACTGCAGAAATTCACCAAAGATCCTTGGACAGCACCTTCCAAGTCCATGACAACTTCCTCTAGAAGGACAAGGACAGAAAATGTATGGGAACAGCACCAATTCCAATTCACTATCCTGACTTGGAAATATGTTGTTATTCCTTCAGTGTTGTTATGTCAAAATCCTGAAATTCCCTCCCTAATGGCATTGTGGGACTATCTACAGTGCATGGAGAAAGTGAGAACTGCAGATGCTGGAGATCAGAGCTGAAAACGTGTTGCTGGAAAAGCGCAGCAGGTCAGGCAGCATCCAAGGAGCAGGAGAATCGATGTTTCGGGCATGAGCCCTTCTTCAAGAAGACAGCTCACCACCACCTTCTCAAGGGCAACAATAAGTGCTGGCCCATATCCCAGGAGTGAATTTTTAAAAATGCCCTGACCTAATGGAACAGACTGCTCAGCAGTTGTCCTGGGTGCACACTTGAAACTGCATTAAACCCATTGTATAATTGGGTTCTGATGCCTCTTCCACCTCACTTTGAGCAATTGGATTGAACAATAGCTTACAGGTAGTCCTTCTATAATGCGATAGTTGTGTTCTTGTGCAACCCTGTGTTATAGAAAAATCACGCTTTAAGAACAGTGCTTAAAGTGTTGGTGATGTATCATGTTACAGCCAACACACATTTTAAAAGTTTGCGCTTTAGAAACTGTGCCCCCAGTTTGTCAATTGTGTCATAGCAAATTCATGTTAATGAAATGCGGAGTACAGCAGAACAACCTGGACTGTCACTTTCCTCAGACTCTAAGACTTACCGCCTGAATGAATCAAATGACATTTTCACTTAACTTCTCTGAGACCATAAGACATAAGAGCAGAAGTAAGCCATTCAACCCATCAAATCTGTTCTACCTTTCCTTGAGATCATGGCTGATGTGATAGCCCTCAACTCCACTTTGCTGCATTTTCCTTATAATCCTTGAATCCCTTGCCAATTAAAAATCTGTCTATCTCGGCCTTGAATGTACCTAATGAACTGGCCCTGACAGCTCTCTGCAGTAAAGAATTCCATAGATTCATGACCATCTGAGGGAAGAAATTCCACTTCATCTCTTGCTTATTCTGAAAATATGCCCTCTGGTCCTAGATTCGCCCAGAAAAAGAAACAACCTTTCCACCTCTACCCTGTCAAGTACTGAAATATTCTTTTATATTTCAATAAGGTTGCACATCATTCATCTAAATTCCAATGCATACAGGCCAAAACTACTCAACCTCTCCTCATAAGACAATCCTTCTATACCTGATATCAGCCTAGTGAGTCATCTCTGGATTACCTCCAATGTCAGTGGATCATCCTTTAGATAAAGAGCCAAAAACTCTTTACAGTCTTCCAACTATGGTCTGATTGATACCTTGCATACTTCTGCAAAATCTCCTTTCCTTTGTTTTCCATTATCTTTGAAATAAAGCATAACATTTAATTTGCCTTCCCTTTTAATCATTTTATTTGGATGCCAGTTTTTTTTTATATTTCATGGATAAGCACTCCCAAAGCCCTCTGTGTTGTATCATTCTGCAGTCTTTCTCTATTTAAATAATATTTAGTTTTACTATTCTTCCTGCCAAAGTGCATAACCTCACATTTTCCCACACTTGCCAAGATTTTTGCCCGCTCGCTTAACCTGTCTATATCCTTTTGCAGACTCCTTGTGTCATCCTCACCACTTACCTTCCCACCTATTTTTTTCATTTGCAAAATTGATGAATTCATTTTCAATTTCATTCATTTTCCACATTCACTTTCCTCATTCACATTATTAATAAATGTTGTAAGTAATTGTGTCCCCATCACTGATCCCTGTGGCACTCCACTATTAGGAGAAGAAGTGACATTTCTGGCTTGACACTAATGGCTGGCTGCTTTTCCTCCAGATGCCCTTTGCTTGCATCCAAATAGCAAGTATTATGGGCTATTAATTGTGCCCACAACACGTTTGTACTTTTTTTTTAATGAAGCCAGCGGATCAATGTGATATAGTCCCACTGCTGGCGTCATTAAGTGTGTGCTGCATGCACTGCTTTGAGATCACACATTGAATCAGACCCGATTCAATTTCTAGGCCTTCGAGTTTTGAATGGTTACAAACTGAGGGATGATTAATGATATTTGCATAAGTGGAACACATACTTAAATAAAGACGATTACAGTCATTTTCAGACCTTGTTACTTCTCCTTATTTTTATGCCTATTTTGCTTTATGTCAGTGTTCACAATAGATGAGCTTGATGAAGTATTCTAGGCCTTATGCTGACTCCCACAACCTGTGTCTAAATGTTAATTGCACAGACAAATTGCCACTTCAGAAATTATTCCAAGCATTTTTAAGAAGCTGGTGACAATGTGGATGTTAGCCTGTTCTGTGATATATTAATTGCAAGCAATAACCTGCAATATTGCTTGGTTTCACTAAGTATTGTTTATTGAATTGATCCTATTTTGAAAAAATGTTTCAAGAGATGCAAATGGGATTCAATTCTCAGAGGCTACATCTACCAATTGAGACTGTTCGAATTGCAGAGTGCCTTAAATTGTGAATATTGTGAAAAGCACAGGTGTTTGCCATCCACTTGACATTTTTTTCTGCAACATCAAATCTCTGGAAGCTACTTTAAACTGATAGTGTTATTGAAGCGAGGATGAGCTTAGCAATGCTCAGTTATGTCAGGGATAGAATTCACCTCTGTGCAGAAATACTTAGGGAAAAAATCTTTGAAATATGGTAAGAAAATGCAAAGAGAAAGGGACCAAACTATCGCTTAAAAGTGGAAGCAATGTAGCCCTGGGCAGGATCTGGCATAGGTGACTATTGCCATTTGTGAGAGCTGACATCTGCACCTGCGAAGGTTAGCCACTGTGGATGTATTCTGTAAAGAGCTTCATTTAACTGCAGTTCAAGTGGCTGTTTCTGTAACTTTAACCTGGGAATGACATGTTCATGGTACTCAGGTTCCCTGAAATAACATTTAAGACCACTATCAGATGAGTTCCCCAATACAGAAATAACCATTTCCCTGGGGATGATTTGTAGCTTAGGTGCATCTTGCCCTAATCTGCCATGTCTGTTTCAGGACATATTTCCTGTTTGACAAACCTTCTTTTCATATCTTGAGGCTGACAGCATCAAGTGGCATTATGTACTTGTTATTGTGTTCACCTGCCCATTTTGGGGTTTTATTGTGCACAATATTGGAAAAGGCAAAAAAAGGTGGATTAGTTGTCAGGTTATTAGTTTCTAATATTGACAGTTTGGACTATAGTATTGCCTCCAAAGCTCAGATGTTTTGAAACCGCTAATCCTCTTTTGGGGTATTATCTGATAAAGTATGCCATCAAAGGGTTCATGTTATTTACCGTCAGATAAATGTTGGAGGTGGTAGTTGTGGGGAGAAAAATATGAACTGAGAGCTTCGTGATTTATCCTGAAGCCCTTTCCTAGAACAACAAACAATGTTGGAACACTGATATTCAGACCATTCCAGACTGAAAATATTGCTCTCTCTCTCAAGTCCAGCGAAACAGTAATTAAAAAAAATAGAAAAGTTAATGCTCAGTTATCTTATTCCTGATTTTTTTTTAAGTTAACATTTATTCTCTAAGAATCTTAATAAGAAATGACAGGGATATTTTCCCTCAGTTTACCTCTAGGAATGGTCACAATGTCCCATTACAGTAATAAGAAGTTGCAGTCTGCATGTATATACAGCATTCTTACATTCCCATTCCTCTTCAGTAATTTTATTGGATGTAGGAACACAGGAATAGGATTAACCACTTCAGTCTGTTCTGCCATTTTAAGCAGATGGTGTTTGATCCATATTTCAAGCCCATCCAAACTACCTTTGCTCCGTTCCATTTAATACTGTTATGGTAACAAAAATATGAACCTGAGTTTTGAATCTGGTCTTGTCTCAGCAATCTATTTCAAGGAATGTGTTCCAGTTTTTCTTTGTGAAGCTTCCTGATGACATCCCTGAATGGCTTGGCTCTTAATTTTAAGGACCTGTCCAACCAGAGGAAATGGTGTATTCTTCTCTCTCTACCTTTATCAAATCCTTTAAACTTAAATACCTTCGTTAGAAGTATTTACACTGAAAATCTGCAATCAGATTTCTCTTCGGGCAACCTTATTCATACCATGCAATGTATGATAGTTTGTCAAGATATTAGCTGGCCACTTTGGGGCACATTATTAAATATAATTTTGAATATCTTAACATTAAGATTGCATGTTCTATCCAAACATATTTTTTCCAATACGAATATCAAAACATTATCCATTTCAACTAATAATTTAAATACTTTTTATATTTATTCAAGAATAGCTCAGATCTTTTGTAATAATGCATTTTTGCATCACACCAAAAACAAATTCCTGATTAGATGTTATAATATTTTTGTAGATGATTGACCCCTTTATCTAAACAAAGTACGCAGAGCTGGAGTCTCTTTTTAAATCTAAGTCACTCTTATATCATGCTGGGGTTGGATTAGCTCAGTTGGTTGGACAGTTTTTAAAGCAGTGTGATGTCAGGACCATGGGTTCAATCTCTGCACTAGTTGAAGTAACCCTGAAGGAGTCTCCCTTTCGACTTCTCCCCTTGCCTGAGGTATTGCGGCCCTTGGGTTAAATCACCGCCAGTAGTCTCTCTCTAATGGGAGAGCTGTTCTTTGGTCTGCTAAGATGATGGTGACTTGACTTAAATACAATGCTTCTGTACCAATGAGTGTACCTTCCTACTTTAACTATATTTGTTGCTGAGAGTCTAGGATCTGAAGGCATAGTCTTAGAATAAAGCGATGCCAATTTAAGACTGAGATAAGGATGAATTTTTTTCTGAGGTTTGAGAGTTTTGGGAACTCCTTGTCACAGAGAGCTTTAGGGGCAGAGTCCTTGTTTTTATTTAAGGCTGAGATTGATCAGTTTGGGAATCAAGAGTTAAAAGAAAAAGATGAGAGTGGAAATGAGGAATGTCAAATCAGTCATGATCCTATTGAATGGCAGAGTAGGCTTCAGGGGTGTTCAAGACCTACTCGGTTCCTATTTCTTACAGTTTTATTAAACAAACCCTGGTTGAAGTTTAAGTGAAGAAGTACTGTTGGAAATCTGATTGCTTTAGTGAATTACTGTTTATTGCATTCACCACAGAAAACAATATCTTTTAAAAAAAATGTTTGAAGTTACTGTTATACTTTAAGAGCTGAAAAGTTGACAAAATCTCACATTTTAATACTTTTACAGTAACACCTTTCTAAAGCATTTGACTAAATGCATTTTTTGACAGAGGTTTTACCTACCGATCAGAATGTCTCTCTTTTTCCTTTCAGCCCAATCGAAAAGGGAACTCTTCACTTCATCCTCTAAAATAGACATGCAATTCTCCTAGAAGTAGGCCAAAATGATTCTTAGCTCCTGAGGGTTTACTTTTGATATTCTACTCTGTCCATTCTAGAAATATTTAACTTCAGGCTGTCTATTACAGTGAGAGATTTCCTGGAGATTTCTCCCTCTAGCTAAAGCGAGGCAAATCTTCCAGCTCCAACTTAACGCCCCATGAATTTGATATTTCCTTTTTGAACACAAGCTCCCATCCACATTCATTTGTACAGAGCCATCGCATCTTGTTTCTTTCTTTTAATCTCCCTCTTGTGGATCCTAACAGATACTTATCTGTGTGTTTTCATTGTGACTTAGTAACCTTTCCCCTTTCAAAGACCATCTTTGTGGTGATTTGAATCATGTTAGCCTTGTATTAAGATAGAAATACTGATTAGTTATTCTTGAGACCTTTCTATTATCTTGAGAAAATAATAGATAGATTAAAGCATTAGCTGTTTATAACCTCTACCACCTTGAAGGACAAGGACAGCAAGTACATCAGAATTTAACTATCTAAAAAGTTCCTCTCCAAACCATTCACCATTCAGGCTTGGAAATATATCTCATTTCCTTCAGTGTCACTGGATCAAATTCCTGGAACCGCCTTTGTAATGGCATTATCGATATATGTACACTAAATGGATTGCAGCAGTTCAAGAAGGCAGCTCACCACAATTTTCTTACGGGCAATTAAGGATTGGAAATAAGTGCTGGTCCAGCCAGCAATGCCTACATCCTATGAATGAATAAAAATTCCTACACTTTCCTGGTATCTTGTAGGCTCTCAGTATATCTGCTGTTAACACACAGGCTGCTGGCATAATTTCCATGTGTAAAAACCTTGTACCTTCTTCCCCAGTAAAATAGGCTGGCCTTCTTCAAATCCTGAACAATCAAACCACCTGAGCCTGTCACCAAGGAGACTCCTGAACAAATCACATGGCCCCTTCAATGACATTGCAATCTTTTAAACTTTGTAATTGTTTCCTCTAGAGAAAGAGAGCATTTGAAAGAAAATTTGGGCAGCAAACTTTGTTTGTGAAGGTGAAAGATTAGATTAGATTTGTGGTCCTCCCTTTGCTAACAAATGACTCAATAGGCAACTTTATGTAATTACTAGTTTAGCTCAGATCATGGAAGAGGAACATCAATGTATAAGTCCTGTCAATTAGCCTGCCAAAGTTGGTTTCTTGGGCCAGATTTTCTGCCAAGTCAGGTTGGCTCAGGAGCTCTTTAAGCAGGCTTGCTGTTTTAAAGGTCCAATTCGCAATTACATCTCTGGGAGTTCATGATGTGAGGAGGGCCCTTTAAAAATGTGGGCTGGTACAGGTCACAAGCCCAAATCCAGTACTCCTGACCAGATCAGCTCCATTGCAGAGATTGGCATGGTACCTGAGAACTACCTGTTGTGAACCATAGTCTGCATGAGGCACCCTTTTGATTGATAAGTTCCAAAATTCCTCCTCATGCCCACCTATACCAAAGGATGCCTCTCCTCCCACACCCATGGCCTATCCTATGCCCCGTACAAAGTTACACTGCTGCTGCTGAAATGCTCATTCATAAACTGTCCACTCTGTAGAAGCAGAGAATGCTATATAAAACACTGATTAATTCAAAACTTGTCCCAGTATTTTAAAAATACTCCATTCATTGGAACCCTACAGCAATGACAATCATTCAGACCTTAAAGTTTCACTAACCAAAACTGCAAAGGCACTTGGAATCATGTAACCTTCTGTAAGTTAACATTGTGGAGTTCTAGCGAGATCAGGCAGTCAGGGCTGTCAGTCAACTAGGGGGTCAGCTGTTTCAACAATCTAATGGTTGTCTAAGCTCTCAGCAAGGAATACACAATAAGGCTTCATCTTGGGTCTTGGAGGTACTGCTGAAGTTCAAAATTGATTCGACCAGCAGCATTCGGAGTCTGCTTACCCTCCTTTATTCAAGAACTGACTTGCAGGTTGCCTATGTTAAAATTGGGAGAAAGTGAGGACTGCAGATGCTGGAGATCAGAGCTGAAAAATGTGTTGCTGGAAAAGCGCAGCAGGTCAGGCAGCATCCAAGGAGCAGGAGAATCGACGTTTTGGGCATAAGCCCTTCTTCAGGAATGAGAAGGGTGTGCCAAGCAGGCTAAGATAAAAGATAGGGGGGAGGGACGTGGGGGATGGGCAGTGGGAACCTGCATGTCCTTGACGGAGTGGGAGGGGGAGTTAAAGTGTTCAGCCACAGGGCGGTTGGGCTGGTTGGTGCGGGTGTCCCAGAGGTGTTCTCTGAAGCGCTCTGCAAGTAGGCGGCCTGTCTCCCCAATGTAGAGGAGGCCACATTGGGTGCAGCGGATGCAGTAAATGATATGTGTTATTTGCCCAATGTGTTCCTGCTTTATGCCCCAGTACCAAAGCCACAAAGCTTGCACTAAAGTCCAACCCAGAAACAAATAACAGGCAGCAGCCTCCCATTCTCTATATCAATGAGAATGAGAGAATTTGAATAGGTTAATGATTAATATAAAAGGGAACACAAAAATCATTTGTAAACAAATCAGTTGTAAATGTTAAGTATAAAGGTGTGGTCAATTAGGGATGAAAAGGATTGTTATGTCTGTTGAGGCAGAGGGAATGGCTGAAATAAATTCTTTGTGTCTGTTGAACTTAAGAGTGGAAGTTGCTATTATAACAGTACAAGAGGAGACCGTTGCAATATTGGATAATAAAGTCATAATTAAAGAGCAGATACTTCATAGGATGCCAGTCTTCAAAGTAGAAATGTTTTCTGGTCAGATGGATAAGTGGGAAGTAAGAGCAGGAATTGCAGAGGTTCTGGTCACAATCTTCCAATCCTCCTTGGATAAGGGAGGATTTGAAATGTCATCTCGTTCAAAAAGTCAGAGACAGATAGATTCAGCTACTCCAGGTCAATCAGCGAAATGTTAGTGGTGGGGTGGGCCAACTTTAAGACACATTAAGCTAGGAAAAAAAAGAGAGTTGATGCGCATAATACAGTTAGTTAAAAGAATTTTGACAAAAGTACAACATAATAAATATGTTGGTAAGTCGAAATGAACAGTGGTTTTAGGATGCAACAATGCCTAAAGGACAGAAACAGAAGGTTGTGAACAATTAGTTTTCAGACTAGAGGGAGTATACAGTGATGTTCCTGAGATTCAGGATTGCTGCTCTCTTGGTTATACATTAATGATTTGAACCTGGGGATAGGACACAATTTTAAAATTTGCATTTGACAACAAAACTTGAAGGCAGATAAGAATAGGGAAAAAGACAATCAAATGTGTGTACTTGCCAAACACGTAGAATTATAGAGATGTACGCCACGGAAACAGACACTTGGTCCAACTCATCCATGTCGAACAGATATTCTAAGTTAAACTGGTCCCATTTGCCAGCACTTGGCCCATATCCCTCTAAACACTTCCTATTCATAAGCCCATTCAGATGCCTTTTTAAATGCTGTAATAGTACCAGCCTCCAACACTTCCTCTCATTCCATACACACACCACCACCTGCGTGAAAAATTGCTTCTTAGGTCCCTTTTAAATTTTTCCCCTCTCACCCTAAACCTATGCCCTCTAGTTCTGGATTCCTCCACCCCAGAGAAAAGACCTTGTCTGTTTATCCTATTCATGCCCCTCATTATTTTATAAACCTCTATAAGGTCACCCCTCAGCCTCCAAAGCTCCAGGGAAAACAACCCCAGCCTATTCAGCTTCTCCCCACAGCTCAAACTTTCCAACCCTGACAACATCCTTGTAAATCTTTCCTGAACCCTTTCAAGTTTCACACAATTGTTCTGATAGGAGGGAAACCAGAATTGCATGCAACATTCCAAAAGTGGCTTAAATCAATGTCCTGTACAGCTGCAACATGACCTCCTAACTCCTATACTCAGCACTCTGACCAATAAAGGAAAACATACCTAATGCCTTTTTCACTGTCCTATCTACTTGCAACTCCTCTTTCAAGAAACTATGAACATGCATTCCAAGGTCTCTTTGTTCAGCAACACTCCACAGGACCTTACAATTAAGTGTATAAGTTCTGCTCTGATTTGCTTTTCTAAAATGCAGCACCTCACATTTATCTAAATTAAACTCCATCATCCACTCCTCAGCCCATTGGACCATCTGATCAAGATGCCGTTGTACTCTGAGGTAACCTCCTTCGCTGTCCACTACACCTCCAATTTTTGTCTCATCTGTAAACTTACTAACTATACCTCCTATATTCACATCCAAATCATTTATATAAATGATGAAAAGCAGTGGACTCAGCACTGATCCTTGTGGCACTCCATTGGTCACAGGCCTCCAGTCTGAAAAGCAACCCTCCATCGCCACCCTCTGTCTTCTACCTTCGAGCTAGTTCTGTATCCAAATGGTTAGTTCTCCCTGTATTCCATGCGATCCAACCTTGCTAACTAGCCTACATGAGGAACCCTGTAGAACACCTTACTGAAGTCCAGAAAGATCATACCCACCGCTCTGGCCTCATCAATCCTATTCGTAACTTCTTCAAAAAACTCAATCAAGTTCGTGGGACATGATTTCCCACTCACAAAGCCATGCTGACTATCCCTAATGTGTCTCTGCCTTTCCAAACACATGTAAATCCTGTCCCTCAGGATTCCCTCCAACCACTTGCTCACCACTGATGTCTGGCTCACTGGTCTATAGTTCCCTGGCTTTTCCTTACCACCTTTCTTGAATAGTGGCACCACATTAGCCAACCTCTAGTTGGCACCTCATCTGTGACTATTGATGATACAAGTACCTTAGCAAGGGGCCCAAAAATCTTCCCTTGCTTCTCACAGAGTTCTAGGGTACACCTGAGCAGGTCATAGAGTCATAGAGATGTACGGCATGGATACAGACTCTTCAGTCCAACTCATCCTGGGGCTTTATCCACCTTTATGCATTTCAAGACATCCAGCACCTCATCCTCTGTAATAGGAAGACATTTCAACATATCACCACCTATTTCCCCAGATTCTATATATTAAGACTAGAAGACTATAAAACATAGGAGTGTAAGGCCATTCGGACCACTGGACCACTCCACCATTTAATCATGCCTGGTGGGCATTTCAACTCTACTTACCCGCACTCTCCCCATAGCCCTTAACTCCTTGCGAGATCAAGAATTTATCAATCTCTGTCTTGAAGACATTTAATGTCCCAGCCTCCACTGCACTCTGTGGCAATGAATTCCACAGGCCCACCACTCTCTGGCTGAAGAAATGTCTCCTCATTTCCATTCTAAATTGACTCTCTCTAATTCTAAAGCTGTGCCCATGGGTCCTAGTCTCCCCTTCCAACGGAAACAACTTCCCCGTGTCCACCCTTTCTAAGCCACACATTAACTTGTAAGGTTCTATTAGATCTCCCCTCAACCTTCTAAACTCTAATGAATAAAATCCCAGGATCCTCAGCAGTTCATCATATGTTAGGCCTACCATTCCAGGGATCATCTATGTGAATCTCCGCTGGACATGCTCGAGTGCCAGTATGTCCTTCCTGAGGTGTGGGGCCCAAAATTGGGCACAGTATTCTAAATGGGACTTAACTAGAGTTTTATAAAGTCTCAGAAACACATCACTGCTTTTATATTCCAAACCCCTTGAGATAAATGACATTACTTGCACTTTCTTAATTATAGACTCAACCTGCAAGCTAACCTTTAGAGAATCCTGGACTAGCACTGCCAGATCCCTTTGTACTTCCGCTTTATGAATTTTCTCACCGTTTAGAAAATAGTCCATGCCTGTAATCCTTTTTCCAAAGTGCAAGACCTCGCATTTGTTCATGTTGAATTTTATCAGCCATTTCCTGGACTTCTCTCCTAAACTGTCTAAATCTATCTGCAACTTCCCCAACCCCCTCAGTACTACCTGCTTGTCCATCTAACTTCATATGATTGGCAAACTTTGCCAGAATTCCTTCATCCAGATCATTAATATATAAAGTGAACTGCTGTGACCCCAACATTGAAGCCTGCAGGACACAATAGACAATAGACAATAGGTGCAGGAGTGGGCCATTCAGTCCTTCGAGCCTGCACCGTCATTCAATATGATCATGGCTGATCATTCCTAATCAGTATCCTGTTCCTGCCTTATCTCCATAACCCTTGATTCCACTATCTTTGAGAGCTCTATCCAACTCTTTCTTAAATGAATCCAGAGACTGGGCCTCCACTGCCCTCTGGGGCAGAGCATTGCACACAGCCACCACTCTCTGGGTGAAGAAGTTTCTCCTCATCTCTGTCCTAAATGGTTTACCCAGAATTTTTAAGCTGTGTCCTCTGGTTCGGCACTCACCCATCAGCGGAAATATGTTTCCTGCTGCCAGAGTGTCCAATCCTTTCATAATCTTATATGTCTCAGATCCCCTCTCAGTCTTCTAAACTCAAGGGTATACAAGCCCAGTCACTTCAGTCTTTCAGTGTAAGGTAATCCCGCCATTCTAGGAATTGACCTCGTCAACCTATGCTGCACTCCCTCAATAGCCAGAATGTCTTCCCTCAAATTTGGAGACCAGAACTGCACACAGTACTCCAGGTGTGGTCTCACCAGGGCCCTGTACAGCCCTGGTGAGTATAGAAGCAGAAGAACCTCTTTGCTTCTATACTCAATTCCTCTTGTTATGAAGGCCAGCATGCTATTAGCCTTCTTCACTACCTGCTGTACCTGCATGCTTGCCTTCATTGACTGGTGTAGAAGAACACCCAGATCTCTCTGTACTGCCCCTTTACCTAAATTGATTCCATTTAGGTAGTAATCTGCCTTCCTGTTCTTGCCACCAAAGTGGATAACCATACATTTATCCACATTAAACTGCATCTGCAATGCATCTG
>NC_057731.1:29783180-29805432 GCF_004010195.1 Chiloscyllium plagiosum | reverse complement strand
GTCATTCCTGCTAAGGTATTGCACCATTGAACTTTGGCCAGTTCCTCCCTCATAGCTCCATAGTTCCCTTTATTCAACAGAAGTACTGTCACTTCCGACTGTATCCTCTCCCTCTCAAATTGGCAGTTTGAAGCTTAATGTATATGGTCACTACTTCCCAATGGCTCCTTCACTTCGAGGTCTCTGACCAATTCTGGTTCGTTACACAATGCCAGATCCAGAATTGCCTTCTCCCTGGTCGGCTCCAGCACCAGCTGCTCTAAGAATCCATCTCTGAGGCACTCCACAAAGTCTCTTTCTTGAGGTCCAATACCATCCTGACACCACTTATCACCGGCTGCCATTCTGAAAAAGAACCTTTTATCCCAACTCTCTGTCTTCTGGCAGACAGCCAGTCCTCAATCCATGCCAGTAGCTCACCTTGAACACCATGGGCCCTCACCTTACTCAGCAGCCTCCCATGAGGCACCTTACCAAAGGCCTTTTGAAAGTCTAGATAGATAACATCCACTGGGTTTCCTGGTGTAACCTACTTGTTACCTCTTCAAATAACTCCAACAGTTTTGTCAGGCAGGACCTCCCCTTACTAAATCCATGCTGACTTGTTCTAATCTGACCGTGCACTTGCAAGAATTTAGAAATCTCATCCTTAACGATGGATTTTAGAATTTTACCAACAACCGAGGTTAGGCTAATCGGCCTATAATTTTCCATCTTTTGTCTTGATCCTTTCTTGAACCAGGGGGTTACGATAGCAATTTTCCAACCATCTGGGACTTTCCCTGACTCCAGTGATTTTTGACAGATTACAAACAATGCTTCTTCTACTTCCTCAGCCTCTTCCCTCAGAACTCTAGGATTTAGCCCATCTGGGCCAGGAGATTTACCAATTTTTAGACTTTTAGCTTTTCTAGCTCTTTCTCTTTTGTAATGACTACCATACTCAACTCTGCCCCTTGACTGTCCTTAATTGTTGGGATATTACTCATGCCTTCCACTGTGAAGACTGACGCAAAGTACTTACTCAGTTTTTCAGCTATTTCCTTATCTCCCATCACTAGCCTTCCAGCATCAATTTGGAGCGGCTCGATGTCTACTTTTGCCTCTTGATTGTTTCTTATGTACTGAAAGAAACTTTTGCTATCATTTCTAATATTACTGGCTAGCCTACCTTCATATTTGATCTTCTCCTTCCTTATTTCTCTCTTTGTTATCCTCTGTTTGTTTTTGTAATCTTCCCAATCTTCTGATTTTCCAGTGCTTTTGGCCACTTTGTGGGCTCTCCCTTTTTCTTTGATACATTTCCTGACTTCTTTTGTCAGCCATGGCTATCTGATCAACAGGATAATCTTTATTTTCTGTACGGTGTCCTCAATTATACCCAGAAACTTCTGCCATTGTTGCTCTACCACTAGGCTCTGCTTCCAGTCTATTTTCGTCAGTTCCTCTCTCATGCCCCTGCAACTGTAACACCATTACATCTGATTTTGCCTTCTCTCTTTCAGACTGCAGACTGAACTTTACCATATTATGATTGTTGTCTCCTAAGTGTTCCCTTATTTTAAGATATTTTATAAAGTCTGGCTCATTACATAGCACTAAGTCCAGAATAGCCTGCTCCCTTGTGGGATCCATCACAAGCTGTTCCAAAAAGCCATCCTGTAAGCATTCCATGAATTCCCTTTCTTTGGATCCATCAGCAACATTACTCCTTTAGTCCACCTACATATTGAAGTCCACCATGATCACCGTGACCTTGCCTTTCTGACATGCTTTATCTATTTCCCAGTATACCTTGTGCCCCTAGTCCTGACTGCTGCTAGGAGGTCTGTACATAACTCCCATTAAGTTTTTTTTGCCATAGTGGTTCCTCAACTCCACCCACAGAGACTCCACCATTATCTTCCATGCCCTTCTCCACACTAAACACTTGCAGATAAAATCAGTGCAAAAAAGAGTGATGCAATATAATTTTGGGAGAAAGAACAAGGAGAAATAATCTGAACTAAATCTGAACTTTTTAAAGAAAAAAATAGGAACAGAAAGATTGAGTGAGTATATATTATAAATCTTTAAAGAGATGGCACTATAAGTTAACCAAGCAGTTAATAAAGCATACTGAAACTAAAGTACAGGGATAGAGAACAAATGCCATGCTCATCCACTTTAAACATTAATTTAGCCCCAACTGGAGTATTGTGGGTATTCTGCACCCCATGTTTTGGGTAGTCTTTGGAGAGAGTACTGAAGAGATTGACGAAATTGTTTCAGAGATGTGAAATTGCAGTTAGATTAATAAACAGGAAAAGGTGGGATTCTTCTCAGAAAAAAGAAGGCTAACTGAAGATTTCATGGAAATGTTTAAATGAAAAGAAACATTTCAGGATACTGGAGAGTCAAGAACAAGTAAGCACAAGTGTTAAAGTGATCAGCAAAAGAACCAGGAGCTGACATAAGGAAACACTTCTTTATGTAATGATTAGTTAAGAATTGGATTACACTGCCCAATATTGGTGAATACAGATGTGACCTAGATTGTTGTGTGGAAGACCAGTGCCAACTCAATCTCCTGAAAGGTCTTCTTCTGTGCTGTACTGTTCAGTGATTCCATGAGAGCTATGAGCAAAGAACTGAGGAGTGAGACTGAAGAACCAGCACCAGAACCACCTTTTCCAAGGAAATGTCACGCTGCCTATTAATGATAATCTAATTGTACTGGCCCATAGCCCAGTCAGTACTGAATACATTGTCATTAGCTGCATGCCCCAGCAGGAATCCAAATTATTGTGAGGTTAATGCCACTTAAAGCATTTTAACCATGAATATTTAAAGCTGGACTGTAACTTTTAAAAGTGAGGTTTGTTGTGGCTGCAATAGGGGCAGGAAGTAGTGGGGAAAAACAAATGTTATGGAGCAGGAGGAAATTTGAAATATGGTGCAATGGGCCAGAGAGGCTGCCTAAAATTCTCTGAAGCAGTGCTGGGAACATTGGTGCAGGTAATGCACAGGAGGAGAGTGACCTTCTTCCTAAATGGGGGTGAGAGACCATCAGACAGACAATAAGAAGGTAGTGTTCGTTCATAGCTGTCACAGTCCATCTCAACAGTGAGGCATGAGGACCTGGACGCAGAACGACAAGATATTTAATGTGTGCACATGAGTGTTCAAAATCAGTGAATGCATTTCACCTGTCATTTCCTTATATGAGCCACTAGCTTCATATCCTGCTCCATTCACCACATCACCTTCACTCACCTATTAACAATCTCATGCCTGACATTCAGAGCTTTAATTCACCATCAGACCTACAGCTGTGCTGCACCATTCACATCTCATACAGTGGGAAAGGGACATCTCCCAAATACACTGCACCACACCCATCAACACTCTTCACCCTCTTTCTCTTGCCAGACAAGGTGCCACAAAATTAGAAGCAGCAGCCTAACTGAGAGAAAAATGGCATGACTGTTTCATGGAGAAGGTGGCGCTAGCAATTGTTGATGTGGAAAGGACTGAGGTAGTGATAGCGCTGAAACCTTGAGGATAATGGAGGTATCTATTAATCTATATCTCATTTCCATTCCACAATGGTTTACCAGTTGAATATGTGGAGTGGATGTTGATATATCATGGTTCTATACATTGTCAATTCACTTATATGGTCTTATGTCTCCCTTTACTGTATCCAAATCTTCATTTTGTTTGTAAACAAAAAGGGGTTTTCTTATTAAAAGTCATTATTGACAAAAAAGTTTCAGCTTGGTTGGGCTAAGGATCATATGATAGAATTCATTGTGTTCCACTGACTTAATTGATTACATCAATAAGTGAAATTAGCCTCTCGCACTGGAAGCTGTCACAGGTGGCCCTCCTAGCCCGCCTTCCTTACCAGCCTTCAGTCAGGAGGGGAGCACTCCAGAACAAGCTATCTCCCCTGGTAAACAGTCTACAACTACAACTCAGACCGTTGAGGGGAACTAATCCTGGGTAAAGCCACTTCTTGACCTGTGTGAAAGAGGTGGATGAAGAGGAAAGTTCTACCTCTTTTGAGCTGTAATATTTCTCATATGGCCTGTGTAAAATGTAAAGATCCTAGTCTCAGAAGTTCAGTTGGTAATACAGTGCAACTAGATTGTGGTTTCAATTCTCAGAATCCAACATCTGTGTTTTGTTGGGCTTTGTGTTTTCACACACCCCTTGCTTCCTTTCTAGTATCTGAACACTAGTCTTCTGCATTTGCACTTGCAAGTACTCAGGCGACTGACTGTGTGGAGTTTGCACGTTCTCCCCGTATCTGCGTGGGTTTCCTCCGGGTGCTCTGGTTTCCTCCCACAGTCCAAAGATGTGCAGGTCAGGTGAATTGGCCATGCTAAATTGCCCGTAGTGTTAGGTAAGGGGTAAATGTAGGGGTATGGGTGGGTTGTGCTTTGGCGGGTTGGTGTGGACTTGTTGGGCCAAAGGGCCTGTTTCCACACTGTAATGTAATGTAATCTAATCTAATTTAATCTAATCTATTTGAGGATTGTTGCCTGGCCATGCTGCAGTCTGGGGTGGAGGGTCTGAAGTCTGAAAGAAATTAATGATTTATAAAGAAGAGCATCATCGCTCAATCTCAGACTGGCAGCCATCAGTTTACATACTGGCACGGTATGCACTTTACAGGATAAAGGTAGCATCTGCACGTGTTTAATCACAAGGCAAAAGTGGAGATAGTCAAGCCAAGGAGAAAGGATAATGTGGGTGTAACATTCAAAGGATAATCAAGATACATGTGACTTCTTACAAAACTGTAATCTCATGTTGAGTTCAGAAGGTGGTTTCTAATATCATCTGACTCCTTTGATTACTGTCATTGTTACCAATCTTGGTTAGACACAAAGAAACTGCAGATGCTGGAATTCAAGGTTGATGAGCAGGAGGCTGGAAGAACACAGCAAGCCTGTTGACCATGTTATCAAACTCAGCTGTCCATTATCTGAGATAACCATACCCATTGTGACTGTGCAATGTACACTAGCCGTAGTTTCTTCTATAAATATTTCCGAATATATCTGTAATAATCATATTGAGTTATTTTAACTTTCTCTGCCTCAATAAATTCTCATTGAAAGTCTATCAGATATTCATATTTTTGATTTGAATGGAATGACAAATAGTTGAGTGCGAAAATGATTGAGTGGTTTCTTCATTTAAATGGCTGAGTAGGCAGTGAACGTAAAAATGACCCTCCCATTATTAGAGTCACTCAGTAGTTAACATTTGACGAGCCAGGGTTGGTCAAATAGCAGTGAGTGCTAACTGTTTATTAATTGTTTTTATTCATATGTAGCATTAAGGTCTTACTGTGAAGTGAGCTTTCCCTGCCTCTGGGCCAGAAGGACCAGGTTCAAAAGGAAAAACCATCAAAACCTGAAAATAACAGACCTGGTCCAACTCGTTTTGTATGTGTCAAAACAGAACTCGTGTATAATCAGTATGACCACTTCCAAGCATAACTGTTTTTTAAATTTCTTTCTTTCCCTTCCTCTGGGTTTGTATTATAACATGTCTGAATAGGTTGATTAAAAAAAAGGCTTATGAAGTGACTGTTGGAATGATATGGACTTCCAACCTGCTGTTTGGAGGTGATCAGAGCCCCTGGTGGAAGGCTGTCTCCACAGGGTTCCTCCTCATTAACATCAAGAATTTAATTGTGGGGTGATGCACACTGCCGTCTCATGTAATAGAAGGTGAGAATGTTTCATGGACTCCTCAGCTGCCTGTATCTTTTGCAGTCTTGAGGGGTCCATATTCCACCTCTAAATGGATTTCCCAAGATTGCTGTCCCTTTCGATTTATCTGTAGGGGCCACTACTTAGTTTATGTTTGCACTTCATTCTCACAATCCTAATCTTTGGCTATCTGGTGAGAAAAGGGTTGAGACAAGCAAGTGGGAGGATTTCCTCACACTTCTGGAGTACATCACCTCCCCCTCAAAACAACATTTTCATTTAAACTTGTCAAGGTTCCTTTGTCAGTCTTTGTTTTGTTGCAGTGCCACGTGGAGGGCTGATTCCTAAGTTAACTGATTGATTGAGTTGCTTATGATTGCACAGCGGTTGTATATTGAGGGAGTGGAATCCCTTTTAGTTCAGGATAATGCAGAATTAGTACAAGGTGCCTGCAAAGAAACATTCAGGAGCCATTAACACCCCACACAGTGTGAAAGCCTGCAATCAGTAAATTCGGAAGCTCCCTCAGCTTGCTTATTAAAACAGTGACCTCTAATTTTGGATTATCCTGGAGGAGGAAATATTCTCTGCATAACTATGCTTTGAAACACACAGGATCCTGAGGGATTTTAATCAGATTGCCTCTATTTCTTCCAAAATCCGGCGGATCCATGCTTAGCCTGTCTAAGCTTTCCTCATGAGACAACCCACCTATCCCAGATATTAATCTAGTAAACTTCAAAACTAGATTAGATTACGTTACAGTGTGGAAACAGGCCCTTCGGCCCAACAAGTCCACACCAACCCGCCGAAGCGCAACCCACCCATACCCCTACATTCACACCTTACCTAACACTAGGGGCAATTTAGCATAGCCAATTCACCTAACCTGCACATTTTTGGAATGTGGGAGGAAACCGGAGCACCCGGAGGAAACCCACGCAGACACGGGGAGAATGTGCAAACTCCACACAGTCAGTCGCCTGAGGCGGGAATTGAACCCGGGTCTCTGGCGCTGTGAGGCAGCAGTGCTAACCACTGTGCCACTGTGCCGCCCAAAACTACTTCCAATATATTAGGTGAGAATCATGCCCAGTTATTTTGGGTGGCAGTCTTGAGTAAATCTCCTTTCACAGAAGGAAATATTGAGTTTTTTTTTCCCCTGGTGGCATTGGTGTTTAGCTGGACGTGCCAGGTATCTTGTCTGGTAAACCGAGGCTCTGGCTGCTGACTTAAGTTGATGGAAAGATCCTTTTGCATGATTTTGATGAAGTGGTGTAATCCCTTTAACCTGATGAATAACTTTTCTGTGATCAACAGTTTGTTATATTTCTGTGTGTATGTTCATGCTATGTTTTCATTGGCTGCCATGTTTTCTACATTAAAACAATGACTTCACTTCAGATGTCTGTATTGGCTGCACAGTGCTTTGGGATGTCCTGACATCTTGAGAGGTGCGAGATAAATCCAAGTCTTTCTTTCTTTCTCTTTCTAATGGAATGGGGTGTAGTATAAAGAGATGGCGATGTACATCATGATGTAACACGGACATCAGCAGTCATGTGGAAAAGAAATTTTATTTTAAAAGTCTAAATAAGAGTTTGGAGAGTGATTCTCACTAGTGTCCAACAGCAGTCATTCATAGGTAAAGGGGAAACATTTGAGACCACAAACGCCAAGAAGAGACAATGAGAGCCAACTCCCCAGTTTGCAGAATAGAACATGTGCCACAATTTTTGTGGCAACATAATTGAGAAAGCATCTTCTTAAAATTTACAGCCAGACCAATTGGTGAAATCAGAAGCACCTTATCAGACAAAGGTAGTGGAAACTTAAAACTTTATACCTTAAAATTTATTGGATGTTAAGACAATTCAAATTTTCAAGATTGAAAATTAACATTTTGAAATTAAGGATATTGACGAATATGAAATGCAGTTAGATAAAAAGAGTTGAGGTATAGTTAACCGATAATCAAATAGTACATTCAGCCCACTTCTGGTTTCACAACAATAGGGGTATTATTAAAACATGATTAAACATATTTTGTGAATATTGTCAATTCAACAGTTAAACAGAATCACACCAGAATGATTTAATTTCCTATTTGATCAAGTCCATTTTACTGTTACATGTTATCAGGACAAGAAGTATGTTTTATAAAAAAAATGTATATCAGGTTCTTATAATAGTTTGAATTGAAGGTCATTTTAAAAATAGACTTTTTTTTAAAAAATCCAATCTCCTTGATAATATTAACAAAGATCTTTAGGAGTAAAGCTACAAAAAACTATTCTGATTTAGGAAAATTATCACAATTGTCAAATAAAACTGTATTTCACTAGTGCCTCCATTCTTTTAAAAGCATGCAGTAAGTTGTCCTTTAAAGCGAAATCCCAAAAGCTGCTGTTGGTTTGATACAATTGCTAATTCATAGAGTAATAGTAGCTCATTGAAAAACATGCAAATCATGATCCCTGATAAAGAACAAATGGTTGAAAGATGAGTATTTGAACTTGGAAATCTGCTGTTTGTCTTGGTTTCAGACAGTGATAGATCTCCCCCTACTGGCTAACACTATGACGGTCCAAAATGAGATCCACTGTAGACACAATAATGATCAACTCTGAAGCTTTCCTTGTAGAAATCCAGTATGTTTTTTTAATTGCTTAACTGATAAAAATAACTGATGATTCAACCAGCAACCATCTTCATTTAACATCTTCAAAGATGAAAAGTATTAAACCCTCTTCCTTTGTATACATTGCCAAACACAAATCCCGTACAATGTGGTCACATACCTAGGTTTTCTATATTTTGTTAAGACGTGTTTAAGTGCTCTTCTGCTTTATTAATATTGAACAAACCAAGGTCGAGTGATAGTATGTCATTTGTAATGACAGCATTTGGAGCAGTTTAGTTCCAGAAGTGTAAGGGCAGATATTGAAATAGCAGAGGTTTTGTTTTAAATCACTGAAAGGACCTCTCTGTAGAAAACATAAAGCTTTAAAGAAAATCAAACTTCTTCAAAGAGATTACATAAATGTAATTAATTTGCTCATAATTTTAAATATTATCAGAGTTATCGTGGCAAGATTTTTATACTGTTCCTTTTTTTTTGTTCAAATCCAATTTGTGCTGATAAAATTAAATTCATTTTCTGGCATCTGCAAAGGGTTTGTACAATATCTGTTTTGTCATTTTTATAGTAATTCATAGGCCCACAGAACAAAATTATCCCTTATGTGACATAAATTAAAGCTAATATAAAGACAAATAATGTTGACAATCGAGAGCTGACATGTGATCACATTAAAATTAAAAGGTTGCTTAATGCTTTGGGTATGATCTTTCCATTGAACTGAAAACTGGAATATAAGTGCATTCTTTAATGGAATTAGACATGAGTAAAACAGGAACAGAAGAAATTAAGCAGCATTTACAAACAGCTCTTAAAAACGCAAAGAACTGAAAACTTATGGATATCGTTAAAATAAAAGACAAAAGGCAGTATGGAGTGAACTGAATGATACTTTTACTTCAAGTATAGCTTCTGGGTATGTGCAAAAGGAGTTAATTCATGATGGTATCAGATGACATTGAAGTAGAACCTGGATCTGTCGGGCTTCAGAGAATTAGTTTTCTTTCTATTTCCTTTAAGTAGCCCTTTTCAACAAAGGTTGTTGGTGTTCCTTCACAAGACTGTCAACCTCATATCATTACATTGTGGCAATAGTGAACCAATCCACAGAACAGGAGGCGGTGACAATAGTAAAGCCCAGCTCTAGTACAATATTATGGGTAAACCACAAGGCCAGCCCAGTGATATGGACCCAGAGTGGGGGAAACACCTGTAAGTGAATCAGTGGTGGAAGGGGCCAGTGAGCAATGGGCATTGAGATGGATTGAGCTGCTGAACTGTGGAAAGGGAAATTCATTGCAGAAGCTGAAATATTTCTGAAGAAGGCTGATGGTGGTAAGTATGGTTAGCAATGAGAACTCAATTAGCTACAGTGATAAACGTTTAAAATAAAATTGAAGGTACTTACAGAGATGAACACTCAGAAAATCAACCAATTGCAAGTGAATGAACTAACAGGGTGCAGTCTGTGCCATGAAGGGAATCTAACTGGCAAGAACTCAGTCTAACCTGTTTTATAGGGCATAACAAGAGCAAAGACTGACACTGGGCATAACTGCAGCACAGAAAATTAAACATAACCAACAGTAGTGTGCAAGCATCCCAGCTGTAAGGTAACAAAGAGGTAGGATCAGCTCTTTCTGGGGAAGACTCACTGTAAAATTTCAGTCACCCTGATATACTGATCTGCAGATGAATTTTGGTGTGTAGAAATTACAATAAATGACAAGTAATCTAATTATAAACTGATTACTCGGGTGGATATAGTGGTCCTTTCAGGTGCTACACTATAGTTGAGGTCAAAAATACTCAGACCTCCATCAATGTTAAGCCTCAGGAAATGCAAAGATCAGAGTGAAGGGCCAGAAGTAAACTTTGCCACACTGTGCGAGAAATTACAGTGACCTTGTATGCCAGTCTTAGTCATTATGATTTGTTATTAAGCAGAGCTGCTTGTGCAGGCATTAAATCTTCAATTACTAACACAGAAGATGCTCATATCAGTTTAATGCACCAGGGATAACCTTCCATTGAGAGCCCTCCAGTCCTGGCATGGTAGTGGAGACCCTTAATTTTTCCCAGAACAGAGCTAGGGAAAAATGGCATCCAGGAAAGAAATAATCAGTCACTAAAATAAATTCAAGACCTTGATTTGCTCTTTCAATATATAGTCACAGAGAAGGAAACAACCATCAGGTCATTTAGTAACTGAAGCCTGAAACATTGGACAGTCCGACTGCTTTGGAGTTTGGAGGCATTGTTCCTGATGGCCTTGTGGTCACACAGTCTGCTGATACACACAACACATTGTCAGCCACTAACCGTCTCCCCCATTCTATCCTCTGCATAAAAAACATTTTCCTAGCTACCATCAGAAGCAGGGTCACTGGACCTGAAACATCAACTCTGATTTCTCTGCACATTTGTTGCCAGACCTACTGAGCTTTTCCAGCAATTTCTATTTTTTGTAACTGATTTACAGCATCTGCAGTTCTTTGGGTTTTTATTTACTATCCAGGATAAAGCAGCCCACTTGATTGGCACTGCATCCACAAACATCTGCAGCCTTCACCCACTGATGCTCAGTAGCAGCACCGTGTGCAATCCCCAAGATGCACTGTAGAAATTCACCAAGAGTCCTTAAACAGCACCTGCCAAACCCATGAACACATCCATCTCAAAGGACAAGGCCAGCAGATACATGAGCAGACCACCAGCAGCAAGGTCCCCTTCATATCACTCCCCATCCTGACTCGGAAATGTATCGCTGTTCATTTCGTGTTGTGGGTCAAAGTTCTGGGGCTCCCTTCCTAATGGCAATGTGGCCTACGTACAGCATGCTGGTTCACTGCAGCGATTCAGGAAAGAAGCTCACTACCACCTTCTCAAGGGTAACTACGGATAGACAATGAAAGTTGGCCCAGCACAATCAACACAACATCCACATCCAATTAATAATTTTAAAAAATCAATTCCTTCAATTCTTTTTCCAGAGTCTATAATCATTTGAATTCTGGAGTGTTCAATTTTAAGTCAGTTTCTTTCTTGATTGACCTCCACTGATGTTACATTCAAGTCTTTGTAAATGTCATAGCCCAATAGCCAGCTGTTGCCTTTTCTCTCCATTCAATTTAAGCTTCCAAAGGAGTGATGAAAAACACATAGCTCTTTATGTCCTCTAAGAGAGCCAAGAACACCATTGGAGATTAGCTCTTCAATCAAAAGAAATTTTTAGGGGAGAAAGTGGAATAAAGAAGCAAGTTTTCATGGTTACACATTAAAAGTAAAAAGAGGTACTACAAAAGAACATGGAAAGGAGGTGTAGAGTAAAGAAAATAATACCTTTCCTCTAAGGATAGTTATTGAGAATGTGTGAAAGGTATTCTGCCACATTGCGTCAGATCTCATGCACTACAGTAACATTTCTGTGATTCCCTTTGACATTGATCACAACATTGTCACATATTATCAATCTGTTGGGTGTTCACCAGCAATGTAATTGAATCAACTACATAAATACTGTGGCTACAAGAACAGGTCAGAAGTTGGGAACTTTGCAGCAAGTAACTGACCTCTTGAATCCCCAAAGTCTATCTACTATCTGCAAGGCACAAGTCAGAAGTATTATAAAATAATTCATTGGTTTGGATAAATAAAATTACTGTAGCACTCAAGAAGTGGAGTTTTGGAGGCTGAGGAATGACTTTATAGAAGTTTATGAAATCATGAGGGGTATGGATAGGATAAATAGACAAGGTCTTTTCCCTGGGGTGGGGGAGTCCAGAACTAGAGGGCATAGGTTCAGGGTGAGAGGGGCAAGATATAAAAGAGAGTGGTATACGTATGGAATGAGCTGCCAGAGGAAGTGATGGAATCTGGTACAATTACAGCATTTAAAAGGCATCTGGATGTGTATACGAATAGGAAGTGTTTAGAAAGATATGGGCCAAGTGCTAGCAAATGGGACTAGATTAGGTTAGGATATTTGGTCGGCATGGACAGGTTGGCCCAAAGGGTCTGTTTCTGTGCTGTATATTTCTATGACTCCAAGAAGCTTGATACAATGCAGGATAAAGCAGTGCACTTGATCAGCATCTCACCTATTGCCTTCAACGTTACATTACTCCATTACTGATGCACAGTGGCAACAGAGTGTGCAATATACATGATACATATTGGCAGCAAATTGCCAAGAGTGTGGTGCTAGAAAAGCACAGTAGGTCAGGCAGCATCCGAGGAGCAGGAAAATCGACGTTTCGGGCAAAAGCCCTTCATCAGCCATGATTCCTGAATCATGCCTGATGAAGGGCTTTTGCCCTAAATGTCAATTTTCCTGCTCCTCGGATGCTGCTTGACCTGCTGTGCTTTTCCAGCACCACACTCTCGACTCTAATCTCCAGCATCTGCAGTCCTCACTTGCACCGAGAAAATTGCCAAGACTCCATCCACAGCACCTTCTAAATCTGTAACCTCCATAACGTCAGCAGATGGATGGGAACATCACAAGCTTTAAGATATCCTCCAAATCACATCATCCTAATGTGGAACTTCATCACAATAGGTCTACCTATACCAGATGGATTGCAGCTGTTTAATAAGGTGCCTTATGCAATTACAGACGGGCAACAAATGCTGACCTTGCTGGTAATGCTCACATTCCCATAAAATAACAAAAATGATGGCAGTGCTGTTCTTCAAATTATCAGTTACAAGAAAACCTCCCCTCTATAGTCAGGTTTAAGAGAGTTGTCAGTTTTGCAAAGTTACTGCTTCATGCTTCTATAGAGATGACAAGCAATGATGATGTTGATAATATTTATACTAAGTGCACTGAATGGCATTTTGTCATGTTTTGACTAATATTTATCTTGCAGTCAAGCGTATATATTTTGTCTTTCAGTGGCAGGTGATTGATAGTTCTTTGTAGCAATGCTCACTGTTTATGTTCAGGAAAGTGAGACTGGCTAGAAGTCGGATACAGTGTGATAACTAGAGTGGAGATTATGATACATAATATATTATGTCTGGAAAGTAATAAAAGCAGCATTAATTTTGTGCTGCCTATTCAATTTCCATGATAGTATCTTGTAGCTACCACTGTTCAGCTTTGCATCATTGAAAAAAGGGCATTAACAGGAATGACGATGTTGAAAAAACAGCATGTTGTGTGTCCAACCAGTATTCAACGCATCATCATCATCTACCTCCTCAACAATCTTCCAGCATGTGCTCAGGGATGCACACGCTCTTGCTGTTTGCAAGATGGTGATCAGAGCTGGTCACACCACAGGTAGATAGGATGGTTACTTGCCCTGTTTCCTGTAAATTGGTTTGTATAAACACCAGCATATTGGAGCCCAATTTTGTGGCTATTGTATTTTATTAAAAGTTAGAACAAACTTACCTGATGGATGAAAAACCAAAGAACTGCAGATGCTGGAAATCTGAAACAAAAACAGAAATTACTGGAAAATCTCAGCAGGTTTTGGTAGAATCTATGGAGAGACATCAGAGCTGATGTTAACGCTTTCTGAACAAGGATCACTGGACCCAAAAAGTTAACTCTGCTTTCTCTCCACAGATGCTGCCAGACCACTGAGTTCCCTAGCAATTTCTGTTTTTTTTGTACCTGATGGATGAATTGGATGAGAGAACCCGAGTTTAATCTAGAAAGCCAGATTCAATTCCTGTTCAGTGCTAATTAGTCGAGTGAGATTTGAATATATTTTGCTTTGATGCCTGGTCTTGTATTTCATGCAATCAAGAATTAATTTCTGCAGAGTAGAATTCAATCTGCCTTTGCAATAGCTGAAATAGTCCATGATGTGTCTTCAGTTGACACATTCAATTTCATAATATTCTTTTCTCAATCTTAAAACACTGCAGAGTATCTACCGCACAGAATCAGGTCATCCTGCCCAACAGGTCTATACTCTCACCCTTATTCATCTAACTAAATTATCATGTTCCTCTTTCACATGTCTTTTAAGCTGCTCCTTAAATATAATTATAAAAGTTGTCTTTGCTATTTCTTGTGGTAACTGCAATTTTCTCCAGTTTAACCAATCTCTGAATAGTAATCTTCCTTGGGTACTTTAGTGATTATCTTGCATTCATGGCTCTGAATTTTAGTCTCTTTTAGTTTTACTCTTGCACAGGTGGAAGCATCTCTATATCTACCTTAACAAACCTTTCAGTAATCATCAAAATCTTTGTCAAATCATCTCTCACTCTTCTCTTTTAAAGAGAATTGAGCCCTAGTCTATTCAATATTTGCTGATGAGTTTAACACCTCAATTCTGCCATCATTACAGTGAATAGCAAACATTTTAGCATCTTCTCCAAGGCTTCGGTATTTTTGTATAATATGAAGAGCTGAGGTATTCAGAATATTTGTGTGCATAGTCGAAGGTTTTGCTCCTCTGTTTCTCTTTCAAATTGAACCCTGATAGATTATTTGCTTATTTTATTGACTCTGCTCACCTGTATCACTGTTGTTAGTTATCTGTTTATCTGTAACCTGAGACTTCTGCCCCTGCATCAAATTTGGATATTTATTTTCCAAGAAATATGTGGTCATCTTCTTTTTCCTGGTAAAATGAAGGAATAATCTATTTTTGTTTAACACCAATATACATTGGGACTGGGACTAAATTCCAACAGGCAATATTTTCTATTCAACTTATTCATTTTTCGTTTTGCATTCTCATAACTTGAACAATTGTGAAGCTCCTGAAAATCTCAAATAAGGCACTTTCCCTGAGAATGACCTGCTTTCTCACAATACTTGGTATTAGTCTCAGACTTCTGTAACTCACTTTTAAAGTTATTTTTCATTCAAAGGTACCTTAAAATATGGTAATTCTGGTTGAAGTCCAGAATCCAGGATTTGTGTATGAGCATGTAATTGTTTGAGCTGCTGCCCACTTTGAAGTTTGCTGTCACCATCCTCTTTTAAAGCAGGAAATGCCGTGGTCTGCTTGGTCTAGTGTGGGAGATGAAAACTACTTCCTGGTCTTATTAGAAGTGGCACTTGTGACAAGTTAACATGATGTGGATTATGTGTTGGCCACTAGCTACAGGCTACATCATGCCTGGTTAGTACTTTTAACATAGTGGTAATGTCCCGACCTCTGGATTAGAAGGCCTCAGTTCAAGGCCCACCTAATTCAGAAGTATGACATGATATCTCCAAGCAGTTTGACTCAAAATATCTACAGACTACATTGCTATGATAGACCTTGTAAAAGAGACTCTGAGGTAGACCAGAAGTTAGGTTCAACTCCTTTGTGGTCCTAAGCACACCATAACGTGATGTTTATGGAATATCTCATTATTAATTCTTGCCTATTCTTCTACACCTATAAACAGTATCTCTCATTTGTGCATACAATTACATTTATCAGTACCCAACTTCCCCTCAAGTCTCTGACTGTGTAAGTTCACATTATCTGGCTATTTCATAGTGGCTCCGTAGCTCAGTGGTTAAAGCACTGGCCTTGAAAACTAGGGGTCACAAGTTTGAGTCTCACTGAGGCATACCTAAACTTTGTTTATAAAATCATGAGGGGCATGGATAGGGGGTAAATAGACAAAGTCTTTTCCCTGGGATGGGGGAGTCCAGAACTGGAGGGCATAAGTTTAGGATGAGAGAGGAAAAAATTAAAAAGGCCATAAAGGGCAACTGTTTCACACAGAAGGTGGTGTATGTATGGAATGACCTGCCAGAGGAAGTGGTGGAGGCTGGTACAATTACAACATATAAAAGGTACCTGGATGGATACATGAATAGGAATGGTTTAGATATGGGTCAATTGCTGACAAATAGGACTAGTTTAGGTTAGGATATCTGGTCGGCATGTACAAGTTGGATCGCAGGGTCTGTTTCTATGCTGTACATCTCTGACTTTTCTTTTGGAATGCATTCTCTTTGGATTTGAAAGACTGGTTATTTGCTGGGTGGAACACCACTAACCTTGATTCTCTTCCTTCTTTCCTCTGTTGATCTCTTTGACCTGGCAGATCTTCAATGTCTTGGGTATTCCCTGTGGAAGATATCTTTCCTGTTGTTGTAGGCAATTTATTCTTTGCAATATCTTGAATTGTTGAACATTGCTTGTCCCTTTTCAGACTTCTGTAAAGTAGTATACATGGTATCTTCAGAGTTTAGATCAGAGTGGTGCTGGAAAAGCACAGCAGGTCAGGCAGCATCCGAGGAGCAGGAAAATCGTCGTATCGGGCAAAAACCCTTCATCAGGAATAATGAAGGGCTTTTGCCTGAAACGTCGATTTCCCTGCTCCTCGGATGCTGCCTGACCTGCTGTGCTTTTCCAGCACCACTCTGATCTAAACTCTGGTTTCCAGCATCTGCAGTCCTCACTTTTGCCTGCATGAGATCTTCAACCTGTTTCAGCAGATTTGGTGTTCTCAGTACAACTGTAGATATGTGCTGGACCGCATAAGCTGCTTACTTTAGGATGTTGACGGACTTAGACTCTCACATTTTCCCTTAGTGATTGAATTACTGGTGAAAGCAATACGCTCACTTCCTCTGTTCTGCTGTTTGTTGACTTCTAGATTGGGGTGATCTCAGTCACAGTTATAGAGAATGCTTCCTGGAAAGATAACAAAGTCAAATATTCGGCTAGAATTTGTCTTTTCTGAGTGACTTCAACATCTAACATCAGACTTGAATGTGTCACAGCTCTTTGTTCACTGAGCCATGTTGCAGTCTGAGTTGTATCAATTCTAGATTCATCAGTTGGTTCAAGTGAGGCACACTGATCACTGACTGTCTGTTTTTCATCAAGTATCTTGCTGGCTCTTACAGTCTGAGTGCTGTTGAGTGTTGGTAACAGTGAAAAAGGTTTACACCAATCCCATTGAATTACACATTGTCATCTCATTGACAGTATGAAATAAACTTCTTCTGTCAATATAAGTAACTTTAATGGATTCGCTTTTGTTTAAGTTGCAACATGAGTCTAGAGAACCCGATGAAATTTTCTCAACCTGTTCTTTTACCACTTGTCCCACAACTGGCTGCTCCTTAAGTTGCTGTTCTTTGATATTATATAGTTTAACTTAATTTGCCATTTGAAGGAGACTGAAACCCTGTATGAGCAGCCAATTTAAGGTTGAATCTGATGATCTCAGACCATTGCTCACTGTGTGTTATGTGTGCAGTCAGGTCAATCTGCATCTACCATTTTGTATGTGCATTCCAGCTCACTGTGCTAATATGGAATGTTGTTCATGATGAAGATTGTTGTCCCCATCCTCTTTAACTGTCGTGAGCTATAGGGCTTGCTTAACCTCGTACAGTAAAAGAAAAACACTTCCTGGGCTAAGTAGCAGTGTCTCTTCTCGTTAGCAAAATGAAGTTTATTACACATAAGCAACCACTTTGAGGTTACATTGACATGATATAGATTGTTACAAAAACTTTGAGGACTAGGTGTTAGGTTGCACTCCTTCAAGATCTTAAACTATTCAGCCCATATGTCCATACACCATTATAGTGTGTGATGCATATGGCATTCCTCAGTATTAACTTTTTCAGATGCTCCCTTAGAACAAGGATCTGTGTTCCTTTCAGGACAATTGCTTTATTATGATTGCTGCCATTGAGTTTTGTTTCTTTATGTATGTCTATGTTTACCATTTGATATTTCATTTGAAAAAGCTTTCCCTCTTACTACAATGAGAAATTAGACAGTTGAAATTTATTTTCAAAATTATTGCTTGGGGACTGGAATTCTAACACCTACTCTTAGTTTGCAGTGTTTTAAACTTGCATTTGAAAGCTATCATTTGGTGTTTGTTTTGGTTGAAAATGCACTGTGTTAGTTCTTTTCTACAATTGCTATTTCTGTAATCAAATCAGTAACATACTTTGAAAACGTTTAGCAACTAAGCACCCACAAGGATGGGTGAGGCATAAAACGTGATAATATTGGGTGGCAAGCAGTATGTACTAGCCTGAGGAACTGTAAATTCAGATGGAAATTGTAATTTTAAACACTACCTACTGATACTAGCTGAAAAAATTAAAAACCCTTAATATTTAAGAAGTACTTTCTTTAACTCTTGTCTTTAGGTATTTAATTGAATTGTAATACTTACATTAGAACTTCCATCTGGGTATTCTGCATGCCATTGGTGTGGTGGAGTTCAGGGTTCAGTTATTGTTTCAAAGTCTCTTTAGATTTCTTGAGGGCTACTTCTTTCACTTTTCGGGCTCCTTCTGTAATTCTCACTAACATCTTTATTAGTTGAAGTGGTTACAGAGTAACAACTCCTTCTGTATATTTGTTGGCATATAGGGTACTTGGACATACATCAGTAGCATTAAAGGAATTCATTGGTATTTTTTAATAGTTGTCAATAGTCCATTAAAATTAAAACCACAATACACAAGAAAAACCTTCAAGTAAAAACAAAGTACTACAAATACTGGAGATCTGAAATAAAAACAGAATGTGCTGGAGAAACCCAGCAGATCTGGCAGCATCTTTGGAGACAGAAGTAAAGATAACAGTTCGAATCCAATGAATCTTCAGTTCTGAATTCTTTGCACTGACAAATGGCTATTTGTGAGAGGTGTCAGAAGTCTGTCAGTGCCCATTGAACTAAAATCTAGCATGAGTTAGTGCCTCTAGGATGAGGAATGTTTTTGAAAAGGAACTTATCACTTAGAGTGAGTTTGAACAATAAAATCACATCGATTAACTTCTTTAAATTCTTAGTGCGTTTGTCAATTAATTATTAAAGTAAGAAGAACACAGCATAAATTCTATTTGGTGTTGGACTGGGGTATGCGAAGTTAAAATTCACATAACACCAAGTTATAGTCCAAAAGGTTTAATTGGAAGCACTAGCTTTCGGAGCGCTGCTCCTTCATCAGGTGGTTGTGGAGGACACAATTGTGAGACACAGAATTTATAGCAAAAGTTTACAGTGTGATGTAACTGAAATTATACATTGAAAAATACCTTGATTGTTTGTTGAGTCTTTCATTTGTTAGAATGGCCATGATAGTTTTACTCCTTTCATATGTAAATCACAAAACTTTTTTTAAAAGTTGCATTCTCAGGTTAAATGTAACAATTGGTGTCAGCCAGATAATATATTGAAGGTGTTAGCCCACTGTGTTCCCTGTCTGTGCCATAATGTTTAGACTGATTCTAATCTAAAATGCGAGTTAACAGAGTCTTACATTAGAACACACGGTGGCACAGTGGCTAGCACTGTTGCCTCCCAGCGCCAGAGACCTGCGTTCAATTCCCGCCTCAGTCGACTGACCGTGGGGAGTTTGCACATTCTCCCTGTGTCTGCGTGGGTTTGCTCCGGTTTCCTCCCACAGTCCAAAAATGTGCAGGTTAGGTGAATTGGCCATACTAAATTGCCCGCAGTGTTAGGTGTAGGGGAATGGGTCTGGGTGGGTGCACTTCGGCGGGTCGGTGTGGACTTGTTGGGCGGAAGGGCCTGTTTCCACACTGTAAGTAATCTAATCTAATCATACATGGATTCGTGCAGTTTTTGAGCAAAGTACAATGTAACCCTGCAAGTACAAATTCACCCCATATATGTATATGTATATGTGTGTGTGTGTGTGTGTGTGTGTGTCTGTCTGTCTGGGGTGGGGGGTTGTGAGTGTGAGAGAGTGTGTATATGTGAGTGTAGAGTGTCTAAGTCTGTGAGAGGGTGCATGTTTGAGTGTAGGAGTGTGTGTGTGTGTCTGGGGTGAGGGGTTGTGAGTGTCTGTGAAAGAGAGTGTATATGTGTGTGTGTACACACACATACACATGTATACACAGACACTCACACATACTCCCACACTCACACATGGACCCTCTCACAGACTTTGACCACTTTACACTCAGACACACACACATATACACCTCTCTCACACTCACAACCCTCCATCCCAGACAGACAGACACATACACATATACATATACGTTTGTGGGGTGAATTTGTACTTGCAGAGTTACATTGTACTTTGCTCAAAAACTGCATGAATCCATGTAAGACTCTGTTAACTCACTTTTTAGATTAGAATCAATCTAAGCATTATGGCACAGGCAGGAAACATATTATCTGGCTGACACCAATTGTTACAGTTAACCTGAGAATGTAACTTTTAAAAACGTTTTGTGATTTACATATGAAAGAAGTGAAACTATCATGGTCATTCTAACAGATGAAAGACTCAACAAACAATCAAGGTATTTTTCAATGTATAATTTCAGTTACATCACAATGTAAACTTTTGCTTTAAATTCTGTGTCTTACAATTGTGTACTTCACAATCACCTGATGAAGGAGCGGCGCTCCGAAAGCTAGTATTTCCAATTAAACCTGTTGGACTTAAACCTGATGTGTGATTTTTTTTTTATATAGATATTTTTATTAGAAATTTAACATTTTTACAAGTTTACAAAAATAAACAAAACTCTCAGATATAAACATTGATATACAATTAGCTCAAATATACAATAGCCAAAATTTGACAAAAAAAAAACAAACAAACAAAACTCAACTATCTACTAATCTAACCTACAACTAACCAGAGTGTATATTTAAGTCTCTTACATGCTCGGGATGTGTTAACATCAGATATGATAAAACCCGTATTCGTGCGGGATTCCTCCCCCGAGGGGCCGCGGACCAGCCAGGTTTGTAGTGTCAATTAAATAAAAGCCCTTGTTAGGATAGCCGAAATATCTGTATTTATGTAATTCAAAAAGGGCTGCCATATTTTATAAAATAATTCGGTCTTTCGGTGCACCATATTTGTAAGGAAGTCAAGGGGAATACATTCCATAATTAATCTGTGCCAATTTGAAAGTCCAGGGGGGCCCTCCGCCACCCAGTTCATCAAAATATTTTTCCTTGCACAGAAAGAAAGAATAGAAAATAGTCTCTTCCCGTACGTGTCCAGGGAGGGAAAGTTCGAAAAGCCCAAGAGGAGAGATACGGGGTCCACTTTTATTTCCGTTCCTAAAATTTCTGTCAGGATACTTGCTACTTTAGTCCAATATCTACGGATCTTATAACTGGTCCATAAGCAATGTACAAGAGTGCACACCTCTATTTTGCATTTAGGACACATTGGAGATGCTCCTGCCTTAAATTTTGCCAATCGAACCGGTGCTATATGGGCCCTATGAAGCATCTTCAGCTGGATAGCCTGGGTTCTGTTACAAATAGTAATTCTTCTAGCATTTTCCCAGATATCATTCCACGTTTCTGTGGAGATTTCTAGTCCCAGATCCTGATCCCATGTTTTAAGCAGATAATCCATATCTCCCGATACTTCATCATGTAGCAAATGATAAATATTACTGACGGAAGATACCCCCACTGGTCGTAGGACACTACATTCTCTATCGGATTTACAAAGACTATCTAATAACGTAGTCTTCCTGTGTATAAAATCTCGAATGTGGAAGTATCGAAAGAGGTCTCCATTGGGTAATCCGAATTTCTCACGCAGCTGTCCGAAAGACATCAGGACCCCATCCTTAAATAAATCCCCGAGACATGAGATACCCCTGGATCTCCAGAGTTTAAAAGTGGCATCTGTTAACCCCGGTTGGAATCCCCATGCTCCCACTATCGGTGCATAGGGGGATGTTTTATGTGAATTACCCTCATTTTGCCGCATTATATTCCAAGCCTTGATTGTATTCAGTATTATAGGATTTTTACAGTGATCTGTAATGATTTTCCTCTTGTCTGAGAATAAAAGGTTAATAAGTGGGTATTTTACTTGAGAAGCCTCGATGTCCAACCAGATTGATTGTGGATCAGACAAGACCCAATCAGCTATATAACTTAATAGGGAACTTAATTGATATTTCCTAAAATCTGGGAAGTCCAATCCACCCCTTCC
>NC_057731.1:29760421-29779210 GCF_004010195.1 Chiloscyllium plagiosum | reverse complement strand
TTAGGATAAAGTTGTTTAAATGTAATATTACACAACTAATTGAGTTCCTAAACTATTATAAATGATTTATAAATGATTTGGTGAGCTTGGTAGGGGGTAGGTGACCCACTGTGCCCAAGTCTTGGGAGGAGCACTATAGACTCAGTCTTACTGGGTCGCCGCCATCTTGGATCCCCCGATGTGTGATTTTTAACTAAATTCTATTTGGTATGGTCACCAATTATGATAGGACAATCATAATCTGAAATGTAGCGGCTTCTATACAATATGATCGGGAGGTTCAGTTCACTGCCTGCTCAATGGAACCATTTTCCTGTTTGGATTTCATTCTTATACAATTGACTAGCACAAAATGAGCACTGGTAAACATCTTGTCGATTGTAATGGAGGAAGATATAATGCCCTCTCTGTGAAACTGAACTGGTTACAGTAAGTAAAAGCTGAAAATGTGTTGCTGGAAAAGCGCAACAGGTCAGGCAGCATCCAAGGAACAGGAGAATCGACGTTTCGGGCATAAGCCTTCCTGAAGAAGGGCTTATGCCCGAAACGTCGATTCTCCTGTTCCTTGGATGCTGCCTGACCTGCTGCGCTTTTCCAGCAACACATTTTCAGCTCTGATCTCCAGCATCTGCAGCCCTCACTTTCTCCTACAGTAAGTAAAAGAAAAGGGAAAGCTATTCTGGATGAAAGGCTCAATTGAAAGGCTCAATTTTTCTTGGAGCAGGAAGACTGTGAATGGCTACACTATTCTAGCCAAACATCAATAGGTGAACCACATGTGTCACTCCCTCTGTTCATTGGTATTTTAAAATAGTATCAGTATCCTACCAGTGCCATTGGATCTCAGTTTGCTCGGGCTGATTCAGTACTTAATTGTTACTTGCTGTTGTCTGAGCTATCTGTTTCTTAGGTCTTACAAAAATAATAGTGACTACAGTGGCAGCAGGCATGATAAGTGATATGATATATTCACTCTCAATAATCTGCACTACATTACTGATCATACAAAATAAATTTCATCAAATAATGTTTTGAAGCTTTAAAATACAAAATATCTGTTTTACTTCCATTTAAAAAATGATTAATCTCATCAAAAAGCAAAGGTTACAATTTCCCTTGGAACTAATATATTATCATGTATTGATGGCACTAATCAGACCTTTCCTAAGGAGAATATGTCCTTGAAGCACAGAACGTTTCATATGAATTGAGCTGAACTAATTCCATTGTAACATGTTCTCAAATGAACTTGTCTGCTACCTTACCCCGCGTCATCCATCTATTTACCATCTATCCGCCAACTCTTCTGTCCCTCTAACCCCCTTACCCACCTGCCAGACTACTGACTTATTTTTCTGCCACTCTGCCCTCTCTGTGACTTCACCTTCTCACCCAGTTGACACCCTAACCCCTCACCCACCTGTCATGTAACCCACTTGCCTACCCTTCAGGTACTTCCTCCACCTGTTTACTTGCACACTTACTTTCTCTCAGTCAAAGAGGCTTTGGGAACATTAACTGTTGAATTCTAGCAAATTTAATACCATTAAAAAAAGAGACCAGGTCCACTCATGTATCATGATTCAAGTGATCCGAGTTAATGTGGAGTGTTCAACCTTTATAACCTAGGTCACTTACTGTGATACAATGATGATATGAGTAGAATATCTTTTAAAGGTACACTAGCACACTGTCTCTTAAAGATATACTGATACACTGACTGTGAGCCATAGCACAACAAATTAAAACAGAAGTTGCTGGAAAAGCTCAGCAGGTCTGGCAGCGTCTGTGCAGAGAAATCAAAGTTCAAGTTTCGGGACCGGTGACCCTTCCTCAGAACTGTTCTGAGGAAGTATCATCAGATCTGAAATGCTAACCTTGATTTATCTACACACATGCTATTCTATTTTTGTTTCTGATTTACAGCATTCGTAGTTCTTTTGGTTTTTACAACAAACTAAAAAACTACTTTTATTTGAAAAACATTTTCTACCACAAGGTGGCAGTTTTGTGTTAAAAAAGCAGAATTTTCTAGGTTTCATTGACAGCAGAAGGTTCAAGTACATTGTCTGGAATTCTGTAATGCACAAGATAATAATATGGTATTAATCTATTATTAACAAAGACTTTATGAATATCATATTGACTTAATCCATATCTCAATCAGAATAAACTTACCAATTCAAAATCAGTAGTAAAAGCAGTATTCCACCCGCTTGAACGTAGTTTGACAATTAGACATGGATTAACTTCTAGACTGTTCTATACTATAGCTAAGGGGAGGAGATACTAGTTAAGTCTAGAGAAACGTTATAATTCCAGTGTTGATGATTCCCCTACTTTTAACAGCTGGTAAGGTAAATCTCCACAGTTTAACCTATGGTCAGCTTAAAATTGACTGAGATGAGGAGAAATTTCCTCACCCAGATAATGGGTGCCATACAAATTGTTTGAGGCTAAAACATTGAATGCTTTCAAGAAAGATTTAGATATTTTCCTTCAAGGCTAAAAGAATCAAAGGGCATGGGCAGAAAGCAGGATGACCAGCCATGCCTGTACTGAATGGTGAAGCAGGCTCGAAGGGACAAATGGCTTATTTTTTTCTTTGTGTTTTTAAAATTGTTATCTATGTTTGTAAGTAACCACAGCTGACTAATTTTCAGATCATTAGTAGAACTTAATCAGCTTTACCAACTACAAACTGGGTCCTGTAATGGAATGTTCTCCCACAGAAGTTTACAAACCAATAAAATTATAAAATATATCGACAGGTATATTATAGCAGAAAAATCTTGCTTTCTAAGTTTGCCAGTATTAACACTTTAGAGTCCTAACAAATCCTACGGCATTGTTTTCCAGATATGGGCATATGAGGATTTATGTAAGAGACTACAAGTCTCTTGTGAGCGTTTATTGTATCAATTTAATTAATAATGAAAACTGTATCATAGAATATCAAAGATAGTTTTAACATGATCTCTATTCTATTTTAAGTTTATTTTAAAAACAATTCACACAATTAGATTAAAAGTAAACTATGCTCACAATGCAGTATAACATCTTTATATTCACAGCCATAGAGTCATTGGACAGAACCTTATTGGAGCCTGAGCAATATGGGCTTTGGTGAGATGTGCGGCAGAAGCATATGGAAAGTGTAGTAAGGCTGATCTTGATGTCAAGATCATCTTGCTGCACGTTTTATACTCTTCTTGTTATGTATGGCTGGATTCTCGCCAGGCTGTGCCAATCCCTGAATTGAAAGGGATTAATTATTGTTAAGTTCCTTGTTATCATAAAGAAGAGGCCCTTTGGCCCATTGAATCTGCACCAACAAAACTACTCTAAATCTACATTAGCTCCACTCTCAGCACTTGGCCCATAGCCTTAAACGTTTTAACTTTTCAAGTGCTCGTTCATGGTTGTGAGGTTTCCCACCTCATTTACCCTCCCAGTCAGTGCCTTCCAACTTCCCACGCTCTGGAAGAAGCATGTTTTCCTTAAATCCCCTGTAAACTGCTTACTTCACTTTCAAATTCTGTTCCTTTGTTATTGAACTTTCGACTAAGGAGAACAGCTGCTTTCAATCCATCCTGTCCTTACCCTTTATAATCTTATGCACCTTTATTAGGCCGAGCCCTCAGCACTCCCTGCTCCAAAGAAGAAAACTCCTGAGCTTTTCCAGCCTCTTTTTAATAGCTGATTGCTCCAACCCAAGTGTCCCTGGTGAATCTGCTCTGCAACTCCTCCAGAGCAATCACATCCTTCCTATAGTGCAGTGACCAGAATTGCACACAGTACTCCAGCTGTAGCCTAACCAAAGTCCTGCACAGTTCCAACAAAACATTTGTACTTTTAATATCTATGTTATGATTTAAGTATACTATTTACCTGTCCTGCTGCATTCTGGGATCTGTGGACATGCACCCCAAAATTCCTCTGTTCCTCTGAGCTTCCTATCATTCATTGAGTACTCATTGAGTACTTCATATTCAGGTTCTGATATTACCAGCAAAGTAGCCAACAGGAAAACCTGATATGGAAATCAGAGCAGGTATCTGGCAGATTCGGCTCACTGCTTGGACTGAATAAACTCTACGTTGGAAACTGGACATCAAGATTGCAGGTATGTAGAAGGACATGGATCTTCTTCCTACAGTGTTGGGCATTCCTCCAGAAGGCTCAGACTGTTTTAATTTGGGTGGCAACCTCAGACCAGACTGTCATGGTCTGGTGTCGTGGCCTCCACTTCTGGTACTGGGGGAGGACTCAGACCTGTGTCAGCACCATTCCATCAGGCAGCCCTCAGGACTATGTCTGCAAAGTGGAGCGCTGATATCCCCATCTGCCATATGCAAGGCAAATGTCAGAAACCATGCAGGGTACCTCTGGACTGACATGTACACAAAGACCACAGCTAAATATGGCATAAGTACAAGGGATGCCAATGAATTCCAGGATTAGTGCATGATAAGATAGGGTGGAACTCCGGCGTGAGCGCTGTGATGTTGCTGCTCCTTTTACAAGGTTATGTTGTCCTTGGCTTTTTTTCAAGAGGTCATAAAGACACAGGTTCCAAAGAGTCTGGGTTTGAAGGGTTTTAGGGCCAGTTTGATTATAGCGAACAGATACTGCCTCAGGAAAAAGGCTTTCAAGTTTAAAAAAACACTTGTACAATGAAAGGGGAATAGTCAGTTCTCCCAGCTCAGTATTTCTCTGGTTTTTGTCTGGCTGTTCACTGAAAGTAGTCAGGCAGTTTTGAGGCTGCTAGTCCAAGAAACAGCTGCATCGAAGATGTTCCATGCTCTCTCTCTGACATCTCTCTCCTGTAAGACCCAGCGTTTGATTTTACTTTTTGTGCTAAGGGGTGTTTATGGGGATTGTTGCAAGTATTTGGAACAGCATCATTAAATTAGGATAATCTGTTGGATTTTCAGAGAAGTTAAGTTATTCGGTATTCTGTTCCCTTTTGTTTGTGTTTCAGTCAGTAATCTTGTGAAAAAATTCTGTTTTGTTTAAAACTAAGTGGTTGGGCCAGCTGCATCCCTCCTGGAATATCTGCATCACACCTGCTTAAAACAACAAGCAATGTTATGATCTGGGCTACTTTCTTGAAATGTCTAGAGGGGGTCTGGCCTGGTCCATAACAGAGCTGTCATAGGGATTGAATTGAATTGAATTTAATTTATTGTCAGTGTATCTAGGCACAGTGAAAAGCTTTGTCTTGCGAGCAATACAGGCAGATCACAGAGTTAAGTAGCATAGATAGGTAAATAATAGGTAAACAGCGGCAAAAACAAAAACACAGGTACAGGCAAATGCTAAGAGGTTGTGAGTCCATTCAGTATTCCAACAACAGTAGGGTAGAAACTGTTGCAAAACCAGCTGGTGCATGTGTTCAGGCTTCTGTACCTTCTCCCCGGTGGTAGAGGTTATAGAAAAACATTGCCAAGATGGGATGGATCTTTAAGAATGCTGGCGGCCTTTCCTTGACAGCGGGCCTGGTAGATGGATTCTATAGATGGGAGGTTGGCCTTTATGATTGTCCAGGCTGAGTTCACCACTCTCTGTAACTGTGTCCGATCTTGAATGGTACAGTTGCCATACCAAGTAAAGATATATCCAGACAGAATGCTCTCGATGGCGCACCTATAAATGTTGGCAAGGGTATTCACCGTCATGCCAAATTTCCTCAGCTGCCTGAGGAAGAAGAGACATTGTTGGGCCTTTGTAACCAGTGCATCCACATGAAGAGTCCAAGAAAGCTTGTTGTGGATGACCACTCCCAGGAGCTTGACACTGTCAACTCGTTCCACCTCTATGCTGTCAATGTATAGGGGGGCATGAGTAACATCCCACCAAAAGTCAATAATGAGTCCCTTGGTATTGCTGGCATTGAGAGCTAGGTTGTTCTCAGTGCACCATTTTTCCAGGTCTTCCACCTTTCTCTGTGGTCTGTTTCATCACCATCTGAGATTCGATTGACTATGGTGGTGTCATCAGCAAACTTGTAAATGGCATTAGTCTGGTATTTGGTGACGCAGTCATGGGTATACAGTGAGTACAGTAGGGGGCTGAGTACGGACTCCTGGGGGGCTCCAGTGTTGAGTGTTAGTGACAATGAAATATTGTCCCCAACCTTCACTGATTGTGGCCTGTGGGACAGGAAACTGAGGATCCAGTTGCAGAGAGTGGGGCTTAGTCCGAGTTCACTAAGTTTAGTAATCAGTCTCGAGTGGATAATAGTGTTGAAGGCTAAACTGTAGTCAATGAGTAGGATTCCTACATAGCTACTCTTGGGTGTCACAATGTTCTAGGGAGGAAGTGATATGGCATCTGACGTGGATCTGTTGGTCTGATAGGCAAATTGGATTGTGTCAAGTCTAGTGGGGAGGCTGGAATTTAATAATGTCATGACCAGCCTTTCAAAGCATTTCATGACAATCAAAGTTAGGGCCACTGGGCGATAGTCATTGAGTCATGCTGCATGAGCCTTCTTGGGCACAGTGATGATGTTGGCCCTCTTGAAACAGGCAAGGACAGTGGCCTCCTGCAGGGAGACTTTGAAGATATCCGAGAATACCTCTGCCAGTTGATCTACGTATAGTCTGACTGCACAGCCTGGTCCCATCTCTTTCCTTGAATTCACATGAAGGAAAACTGATCTGACCTCTAATGCAGTGACTGTTGGGATAGGTTCGTCAGGACTTGTCGGAATAGGTGTTACCTCTCCACCGAAATTCTGCTCAAAGCGAGCATAGAAGGTGTTGAGCTGATCTGGGAAGGATATGTCATCGTCTGCTATCTTGCACTGTCTCTTTTTAGAACCTGTGATGTCATTCAGTGATGTGGTAGGTAATGTGATGTGGTAGGTAATTACTTAGGTGCTATTGGTAAGCTATGGTGAAAACACTTACTGGGCCTTGTTGCCAGAATCATTTCACACAACTTGACATGTATCAAATATAGCCAAAACAATGTAAAATTCAGCCTGTAGAGTTTTACACGAGTAAAGAGGCCCTCCAGCCCATCATGTCTGCACCAATCATCAAGCATCAATCCACTGTTGTCTGTTCAAATATCCTGTTTCACCCTATGAAGAGAGTTTGAGTAAATTTGACCCTGTTGTAATCTAAGATGGCCACCGCTCTGTCTCTGTCTAGGATTTTAACATATAAGTTACTTTATAACTTGTCTCTATGGCAGGCTGTCTTTGTTCATTCTAGATCTACAAAAACAAATCTTAACAGTTTGATACAAACTCAATACAGAGTGCTAATAGCCAGGGCTGCCATAACAGTCCCTTTCAGGAAGAGCGATTAGCGCCCATTACTACAACAATGGACTTCCGCACAGACATTGAAACTGACAATATCTGCACTGAAACTGAATGTTACAAAGACAATAACCTCATCACTGACTTAATGTATCACAAGATGTATAAAAGTGTCTTGAAGTGCTCCGGGTTCAGAGAAGACTCATTGCAAAAATTTTTGTTTCCTTATCCAATACGATATCACACATAGTACATGAGATGCATCCACATGATCCACCATCTGTAGCTTTACTGTATAATACATTCCTTGGCTTTTCTCATGGATGTTGGCTGTCAAGTACACTTCTAAAAGCTAGGCTCTTCAAGCTAAGAGGAGAGAGATCCTAACCTTTCATTCAGGAAATGTCTCTCACATATGCTTATAGCTCTTCCTGCTCTGTACATCACCCAGTGCATTCTCTTCTATCCCAGACTCTCATTCTCCTGAGTCAAAGTTATTGTTAATGTTTGTGAGGAAGACCTTGAGTGATAGCGTGTGCTGGCAGGGCTGGATGCAATTGGGCCTGTATTTAGATAGTTTAGCACTTGAAATAGTTAAGAATTTTCTTCACACAATATAACCCAGCAAAGGGCACATAAAACAGTATGAGTTGTTATATTTTCTGTGAGGTTTTCAGTAGAAAGATTGATGCAGCGAGTAAAGGAACACACTTAGATGAAGGCTGCTGGTGGAAAGGGTACCAAAGCCCAGTGGTTTCAGCTGGTGTGCTGTGAAAATTTGCACATCAGTAATGAAAATTATTATAATGAAAATAATAAAAATCAAACAAATGCCAGTAGATGTGATATTTCATAATTGTGATGTTCAGTTCAGCTCAGCTGAAAAAAAGTGGGTGTGCTACAGAGTTATTTGTCTCATTGAAGTGTGCTGCATCATTGCAAAGGTTGGGAATTACTACATAGACATTCAGTCACTTTAACACAGTAAGCGATGGACTATGCTTTATGGTGTTGCTGGTTCTCAAAACCTGGTATGATCATCAACCATGTTGCTCTGAGTTCATTATTTATCCTGAGGGGGAAAAAAAACAATAAAATTGGTGAATGCGCTATAATGGTCTGACTGGTCTTGTACACTTCAAAATGGAGGATCAATGTATTTATTTCAAATTATTAGGGTTGTTCTTAGTATATTTTTCCCTTAGCATTGATTGCCATTGCAACTTTCTTCCATGCTGTCATGTTGCTCTTTCTGAGGCCTTCAATTACTTTGTGTTCTCTACAGTAGCAGCACCTCAGCTGGTCTTTGCCAGGCTGTGTACCTGTAGTCCAGTATTCAGTTTTGGTGTTAGAAATCCATTCACCACGTGTCTGTTGTTTCATATTCCTGCAGGCTTTTAAACTGAACTGGCGGAGTCCTTTGGGGGAAATCCTCTCTGCTGTCAGTGGCTGAGCTCTGAATGCCATTTCTTAATTCTGGAGTTTGTTTAAAAACATTTTATCCAGGCTGATCCTAGAAAGTGTATAGGACCAATTCAATTCCAGTGGCAGCTGTCAATTGTACACAACTCTGCTTGCACTAGTAGCTCAAGAGTTTTTTTTTAATCTACAAGGGTAATCCCTTACTTTGTAGGCCTGCACATTAAACCATTCTGATTTCTAAAATGTTTAGAATCATAGATGTGAAATTCATTCCCCATTATATTGCTGATGCTGGTGCTATGGAAACCTGAGACCCAAAACAATACTGGCTACAAAGCTCCGGGCATGTCCCAAACTGTGTGTCTTGGCTGAGTAATGCCGGTATGTCATTCATGAAACTGGCCTTGCACCAAGTGGTTGGCATGGCAACTCAGTGATTTAATTTCACCCTCAGGTGACTGTCTGTATGGCGTTTGCATATTTTCCCCATGTGCTCCGGTTTCCTCCCACAGTTCAGAGATATGCAGGTTAGGTAAATGACCATGCTAAATTGCTCTGTTGTGTCCAGGAATGTGTAGTTTGGGTGAATTAGCCTTGGTAAACGTGGGGTTATTGGGGTAGGGTGGGGGTGCTGAGTTTGTTTAGGATGCTCTTTGGAACGTCAATGTGGACTTGATGGACCAAATGGCCTCTATCCACACTGTAGGGATTCTATGATTCATTGAAATGTACTCATTTAAATGAATGGTGGAGCCCTTCACCAATTGTTTAAAAACCTAAGCAACCTTAAGCAGAATGCCTGATAACTTGCTCATGCATTACCCAAGTGATCTACAGCAAGGTGAGGAGCTTGTTAATGGAGCAGTGCAGTTGGAATATGAGAAAAATGACAATGAAAGGAAAAATGGAAGAACCATATCCTACCAGACCCCAAAGCTCCCACTCAAGTCAATAACTGTCATGTGGCCTTGTGTTCTGTAAGTGTCTCTATGCCTGCACAGGAGCTGGTGAAACAGGCCTTAGTGAGGCCCTCACATTTCCAAATCCAAAGGATATCAGCCACAAACATGTCAAACTAAGGATCTGAACGGTCTGCCTCTAGCTCTAGACATTGCTCGGTGAAGGAAGTGGAAAGATTTCCATTTGCCTTCCTTAATATTTACTGGATATGCAAATTGTGATGATTCTGTCTCTTTTTTTATGATTTCTAAATGTCTTGAATAGTAGTATCACATTTTCAGTATTCCAATCACTGGGCTTTTTACTGGAATTGAGGAACCTGTGAAAGATATTAGATCAATGTTTCCAGTATTTTTGCAATCATTTCCTTACAATCCCTTACAAGGGTAAAGCCCATCAGATCCAAGGGACTTGTCAGCCTTTAGTCTCAATACTGTAGTTCTGATTGCCCCTTTACTATAGTGCTAATGATTATTTTAGCATTTCACTTTCCTTAGCTCTTTGATTTGTTCCTATTAATAGAATGGGTTTTGGCTCTTCCACTATGAGGGAGGGATACAAGGTATTTGTTCCAAATATCTTCTGTTTCCTCATTTCCCATTCTTAATTATGAATAATTTCAAATCATGGATGCTCAAAAGACCAGGATTAGAGGAACACAGATAATTCAGAGGGCTTTGGGACTAAACAACCTACAGATTTCCCAAATGGAGATGCCATACATTGATTTGCAAACAAAGATTTTAAAATGATTGTACACTATTGCATAAATATTGAATAATTATTTGAATACAGTTTTTATAAAATATATATGCCTTAGTAATATTGTCATCCTTAAGTTTGTTTGCAAATGTCCTTCTACTTTTCAAAAATATTGTAGAGATTTTAAGTTGAATATTAGTCATTATATAACACTCTAAAGCTTTATGATATACAAAGATGAGTTGCACAGAAAATACCATTCTCTGCATTTGTCATTCTATACACTACCAATTCACTAAAATTACTGTTGTTACACAATGCAACTGAAGTCGCTTGAGCCTATGACCACATTCCAGGTATCCCAAATACTGTCACATCAAATTTACTGACTATTTATTGATCAGTCAGCTGACATAATGTTCATAATAAAGTACTTAAGTTCAAGGCAGAATAATCTTAACATTAAAACTAGGCTATTCAAGATGATATCTGTGTAGGTACTTCTTGCAAAGGTTCGGGAAATCTAACAACACACTCTCCTAAAACACTGTTGTGATGTGGTCAACCAAAAATTTTAATTTGAAGTGTATTCAAGGATATGTGTTGAGTTGATATTTAATATTCAGATGAGTTATGATCTAATTTAAATGTAGAATGGGTTCAAAGTGGTGACAAACTGACCCCTGTTCCTATATTGTTGCTTAAATTCCTCCTGAAAGGGGGCTTCTCTTGACTATTGAGATATAACAGCACTTCCTAAAACATTGGAGGATTTCTAAAATCTTATATTTGAATCTTGGAACCCAGGTAATTTCTAAAATCTGATTTGATCATTTGTACCTGTCAATTTGCAATTTTTATTTTTTGATCATTTTCCTTCAAAATTACTAAATATTTTAAAATAAATCTAAGTACTAAATCATATTTATTGGATTCTTTCCTTCGGGAGAATTGCTATATTTCACAGTTGGTATTGGACTGGGGTGTACAAAGTTAAAAATCACACAATACCAGGTTATAATCCAACAGGTTTACTTGGAAGCACTAGCTTTCGGAGCGCCGCTCCTTCATCAGGTGGTTGTGGAGGACGCAATTGTAAGGCACAGAATATATAGCATAAGTTTACTGTGTGATGTAACTGAAATTATACATTGAAAAATACCTTGATTGTTTGTTAAGTCTCTCACCTGTTAAAGACTCTAACAGATGAGAGACTTAACAAACAATCAAGGTATTTTTCAATGTATAATTTCAGTTACATCACACTGTAAACTTTTGCTCTAAATTCTATGTCTTACAATCTTATTCTCCACAATCACATGATGAAAGAGCAGTGCTCTGAAAGCTAGTGTTTCCAATTAAAACTGTTGGACTATTACCTGGTGTTGTGTGATTTTTAACTTTGTACAAAATTGCTAACTCTAGAAGGAATTATCATTTTTGAATAATAAAATGAAGATTTGCTATCTTGGCAATGTCCAAAAGATTCTCAGCCTTCATCTATGGGCCACTTCTTAATTTAATAAATTGAGCAAGTGAATTGGGAATGAATCAGCTTCTTCATTGGTTTAAGCAACTATAATTCCCTACAGAATAAATCTGCCGTTATTATTATTATTCTGAATGTAGAACAAAATGAGTACAGGATGCCATTCAGTTCCTGACACCAAGCACTTCACATTCACTATTTAAGGTTCTAACAATTCAGGCTCACGAAAGTAACATAATTTAAGACTTGGAAATGTAAAAACTAGTTCAGTGACTTTGAGCACATTTGTCACATTTCTGGATTCTAAGTCTTAAGTATTTAAGACCCTTCATTCTGTGAACTATTAAAGCTTATTGGCAAGGGATGTTGTAAATATCCCGACATTGTTCCCAAGAAGTTAACTAGATGAAAGATCTTTAAAAGAAATGCCAAACTTCAGCACAATCATGAATATAGGTGAAGGGTATGTCTGAAGCTCTTCTTTAAAATGCTGCCGTTATATGTCTCTACCATGGTGCGGGTGAGATGATATCACATCTAATATATGCAAAATTATCATAAAATGGTGAATTTCATACGAGTTTCATATGAGTTAAAAACATTATCCCTGTCATTGGAAGATGGCTGTTACTGGAACTGTTCTTGCCTGGGGTATAGACATAGCTGTATTGGGAGAAAGGAGACCTGGGCACCTCCTAGCAGAGTGCTTTAGGGAACATCTCCAAGACACCTGCACCAATCAACCACACCGCCCCGTGGCCCAACATTTCAACTCCCCCTCCCACTCTGCCGAGGACATGGAGGTCATGGGCCTCCTTCACCACCGCTCCCTCACCACCAGACGCCTGGAGGAAGAACGCCTCATCTTTCGCCTCGGAACACTTCAACCCCAGGGCATCAATGTGGACTTCAACAGTTTCCTCATTTCCCCTTTCCCCACCTCACCCTAGTTCCAAACTTCCAGCTCAGCATTTCGCTGCTCCTTGGATGCTGCCTGAACTGCTGTGCTCTTCCAGCACCACTAATCCAGAAAGGAGACCTGGTCTTGCTGAATCTTAGATACTAATTTTTCTCCTAATTAAGCTATTTGTAAGAGTAGCTGAGGGGTTTTCATTGTTGCTTTTTCCAAAGTACATCCAATAACTCAATTATGCATTTCTTTTTGTTTTGATCTTTTGTCAGCATAGCAATACAGAGATTGAGATCATCATTAATTTTCCAGTGGAACTTGCCTGACATGAACATGAATAAAAGGCAAGAACAGCAAGTAAAATGTTTTCTGTCATTTATTTCCTTATGCTTTTCTGCCTTCATTTGTGAGAATAGATGCTGATTGTCTTCCAACATCACACCATCTGACTTTCATTCAAGGATGTGCCTGATAACTATTGAATATGTAACCACTAGAATGGTTACAATCCCATCATTACATATTTGCATTTCAGCAAGAGTAATTTGACAATCAAAAACAAATATGCTGGAGAATGCTTCCTTAGCTAAAATAGAGGCACAAAGGTCAACTGTCGTTCTTCATAGAATCTCCACAGTATGGAAAGAGGCCTTTCACCCCATTAAGTCTGCACTGACCCTCAAAAGGACCTCCCACCCAGGCCCAAACACAACCCAAACTCTGTGCTAAAAGGCAAGGCAAGGGAGGATGGAAGAGTAATGGGCCTTTAAACCCTAATTGAGGGGGCAAAACACAACAAGGCAAGGAAATGCTATAATCTTCCCACTAAGTGCAGTAAGTGAGTGCTAAGAGAGTAAGCAAGGAGCCTTGAGTTGCACCCAGATCCAATCCATGTGTTAGATATCTGCCCTTGGGTGCAAAGATGCAGTCAACACTATTTCAATGAAAGGTGCCTGTGCAAATCAAAGTACAGCATTGACATAAAGAACCGTGTTGCATATAGATCAGAGATATACCATTACAGGGTGGTGAGGTTGGTACTTGCCTGCTGCAAAGGTCCACAGACAGGGGGAATGGGTGCAGTCACTGCCAATGAAACATGCCTTGAGATGTTAACAACTGGTATTCAAGATGGAGGTTTACAGGAATAAATGGTGAGCTGGAATCGCCAGGTAACTGCATTGATTTTAATGTTGGGAATTGTCACTAACTAGTATCTATCCACTGGATGAGAGAATGAGAAACTGCATATTGATGAGGTGAGATTTTGTAAGAATGAAATTTTGCTATGCAAACCGACCTTTCGCAACTCATAGTGAGACTCTTGTCTCACTTTTCAATATTTATTAGAAAAATGAGACAGTTTGTTTTCAATATCTAGAAGCTCCTTGGCAGCTATCTCATACCAGGATGCTCCCAACATTCTCACCAATGGCCACATTACTTAGAGATTGGGAGAATTTTATCTAGAGCAACTGAGATATGGAAGAGGGCCTCATACAGGAAACGGGGAATGAGGAAGTATAATCAAGATAGCTCTATGAATCCATGGGTTTATAGAGGACATTAATTGATGATGAGATGGAAATGATGATGAGATGGAAATCCCTCCAAGGCCCCAAAGGAAACTTCCATATCCGCCACAGATTCACCTGTGCCTCCACACATATCATCTATTGCATCCTTTGCACCCGATGTGGCCTCCTCTATATTGGGGAGACAGGCCGCCTACTTGCGGAGCGTTTCAGAGAACACCTCTGGGACACCCGGACCAACCAACCCAACCACCCTGTAGCTCAACATTTCAATTCCCCCTCCCATTCCACCAAGGATATGCAGGTCTTTGGACTCCTCCATCGTCAGACCACAGCGAAACGACGATTGGAGGAAGAACGCCTCATCTTCCGGCTAGGAACCCTCCAACCACAAGGGATGAACTCGGATTACACCAGTTTCCTCCCGACCTCTCCGCCCCCACCCCAGTCTGACCTATCACCCTCACCTTGACCTCTTTCCACCTATCACATTTCCGACACCCCTCCCCCAAGTCCCTCCTCCCTATCTTTTATCTTAGCCTGCTGGACCAACTTTCCTCACTCCTGAAGAAGGGCTAATGCCCGAAACGTCGATTCTCCTGTTCCCTAGATGCTGCCTGACCTGCTGCGCTTTTCCAGCAACACATTTCCATCTCTGATCTCCAGCATCTGCAGACCTCACTTTCTCCTCTGACATTAATTGATGGTCTGGTTAAGGAGAAAAATCATAGAAATTGAAGTCACAGCTAACCCTTACACTCTATTATGGAACATCTTTTTGTTGGTCCTCCCTCCTTACCATTTTATTGGCTTAAAATCTGTTTTTTCCATCTTCCTTCTGTCCTGATGAAAAGTCATTTTGGTTTTATGTCAAGAATGTACCTAGTCTATAAGACCTATACTCTTTCTGAAAGAAAACACACTAATACAATGTTGCATTTTATTTCAAAAGCACTTCATTTTAGTAGGTGAGAGTTGTTTTAAATCATAAATTAGTTGCTGGCATTTGAGTAGATTTATTATCATTATCAGCGTCACACTGAATGATCTAAAAACTTTGAAGAAGCAATTAGACAGCGTGGGTAAATGATTTTGTTTGGGATATGTCCAGCATTCACACAGTTAAGGAGTTATCTTGAGACTTACTGAAAATAATATTATCACTTTTTAAAATTTTCATGTACATGTCAAAGGATGAGTTATCTCTAAATTGGGAGCACTTCTTCCGCTTCCAGTGTTTTTACGACAAGTATAATTGGGAGGATTGTGATAATAAATATGATCTACTTTTGCAGATTTCAAATACAGTAATTATACAGTGATCACAGAGTAGTATCTAACTATTGCAAGGAATATGCAGTTAATAGTATTTCCCAATACAAAAGTAAACTGCTAGGCTTGTCATATTTAATGTTAAACAGGAACTACATGAAGAGTCCTTGACAGTTAATCCTATATATAAATGAGTACATTTTGAAAAATACATGGGATTTGACTATAATTACTTTAATTCTTGCCTTCTGCAATTTGTTCACAGTGCTGAATTCTACAGCTGCTGACAGACTATAATTTTATGGCTATTTTCTAAACAGGATTTACTGGGACCCTAATTGACCTGACACCCAATAGATAATTGGTATTAAATTGAGTTCTGAATTTGACAGAAACAGACCTGTGTCATGTATGTAAAAACATCTGTTTCCAGATATTCACTCAGATTAAACAGACCCTCTTCACTTTATATGTAGATATCGAAACTGTGTGCGCATGTGTCTGATTTAAATTAGACTCTTTTTAATATAATTGTGCTAGAAAGAAACAACTGTGGTTTCTATTCTCAGACACTATAGATATATTTAAGTGATCCACAAAAATGAATTAAATCCTCCTTTCTCTTGAAGCATACTAAAAAAAGGTCAGGCAATATCTCACTGAGACTGAATATGTGGCTTCACAGGAATAATTTCCTCTTGAGAGACTAATGTTCATTAAGTAGTAATTGCTGAGATCAAAGATTATGTTTTTACTTCATACACATGGCATTGCTCAGCATGTAGAACAGTGCAGACGTCCAATCAAGTCTGAAAAGAGAAATACGGGAAGAGATGTCAAAGAGGTAGGGAAGGATAATGCCATTTGGTAAACAATGGTCAGTCTATGAAATAAATTACTTACTTTAAACAAAACACCAGACACTTTCACTTTATCCTTCTGGAAAGTGGAACAAAATAAAGATCAACTAGTAAACAGTTAAACTATTTTAGCCAGCCTTTGACAAATCCTGCTTGACCACATTTGGCCTTATTGTCTTTTGACAAAACCATACACTCTTCCAGAATGATTCTCTTAAACATATCAAAGCAATCATTTTCAGCACGGACCAGTTCTCTAAGGTCAGCCTCTCAGCCACAGCTTCCTAAACTACAGTAATGAAAGCATATCTAAAATTCTGCTACATGTCACTTAAACTCACATCAGGTAGCATAAGAGGTATGCATGTAGTGATCCAGTTTCAATAATATTAGTGACAGCAAAGTAACTTGATATTTTTATCCTGTTACTAATTTATTTTGGTGGATTGCTGAATATTATGTTGAGTTTGCAGTTTGAGAGAAGATTTATAGCTCAGATTGAGGTTCAGGTTGTAAGTTTGCTTGTTGAGCTGGAAGGTTTGTTTTCAAACGTTTCATCATCATACTAGGTAACATCATCAGTGAGCCTCCAGATGAAGCACTGGTGTTATGTCCTGCTTTCTATTTGTGTGTCTTGGTCTCCTAAGGTGGGTGATACCATTTCCAGTTCTTTCTCTCAGAGGATGGTAGATGGGGTCCAAACCAATGTGTTTATTGATGGAGTTCTGGTTAGAATGCCAGGCCTCTAGGAATTCCCATGTGTGCCTCTTGTTTAGTCTGTGCTAGATGGATGTGTTGTCCCAGTCGAAGTGGTGTCCTTCTTTGTCTGTATGTAAGGATACTAGTGGGTCATGTCTTTTTGGGGCTAGTTGGTGTGCATGCTAGTGGTGGCTAGTTTTCTGTCTGTCTGTCTGATGTCGTGTTTGTTACAATCCTCACATGGTATTTTGTAAATTACATTTGTTTTGTTGGTTGTTTGTATAGAGTCCTTTAGGTTCATCAGCCACTGTTTCAGTGTGTTGGTAGGGTTGTGGGCTACCATGTTGCCAAGGGGTCTGAGTAACCTGGAAGTCATTTTGGAGATGTATGATAATGTGGCTAGGGTTTCTGGACATGTTGTGGCTGCTTGTTTGGGTTTCTTGTTGAGAAATCGGTGGACTGTGTTTAGTGAGTACCCGTTCTTCTGGAATATGCTGTAAAGGTATTTTTCTTCTGCTCTTTGTAGTTCCTGGGTGCTGTAGTGTGTTGTGATCCATTGAAATAATGTCCTGATGCAGCTTCGTTTATGAATGTTGGGATGATTGCTTCTGTAGTTAAGTATTTGGTCTCTGTGTGTTGCTTTCCTGTAGACACTGGTTTGAAGTTCTCCATTAATTGTTCATTCTACTGTGACATTTAGGAATGGGGGTCTGTTAACATTCACAAAAGAGGAGGAGAATGACATGTCAGGAAGGATATTGTTGATGACGTTGTAGGTTTCCTCTAATTGGTTCCATTTTGTAATGACAAAGGTGTCATCCATGTAGCGGACCCAAAATTTGGGTTGGATAGTTGAGAGGGCTGTTTGTTTGAGTCTTGGCATCACTGCTTCTGCTAAGAACCCTGATATTAGTGATCCCATGGGTGCTCCATTGATTTGTTTGTAGGTTTTGTTATTGAATGTGAAGTGAGTCGTGAAGCACAGGTCTACTAGCTTGAGGATACTGTCCTTGCTGATGAAGTTGATTTTGTCTGATGTTTGTGTCCTTGGTTCCTCTAGTAGTGCAATCAGTGTTTCTTTGGCCAGGTTGATGTTAATTGATGTGAATATGACTGTTATAACAAAGGAGACCATTATTTCATCCTTTTCTATCCTGGTGTCTTTGGTGTTCAGGAATTAGACAATAGACAATAGATGCAGGAGTAGGCCATTCAGCCCTTCGAGCCAGCACCGCCATTCAACATGATCATGGCTGATCATTCCTAATCAGTATCCTGTTCCTGCCTTATCTCCATAACCCTTGATTCCACTATCTTTGAGAGCTCTATCCAACTCTTTCTTAAATGAATCCAGAGACTGGGCCTCGACTGCCCTCTGGGGCAAAGTATTCCACACAGCCACCACTCTCTGGGTGAAGAAGTTTCTCCTCATCTCTGTCCTAAATGGTCTACCCCATATTTTTAAGCTGTGTCCTCTGGTTCGGCACTCACCCATCAGCGGAAACATGTTTCCTGCTGCCAGAGTGTCCAATCCTTTAATAATCTTATAAGTCTCAATCAGATCCCCTCTCAATCTTCGAAACTCAAGGGTATACAAGCCCAGTCACTTAAGTCTTTCGGTGTAAGGTAATCCCGCCATTCCAGGAATTGACCTCATGAACCTA
>NC_057731.1:29754092-29757778 GCF_004010195.1 Chiloscyllium plagiosum | reverse complement strand
AACAAGGCCATCCCACCCCCTCTGCCCGTCAGTCTGTCCTTACGATAGCACGTGTAGCCTTGAATATTCATTTTCTCAGTTATCCCCACAATATCATATCAGCCAATTTCCAAAAGAGCCTCAAGCTCATCCATCTTTTGTCTAATGCTTCGTGCATTCATGTATAGTATTTTTAATTTGTTACTGCTCTCACCCTTCCCATCAACCCCTATTTCACTCAACCTTACAGCATGATCCCTTTCTGAGTTTTCTGCTTTGTTGATACAGTTGTCTTTCTTGACTTCTCTTGTTCTAACTTTCCCTTCAATTTCCTTTTTAAACATCCAGTTTGTCCCCTCCCCCCCCTAGTTTAACTGTAGCGGTGCTGCAGTAGAAAACCTGCCTGCCAGAATACTGGTCCCTAACCTATTAAGGTGCAAACCGGCTCTCTTGTAGAATTTATGCTTACCACAAAATATACCCCAGTGATCCAAGAACTTAAATCCTTGCTTCCTGCACCAGTTCCCCAACCACACGTTCAAGTCCATTATCTCCCTGTTTCTGGCCACACCAGCACGAGGAACTGGAAGCAAACCGGAGATAACCACCTTGGACGTCCTGCTTTTCAGCCTTCTTCCTAGTTCTCCGAAGTCCCGCTGTAGTATGTTCCTCCTCTTCTTCCCGACATCATTTGTGCCGACATGTACCACCTCTGGCTCTTCACCGTTGTCCTTGAGGATTTCCTGCACTCTGTCTGTGATGTCTTTCACCCTGGCACCAGGAAGGCAACACACCATCCATAAATCCCCTCTCTCTCACGTCAGTTCCTCTCACGATGGAGTCCCCTATTACCACGGCTCTGTGCGATGTCCGACTCTTCCGCTCTGCCTCTGCGCCAAATTATGATTGACAGACCTGGCCGCCTTGCGAACTGGCAGTGTCATCAGTCTCTACTGTTTCGAAAAGCTTCAATTTGTTCCTGACAGGTACTTCTCCCGGGGTCTCTTGCACCTGTGTCCTCTCTGCCTTCCTCATCGTCTGCTCTCTTCTGGCATGATTGGTGTAATAACCTCGCTGAAGGTCTTGTCCAGAAAGAACACGTTCTCTTGAATGAGCCTAAGGTCCTCGGGTTCTTTCATCAGCGCTGCAATATGCTCTGTCAGTAGCTGACCGTGCACACACTTTCCACACTTACACGAGCCAGACACACCAGAGTCGTTGACCTCCCACATCAAGCATGTAGCGCACTGAACCAGCTGGACAGTCATGTCTTCACTCTCTTCAGCTGTGGCGTAATCACTTCACTCAACCTCCTTGTCAAAGATTCCTGAGCTGAAGCCTCAGTCTTCGATCCAAACTTCCTTAGACCCTCTTTTTGTGGCAAGTCTGTGGACTCTTAATTTAGGTTAGAGGAGGAGGGAGGGAGGGAGACCCTACTTTGTAGGACCTGGGGTTTAGAACACACCCACTCTAATAGCAATCACTTACCATCCTGACCGGCTTTGCGCTCCACCTGAACTTCCGCCCAGCTCCCGCCGCTCTCTGCTGCGAAAAGCACTTCTCGGTGGAGTGAATGGAGTGACAAGTGTCTTCTACTAGGTATTTCAGTTTTTGCTAACACATACAGAAAAAAACCAACCTGAGCAAGAGGGTTAAACTACAACTCCAGACATGTGCACAAAAAGGACTTCCTAGCAGCATGAGAATCAACCCTGAAGGACCACAGACTCTCAGAAGAACCCAGCAGACCATCAGACAGACAGTTGTGCCAACACTAAGCAGGAAAGAGGAAGGGAACACCCTCAACACACAGGAAAGCCTTAGAAAGACACAAAAAAGACAAATACGTTGTAATCGTACCTGCAGACAAAGGCGCATTGACCGTCTTTCTGAACAGAATGGAGTTCATTGAAATAGCAAACTCATTGCTCGCAGAAACCAACATTTAACAACAGGTGGCAATAGACCCAACTCCACAACTAGAAAACTGTGTCATATCCATATTGAAAATACTTCATAAAATCAGGACAAATATACAAGACAGATTTCCAAAAAATGAAGCCAGGTGGATCCAACACACCCCACTTCTACAGACTACCTAAAGTAGACGCCCCCCTCAGACCCATAGTCTCACTACCTGGAACACCGACATACAGACTATCCAAGGAACTCCACTGAAAACTGAAATACCTAGTAGAAGACAAATTATTGAAGACTGTGGAAGCCTTACCATCGCCATGAGACTGGTGAGTACTTTTGATAACTGTTTGTCCATGGCAGTTGTGAACTCACTCAGTATGGATTGTGTCTGTAAGAGTCACATCCATTTGCCTGGGGGCTGACATACTTCCCCAGTCATTACCATCGTCCATGAATAAGAGTTCCACGAGTCTAAGGGAATATTACCTTGGCTCAGCCTCTTGCTTTGCCTTGCATTGTGCAAATGGATGTACTTCCTCTTCAAACAATCGGAAATACTTGCTTTTACAAAACACTTTTCACAATCACCACTCAATCTCAAAATGCTTTTCAGCCAATGAAATAATCTTTGGAATGCAGTTGCTGTTAGAATGTTGGAAACATTGCAGTCAATATGCACACAGCAAACATCCACAGACAGCAAAGTGATAATGACCAAACAATTTGCTTTGTTTGATATGATTGGGAGATAATCATTGGCTAACACCCCACAAATCACACCGCTGTTTTTCACTTAAGTAATACAATGAGATTTTTACAGATGGGGCATTGATTTACTGTCTCATCATTAATGTCTCATCTGAAGGCCGTCACCATAAACAATGCAGTGCTCCCTTAGACGGGTACAGGAATGTCAATGCTCCTTCCTATTCTCAAAGCCAAGACTGAGAGCTGAATATGGAACTTGGTGACTCAGAGGGAAGAGTGCAACCAATTGAGAGATGGCTGGTGCATAAAAGCAAGCAGAAAACTCTCAGAAATGAGGGAGGGCTTAGTATTAAAGAGTCACCAGCACTGCTCATGGTTGCCATCAGTTCCCTGTTTGAAATATGCTTTTAGACCACCAGAAGCCAGGAGATGTTGTGGCTCCTGTGTATGAATCTATGATTTCTTTTTACCATCTCAACTGTTTTCTGATTGTTGACCTTAAGGGGGCTTGACAGCAATTGACAATTTTTGTTTATTGTTCTTATTGTGATTGTCACGAGGCCTGTCAGGTGGACTTCATAGAAAATGAGTTTCCTGATTGGACCAGATTAACCGCCCAGTCAGGGAGCCCTCGCTGACAGAGATAAACAGAAGCGTCCGAGAACCGGAAGGTGGGTAGGGGCGGGCTGCCTTAGAGTGGTCGGAAGGTGGGAGGGGTGGGGGCTTGCTGGGTCTGTATTGTCTGCACTTTTGTATGTAACGGTATTGTCTAATGTACAAATGTCATTGTCACTGTCTTGTCATACGTGGAACTGGGATTTGAGGTTTGTCCTCCTCTCCCTGTAAAATGGTTGAACGGTAGGGTTCGGGGCCTAGCTTTGCTGCTCCCCTCCCTTGTAAAACTGCTGTCTTTCGTGTACAGCTGTCAATGTTTTTTGTAAACTGTTTTGTAACTTGTTGAATAAAATAATAAAAGGAATGCCAGTCACCCCAGCCCGGACGGAATTTCACATTGGCCCCAAGGTCCCGAACTTCCCGCGGGAGCCTGTGCCCCACAACCTGAGCCGCCTCCGAAATTT
>NC_057731.1:29708253-29738823 GCF_004010195.1 Chiloscyllium plagiosum | reverse complement strand
AAAAAAAAAGAATAAACAGGAGTCCTTAGGTGGTGCGCCCTGGCGACGTATTTTTTCCGCCAGGTGCGTAACCTCAACTACGACACGCAGCTCCTGTTCGTCGACCGTGACGGTTTGCAGGTCGCCCTCAAGACGCTGCCTGTCTTTTACCAGGACCTGATCACTGTCTGGAACATGGTCGAATCGCGTCGCGCCTACCCTCCGGCTGGAGTAGCGGCTGTCGTCAGGGAGCCGGTGCTCCGGAATCCGCACCTCCGTACTCGCGGGTTCGAGTGGCTGTCGGAGGAGAGGGCCGCGGCGGCGAGGGTGACCAGGGTCGGGGACGTGCTGGGTGCCGGGGGCCTGGGCTGGACGCTGCCGCAGGACATAGCAGGCAGGGCGGCGGTAGACGTCCAGTACGTGGCCACCGCCATCCGACGCCTCAAAACGGCGGTGCTCGGACCCGACGTAGTACACCAGTTGGAGGGCGCTCAGGTGTGCGGTGGGATCCCGTCCGAGCTCACCCCAGCCCGGACGGAATTTCACATTGGCCCCAAGGTCCCGTACTTCCCGCGGGAGCCTGTGCCCCACAACCTGAGCCGCCTCCGAAATTTTAATTTTGTTTTGTTTAGGGAGGTGAAAAGGAGAGCCCTGTACCGGCTGCTGCTGCACACCATCCACCTCTTCTCCCTCATCTACCGTCCGGACACGCCTTGGCGTGCCCATTTGCCACCGGGCGGTGGGGATCCCCAGTGGAGGGCTCTCTACGCGGGAGTCCTCCCCCTTTCTCTCGGGGATCTGGGGTGGAGGGTGCTGCACGCAGCAGTCCTCTGCAACCACAGGTTGCGGTGGTTCACGGACTCCTAGCCCAACTGCTTGTTCTGTGGCGCTGTGGTGTCCGTGGACCACGTGTATATTGGGTGTGGGCGTTTACACTCCCTTTTTGATTTCCTTAAAAACCTTCTCCTCTGTTTTTGGCTGCACTTCAGTCCCACGCTCCTGATCTTTGGGCTCCCGGTACGGAGGAAGGAGGGCAGGTCTGAAGACCTCCTCTTGGTCTGCTCCTGGGCCTGGCCAAACTGGCCATCAATAGGTCGAGGCAGCAGGCCGTGGAGGGGGTCGTTAGGGCTGACTGCCTGCCTCTCTTCCGCGGTTACGTTAGAGCCCGGGTGTCCTTGGAGAAGGAGCACGCGGTGTCCACCAACACCCTGGAGTTGTTCAGGGAGTGGTGGGCGCCGTAGGGAGTGGAGTGCATTATTTCTCCCTCCAATTCTATTTTGATTTAGTCCCTACCCTCCCCTTCACTGTTTTGATCACACAGCACTGTCCCTTGATGTGAAGGGCAGTGTTTGTCACTGGCCACCCGGGTGTTTTCCTATCTTCCTGGTGGTGGAAATTGAATAAAGATTCGTGCACTTTGTGTCTTTCACTGTGTCTCACACCTGCACACACACACCATGGGTGCTGGGGAAAAAAATAAGCACTACCGCAGTTAGGTGGTATTGTTGGGGTTAAAAAAAGAAAAAAACAGCAGTGTCAGCGGTTCTGTTCGCTCTGAGCGAGCTAGATCAGTGTTCAAGGACTCGCCTCGACTAAGTAAAGGGTGACTGCACACATACACCATGGGTGCTGGGGAAAAAAAAAAAGCACTACCGCAGTTAGGTGGTATTGTTGGGGTAAAAAAAGAAAAAAACAGCAGTGTCAGCGGTTCTGTTCGCTCTGAGCGAGCTAGATCAGTGTTCAAGGACTCGCCTCGACTAAGTAAAGGGTGACTTGGTGATGGGATACCAGCCTCTGTGGAGTTATTTCATCTGCAAGAAACAACAAAATATGCATTTGCTTCAAGCAACTAAAGTGTCTCTTTGAATTCCCATAAGAAGTAACAGTATTATATATTGTTTTGCATTTCTGTGAGAAATTAGTTCAATTATGAATCTCAGCAAGGCTCAAATATTGTGAAGAATTGCTGTGAAAAATTGGGCTCAAATTTTTGAATGATTTCTTCCAGGAACTTGAGACAAATTATGACGACTCTTAATTGAAAGTGAATGTACGATAATTAATCCTTCCAATAATTAAGTGTTGAATTTGTTGGAGAAAAAAGATTAGATTAGATTAGTTTCCCCACAGTGTGGAAACAGGCTCTTTGGCCCAACCAGTTCACACCGACCCTCCGAAGAGTAACCCACCCAGACCCATTTCTCTCTGATTAATGCACCTAACATTATGGACAATTTAGCATAGCCAATTCATCTGACCTGCACACCTTTGGACTGTGGGAGGAAACTGGAGCACCCAAAGGAAACCCACGCAGACACTGGGGAATGTGCAAACTTCACACAGACAGTCACCCGAGGCTGGAATCGAACCTGGGACCCTGGCCTGGTGCTGTGAGGCAGCAGTGCTAACCACTGAGCCACCGTGCTGAAGAAGAAACCAGCGTGTCACAAGAAGGTCATTCTAAAGCAAATATGAATTTATATCATTAATGTGTTTGGGCTTTAAACATGTGAATTAATGCCACTGTGTGTCCTCAGTTCTGAATATTTTTAATCAACCAGCTTAGATATCTAATAATTAGGGCTGGTGGAATGTGAGCCCACAGTATTTAGCTCAGAGATAGGGATATTACCACTGTACCACAATTCTATTCTTTTTTGTTAATCTGAGCAGGTGGGACTTAAACCTAAGACACATGGTTCAGGGGTAGGGATTCTACCTCTGCACCACAAGAGCCCTTTGCACCATAATTCTGCATACTCAAATCTAAACTGTTACAAATGAGTCATTATCTGGACCTGGACCTGGCTCATTAACCAAGATGATCCCCAGTTACTTTGAAAAAGCAGCACAGACTGATTCCAAATTTGATTTCTGTACTAACCTGTTCTTTGGTGCAGGGTAATAGTGTGATCAAGTTGCAGTTCTGATCCTGGTTCTCACTTCCGTTATGCTTTGTGGTGCTGGTTTCCAGTTAAAATTGCACTCAGACCCTGATGATATAATCAGAGCCTGATCTGCACATCTGAGGCTTCAAGTGAACGCTGTCGTGCAATAACCAAGTTTTATTTGGAAGAATACATTCTATCTATGACGTCTACTGACATGGGGGACATATTCGGAACTAGGACTGAGCCTGCAAAGTTCTAAGAATGCTCTCTGCTACCAAGTTGTGGTATTTCATATAGATATTGGTAAAGGCTGTTGCTCACCAATAAGAAGACAGGCTGACTTCTCACTCTAACCTCAGTACAATTGCACCACATGATATTAGCATTAACTGACCTCAACTTAGTATATTTCCCAGTCCTGATCGATGGCAAAACAGTTACATGAGTCAGTAGCACAAGATGAAGGCACAAAGCAGAAGCAGTCAGCCTCTGTCAGGCTTGGTTGATGCTGTAGATAGACAGGGGCTCTGTCATCAATTAGCCAAATGGCCAATGTGGAGCAGAAGGTCCAAAGTTGGAGAATGCCTCAAAGCCTCCCAGCCCAAGGTTGACTGCAGAGCAGAGGTACATCTTTAGCTATGGATAAATCCCTACCCTTGCCTAAGTATTTTGACTACCAGGCTGTTTCCAATGGAGGCCTGTCAGTGAATAAGTTGGCACAAACAGTTTATCAAATTTATACCTGACTCAGGCCTTCCAAACTTTTTTGTAACGTGATTAGAGTTATTTTACACACCACTGCTAACATGGCTGACATAATTCTTGCTGACTCAGGATAAAGGAATAAGTGGCAAAATATGACAATTTTATGAAGGTTCTCAACAGCTATTTCATTCAAAGGTAACGGTTATTGACCATGTTGGGTTTAAGCAGCATATGAGGCCAGCAACCAGAAGACAATGAGACAAAAAAAACCTGCAGATGCTGGAATCCAAGATGGATCAGGAGGCTGGAAGAACCCAACAAGCCAGGCAGCATCAGGAGGTGCAGAAATAAATGGGTCAGAAGAAGGGTTATACCCGAAACACCGACTTTTCCACCTCCTGAACTTTGCTGTGTTTTTCCAGCCTCCTGCTTGTCTACCTTGGATTCTTTCATGACCTGTATTGTTTTGCAGATTACTCAGATTAGTAAGATTTGCACAGTGAGGAACGAGAGATTATATCCAGAGTGACGCACAACCTGAATGAGTAAATATTTTGGGGATTTTGCAGCAGCACGGGAATTTGGTGCAAGGGGGAAGAGATTGCTTAATTTTTTGTTCGCGGTTCATTTGCGAGGTGGTTTTCACAGGATAAATGAAACTCGGGATCAGGAGCCCAGCACAAAGTGACATCAAAGGAAAACCATAAGTGCATTGATTGGTAATAGCTGTGAATTTGACTACTTTGGTTTACTTTCCCATCGAAGATAAATAGGGCAAATTTTTACAGATTACAAACTAAAAGCTTGGTGGAATTTTAAAACAAAACAAATTAAAAACTAAATAAGGAAAATAGAGATGCCGGGCCAGACAATGTGTTGTAACTGCATGATGTGGGAGTTGATCGACTCCATTGTGATTGATAGTGACCACATCTATAGCAAGTGTTGGTTACTTGAGGAACTCCCGCTCAGAGTTGAGGAGCTGGAATCTGAACTTTGAACACGACGATACATCAGGGAGGGAGGAGTTACCTGGATGTTGTGCTTCAGGAGGCAGTCACATCCCTTAAATTAACACCTTGAATTCAGTCAGTGGTCAGGCACAAGTGGGTGTGACTCCAACTGAGGCAGGTAGAAGGATCTAGGAAGTAGTGCTGAAGGAACCTCAGCACTTGAGCTTGTCCAACAGGTTTGAGATTCTTACTCCCTGTATGGATTAGCAAACTGACTATAGAACCATGGTCTAGAGAGCCATGCAAGAGGTTGTAGAAAAGAGAAATATAAATATAATTGGGCATAGTATAGTCAGCAGAATAGACACTGTCCTCTGTGTCCAGGATCAAGAGCCCTGAAGGCAGTGTTGCCTTCTCGGTGCCTGAGTTCAGGATATCTCATCTGGGCTACAGATGAACAGTGAACATAGAACACAGAACAATACAGCCCCTTTGGCCCTTGATGTTGTGCGAACCTTTGAAACCGATCTGAAGCCCATCTAACCTACACTATTCTATTATCATCCATATGTTTATCCAATGACCATTTAAATGCCCTTAATGTTGGCGAGTCCACTACTGTTGCAGGCAAGGCAATCCACGCCCTTACTACTTTCTGAGTAAAGAGCCTACCTCTGACATCTGCCCTATATCTATCACCCCTCAATTTAAAGCTGTGTCCCTTATGCTAGCCGTCACCATCCGAGGAAAAAGGCGTCACTGTCCACCCTATCTAATCCTCTGATCATCTTGTATGCCTCTATTAAGTCACCTCTTAACCTTCTTAACCAGAGTTTTGTACAGCTGCAACATGACATCATGGCTCTTAAACTCAATCCCTCTACCAATAAAAGCTAATACACTTTACACCTTCTTAACAACCCTATCAACCTGGGTGGCAACTTTCAGGGATCTATGCATATGGACACCCTGACAACATCCTTGTAAATCTTTTCTGAACCCTTTCAAATTTCACAACATCCTTCCTATAGCAGGGAGATTAGAATTGCATGCAGTATTCTAAAAGTAGACGAATCAAAGTCCTGTATAGCCACAATGCACAGAATACCAGCTGTGCTCTTGGAGCTCTAACATTGTATCTTCAGGTGGCCAAGAGATGGACAGGGAGAGGGTCACCTGGGGGGCTTCCGACTCACCAGGGAGATACTGACTGGTATGGAGTCATAACTCCCTGTGAGGAGATGCCTCAACCAAATGTAATGTACCCGCATCACCAAATCTCAATTGCCTCTTTCACCAGGGTTGTTCCCCCTAACATCCTGTGATTCAGGCAGTTTTCCATTGGTCATCATTGTCCTGAGCTGTGAGCTGTGAGCAGCAGTGTGTGGATCTCTCCTGCAAGGACAGATTGGAGTGTGATAAGACACTGGTCCTCTGACCAATATCAGAAACTTGCCCTCTGCTCTCAGCCAGTCTGAGTGGTTAGTGAGTGCCCTGGACAAAGATGCCAGTTTCTGGTGGGCCTTGTCTGCTGGACAGTGTTGACTAAGTGGCCTGTCCTGAGGAATTGACTTCACAGTTATCATGTCAGAGCAGCTGAGCTCATTGAGCCTGTTCCTGCAGTGACTCCATGACCCTTTCCCACTGACAGTGGCAGCAATGTACAGCTAGGCTTAGCTCAACCTCCAACCACTTCCTTCCTCTCTCTTACTATCCACCTGCTGAGGCACCTCCAGGACAAGTCAGAGACATGAGACACTGCTCAACAGAACATGGTGCAACTCAAACATCAGACACACCGTTGGTTGTGATTTTCTTTCTGTTAACTCATGAGACATTGGCGTCACCAACCGTACCATCATTTATTGCCCATTCCTCGATACCACACACTGCTGCTACTGAACGTCAACAGTGGAGAGAGTGAATGTTTGTGGATATGGTGCCAATCAAGCAGCTGCTTTGTCCTGGAGGGTCAAGCTTCTTGAGGGTTGTTGAAGCTGCCTCTATCCAGGGCAAGTGGAGAGTATTCCATCACACGCCTGACATGTGCCTTGTAGAAGGTGGACAGGCTTTTGGGAGTCAGGAGGTGAGTTACTTGCCGCAGTATTCCTAGCCTCTGTCTTTTTCTGGTAGCCACGGTGTTTATATGGTGAGACCAGTTGAATTTCTGGTCAATGGTAACCCGCAGGATGTTGATAGTGGGGAATTCAGTGATGGTAACACCATTGAATATCCACTTGGAATGAAAGAGGAAAGATCCAATTGTTGGTGGTCCACGAAGGTACCAACGATATAAGTAGAAAGAGGAAAGAGGTTCTGCTGAACGAATATGAGCAGCTGGGGATAAATTATAAAGTAAGACCAAAAAAGGTAATAATGTTCAATTACTATTCAGACATTAAAAAATATATATATCAAGGGTTTCTACCTCCACTAGCCTTTTTGAGTTCCAAGCCCCAAAAACCATCTAGGTGAAAAAGAATTTACTTATCAATGCTCTAATCTTTCTACCAATCACTTCTATTCCCCCAATCACTGATGGGCCCTTCCCATTCAAACAATCCAGCCCTATATAATTTTTTATATCTCAATCAAAATCTCCACAAACTCTTTTGTTCAGAAGGAAACAATCCCAATCTATCTGATTATTCCTCATAGCTGCATTTTTCCAGTCCTACCAACATCTTTGTTAATCTCCTCTGCACTACTTCTCATCATTTACATCTTTTCTGTAATTAGGTGACTAGAACTGCACACAGTACTCAAGCTGAGGCCTAACTAATGATTCATACAGTTTTAGCACAGTCTCCTTGCTATTATACTCTATACCTTAAGGAGAGAATTCCATATGCAACTGTGAAGGATCTGTGAAAATTCACTCCAACATCCCTTATTTCCTCAACACACCAGTATCCTTCCATTTATTGTGCATTGCTTTACCTTGTTTGGACTCCGTACAGCATCATCTCACAGTTCTCTTGGTTGAATTCAGCTGACCAGTCCAGCTATATGCAGTGGCATGCTACTCTTCCTTGGATTGGATGTGAGTTTCTGAACATTCTGTATGCCATTTCTAATTAACATTATTCTTTAGTGAGCAGAGATGCTTGCATTGCACTGAACATTCTTTATTCAGCAGCAGTAAATGGCTGTGGTGTACCATTCCTTCATGGCACTCAGACCACAGGGGAATTTTCTGGATCTTTCATTCACTTTTCAGGACAGTTTAGATGCTGTAAATATAAACAAATAGCTGCAGATACTATAAATGTCAACCAAAAACAGAAATTGCTGGAAAACCTCAGCAAGTCTGACAGCATCTGTGGTGAGAAAGCAGGGTTAATGTTTAAGATACATTACACTTCTTTAGAAGTTCTAAAGAACCTGAAATGTTAACTCTCATTGAGTCATACAGCATGGAAACAGACACTTAAATCCAATAGTCGAGGCAGACCAAGTATCACAAACTAAACTAATCTCATTTGTCTGCATTTGGCTTATGCTCCTCCAATCCTTTCCTCTTCATGTACCTGTCCAAATGTCTTTTAAATGTTGTAACTGTGCCTACAACTATCACTTCATCTGGAAGTTCATTCCACAAACAAACCACGCTGAGAAAAACGTTACCCCTCAGTTCCCGTTTAGATCTTTCTCCTCTCTCCTTAAAATTATGGACGTTAGTTTTGAATCCCCTACCCTCGGGAAAAGAACTTTGCTATTCACCTTATCCATGCCCCTCATTATTTTTTGAACCTCTATAAGGTCACCCCTTAATCTCCTACACTTCAGAGAAACATGTCCCAGCCTATGCAGTCTCTTCTCATAACTCAAACTCTCCAGTTCCGGGAACATCCTGGTAAACCTTTTCTATACCCTCTCCAATTTAACAATATGATCTCCTATAAAATATTTGTCCCTTTTCCAAAAGGTGATGAGTGTCTTTTTGGAGTATGGAGGCTCACAGCTGCTGCCTTATTCACATACGGGCTGTCCAGGAGCCAAACAGAAAGATGTTGCTTGGCTGAGCATTCCTGACACACAAAACTGGTCATGCTTGAAAACCAATCAACAGGATATCTCTGGGCAAAACTACTCTGAACACACTGCCACTTGTCAATGAGTCAAGTAAGCCTCACCCACTACTTGGATAAGACAACTGTGTTAATACAACTCACCATGAGGTCCAGTAACATGTTTGAAATTAGGAAAAAAAAAATTATTTCACAGTTTCCTTAGTTTAAAGCAATATCCTTTGTCCATGATCCAAAAAGGAGAACATATAAATAGGTCTTTACAATACAGGATTAGACCTGCACTGGAAGATAGCACCACTGTTGATAATTTGATGGAGGAACTGGTTCTGGATTTAGACAGATTGTTTTAACACTGCACAGAGAGCGACAGCTCTAATGCAGTTATTGATCATGCAATCTGTTTTCCCTTTTGACCAACATCTGATTGCTGTGAAACAGCTGTACCTTTCAGTACTACCAGACACTCCAATATCATACAACAGCAGGGACCATCATAGATCTTGTTCTTTTCATCTCAGCAGATGTCCCAAATGGACCTTCTGCCTCTAGCCAGAGGGGCTTATGTAGAAGCTATCTTTCCTGATAATGTGAAAGGTGCTCAATGTTGTCACCCTCCCCACCAAAATCTGAGTACAAAGTGGGCTCTGAGTCTCCTGGTGTACCCATGAGTCTGTATACTCCAGCAATTTTCCAAAGAAACATCACTGAAATCCTTTATGTACAAATCAGCCTCTGGACTAATATAGTGCAATGGTAATTCCCTGCCAGGCAAGTTCTTTTAGCTTGGAGCTAGCTTCATCTGTAAACGTGTCAGATGATCAGCCTGCTATAGAACCTTTGTTTTCAGACCTTATAGAGGTTTATAAAATCATGAGGTGCATGAATAGGGGTAAATAGGCAAGGTCTTTTCCCCAGAGTTGGGGAATCTAAAGCTGGATGGCATAGGTTTCTGTTTTTGTGGCATCTCTAGGGGATGCTGCAACATTGAGTTGAGTCTTGAGTTCTTTGATCAGCTGTCCAAAGTCCTCCATTCCAATTTCCTCAGATCTCCTTTGGCTCCAGATATGATTGCAGTGTTTTGTGTTGATGCTCTTCTATCCGAAGTGCTTCTATCTCATTGTAAAACCTAATGTACTACACACATTTCCTACTCAGATCATACTCCATATGAAGAATTCAAGAAGTCTCATCTTCCTCCCATTTTGATGGTGGAAGGGAATTACTGGGATGTTCCACTATCTCCTGTGCTCCAAGAGATAGTGGAAGAACTGTAAGAACGGCCTTATCTCTCTCGACAGCCAGAGTATGATTTTACTATAGCTGTCTTTCCTTCATGCTCAGAAAAGCTGTTTGAAATGAGAACCCATGGGAAGACAGTAGTATTTAACAATAGCATGTATTCATATACTAGCAAAACAAAGCACATTCCAGAAAAAAAAGTCACTTTTGGTTTTTACACAAAAATCTTATTCTTCTAATTAGATTCTCATAATGTGTAAAAGGAAATCAGTCTAGTTTAATTGTTCTTTCCTAGATTGAAGTTTCCAAAATGTTTAGACAGGTTATGATGTTTTCCCTTGTAGTGTGGTTTGAAATGCTGATAAATAGCTTCTGGAACACTGCTGTTATTTCATTGCTTTTTAGTTAATTGGAGATATACCTTTTTGCCTAACAGTTGCAAGTTGTCTCTTTCTTGTTGGAGAATGTTTAATATGCAATATCTGTTTGGTTGGCATATTGGAGTTTCTGCAATGGTAGGGTCTCAAAAAATTGTACAGATGAACATTTCACAATCCTATATTTTTGCACTACAGGAATTTGCCTTGTAACACTTTTCACCTCAAACAGCAAGTAGTTTACTATACGATCATCATTTATTTTAAGGATTTCAGGTAAGGTCACATTCAGAGATCCAGTATTCAAATAGTACAATATATGTGTATTTTGGGCTAATGTTACTCACATGGGTTAGAGCTAAAACACCCTTCGTACTATCTATCACAAATTCTTTCTTTCTTTTTTCTGCCTTTTCTCCCCTCCCATGTTTTCTACCTCTACAATTAGATTAGATTAGATTAGATTACATTACAGTGTGGAAACAGGCCCTTCGGCCCAACAAGTCCACACCGCCCCCCAAAGCGCAACCCACCCATACCCCTACATTTACCCCTTACCTAACACTACATGGCCAATTCACCTGACCTGCACATCTTTGGACTGTGGGAGGAAACCGGAGCACCCGGAGGAAACCCACGCAGACACGGGGAGAACGTGCAAACTCCACACAGTCAGTCGCCTGAGGCGGGAATTGAACCCGGGTCTCTGGCGCTGTGAGGCAGCAGTGCTAACCACTGTGCCACCGTGCCGCCCACATTGAAACCTGTTACAACTCTAATTTTTTCTATTGCTAGTGGCATCATCCATTTGAAATGTTAAATATTTATCTTTCCAAATACATCTTTTCCTGCTGAATATTTTCAACATATTCTGTTTGTATTCCTTTCACTGGCTGCTTGACTATCAGACATTTTGTCAATAGAGTTGAACACAAAAATTGTCATTGGCAGTTGTTGGTTATGTACAAGTGTGGGAGATGATAGCATTGTCGCTTTTTAAAGGTTCAGTCAAGAAAAATAGGCTTCCATGGAAATATGTGGAACACTAAGAAATTGCTTATCCTAGCACAAAGTTCAGTCTTGCAGAATGATCAATTCGAGTTAATTTAAGAGTGAATTGAATTGAATTGAATTTGTTGTTATTTGTACCAAGGCACAGTGAAAAGCTTTGTCTTGTGAGCAATACAGGTGGATCACATACTAAAGTAGCATAGATAAGTTCAGGAAAATATCTTATTACCCCATCATAAGATGGCACTTATACACCAGTGCAAGCCAATCTTAAATGACCAACAATCAATAGTTTTATTCCTTCTTGGGAATTACTTTAGCTCTTTTTATCTATTATTACAAAATATGTGAGCACTAATCAGTATACTCTGACTTTTTAATTACAGTAAAACAAAGTGAACTACGATGAAAAAAGTCAGTATCCTTCTGACCAATTGAATAAAAGATAGCCCTGTTGCACACCCTATAATATGAGCTAAGAATTCATTAATTAATGTTATAATTCAGACAAGGAAACTAATAAGGAAGTGATTTTCACATGTCTATGTGAATTAAAATACAACATGAATATTAAGAAGAACTGTAAGTTGACACATGTTGGTTTCACTTGGATTTCCTCTGCCTCCTTTCTTTTAGATACTGTAGGTTTATGAATCTTATTCTAAACATGTCAGAGTTTCTCAGATTGTGGATCAATTCAACATGGATAGGTTGCAGCAAGGCCATCTGAATTGAATATCATCCTCAAGCTCGATACAGTGTTGAATGAGAGAGTTGAATTAGTAGCCAAATCATTAAATTACCATACTCTTCAATTTGGCTTCAATTTAGTGTGAGCATTTATTTCCAGATAGTTATCCACAGAGATAAAAATCATCAACAGATCTTCTTTAACTACACTTAGGAAATTGTTAACTGTCTGTTCAGCATCTGTTACATAATGCTATAGCAAGTTTGTGTCCAAGAAACGAAATACTTGTTTTTCCATTTTGCTCCCCCCGTGTACCATTGTCATCCCTCTGTCGGAATATCCAAAAGTAGAATTAATCAGTTAGAATGCAAAATAACTTCAGACTGAGTGTTGGACTGTGGTTCATTAGTAAGCAAACTAAGAATGAGAGACGAATTGGAGAAAATAGGTGGAACCCTAATAAGAAATTCAATTCCAGTGAGATGAGAGAACAAATATTTTTACCTCTTCATCAGTTTTCTATTTTTAATCTAACTACCTCCTACACAATGATCAATTCAATGGTCTAATAGGAACTGGGAAAGTTCACGCCATGTTCTTTTGATTGGTTTTCCAATATAGTCTGTTAGAAGACAATGAGAATTGCAGATGCTGGAGATCAGAGTCAAGAGTGTAGTGCTGGAAAAACACAGCAGGTCAGGCAGCATCTGAGGAGCAGGAGAATTGATGTTTCGGGCAAAAGCCCTTCATCAGGAATTTTTCCTGCTCCTTGGATGCTGCCTGACCGGCTGTGATTTTCCACCACCATACTCTCGACTCTAATCTCCAGCATCTGCGGTCCTCACTTTCACCTTCAGGAGTATAGTCTGTTGCAGAGACTCAAGTTCAAAGAAACTTTATTCCCATCCCAAATCTTTAAGTTTCCACTTAACTGATGCCTTCCATTTTCTCGTTTGTGAACTCAAGGGATAATTTTATGATTCGTCTCCAAATATGATGGCATGAATATTTCAGATTTCTGATGGCCAAATTTTTCCAAGTTTTCCAACCTGAAAATTTCTACCCAAGCTCTGCTGACTCATAAGCTTCACAAACTAGAGAAAGCACTGCTGCAGTGGTAGCTTTCCTAAGAACTGAAACTGAAAGTTGCTTCTGAACTCAGCTCTTGATCCTTCTCAACTGAACTCAGTTCTCGGCGTTAAAATTGCCTTAATTAAAAAAAAAGGAAAGAAAGGCTGTAGTGCATTTTTGAACCACAACACAAAGCCAATGAAGTGTGGAAAGCTGGAAGAAAGCTCTGTTCCTGACAGTTGATTTAAAAAAAAGTTACAGTTTCTCACAACAGACACTGCTGAAACTGTGATCTTACAGAAGAAATAGCTTTTAATTCACACTGATATAACATGAAGTCGAAGAGTGTGGTGCTGGAAAAGCACAACCGGTCAGGCAGCATCCGAGGAGCAGGAGAATCAATGTTTTGAGCATAAGCCCTTCATCAGGAATGACAAATAGGAGGTTTCAAAGGAGAAATTGTGGAGGGTGCAGACCATTCAGCCAATTAGGCAAAAGTGAGGACTGCAGATGCTGGAAACCAGAGTCTAGATTAGAGTGGTGCTGGAAAAGCACAGCAGGTCAGGCAGCATCTGAGGAGCAGGAAAAACACTTGAATGGCAGTGTCAGTGGAAGGGTACTGTTTGAGTCAGTGAGAATGAAATGGAGGGCTTTGGGGCCTTGGTCATGGCGGATAAATGTGTTCAGCGACTGGATGTCAATGGTGAAGATGAAGCATTGTGGGGCCGGGGGGAAGTGAAAATTCTGGAGGAGGTGGAGGGTGTGGGTGGTGTCCTGAACATAGGGAATTTCTGGACCAAGGGGGACAGGACAATGTCAAGGTATGCAGAGATAATTTTGGTGGGGCAGGAGCAGGCCGAGACAATAGGTCGACCAGGCAGTCAGGCTTGTGAATTTTGGGTAAGAGGTAGAACCAGGCTGTTGTGGGGTCCCTGGACTATGAGGTTTGATTTAAGATCCCCTGAGGTGATGAGGTTGTGGATGGTCTGGGAGATGATGTTTTGATGATGGGAGGGGAGGTCATGGTTGAGTGGGCAGTAAGAGAAGATGTCTGCGAGTTGGCTTCAGTGGTATAGAGGTCAGTGCGCCAAACTACCACTGCGCCCCCACCCCTTGTCTGCAGGTTTAGTGGTGATGTTGGAGTTGGATAAAGGGCTTATACTCGTAGTGTCGATTCTCCCGCTCCTTGGATGCTGTCTGACCGGCTGTGCTTTTCCAGCACCACACTCTTGACTCTATAATGAATGTTGCTATCCAAACACTGTCCAGCATTCCTTGATATCTGTAAAGCATGTTACAAAGGCACATTGCCACATGTGTACACAAAGTTTCGTCTCAAAAGTTTTATGGTTTGTTAATGGGTTCAGTGGGAATTAATTTATTAGTGGTTTATTTATATATTTGAATATATTAAGTGGTAAATAATATATTGAGATAAATGGATGTATGTAAATTAAACATTAATTATGTATATATAGCAGTAAATACCTGTTAAGCTGTAATATACTTATTCTATATTACCCTATAGCAAACTAATGAGTGCCGAAGCTACTTCAGAAATGTTCAATAACAAGTCTCACTGCCTCCTGCCCATCAAGGACCCTGTTTTACATCAGTTGGTCTGGAAAACCTAAGGTTACTGGCACCACTTGCTTTCCCGATTCAAGGTGAAATCCTCTGAATAAGGCAAAATCCCCAATACTAATACTGTTCTGAATCTGTGGTTACATGCTGGATAATCATTCTTCAGTAAGTGGGACTCCACAGGACAGTTGTATCACAGTGTATAACAGACCACCAATTCGACCACCTGATTGAATCACACAAGTTCTTGGCTTCCCAATTCTTTTATCTGGTAGATATTAATTAGCAAGAAGCAGTAAGACCACCAGTATCACAGATCTCCTAGTCACTGTTCATGAGATTCAAACCACACCAATGTTACTGAACAAATGAGACATCAACAACTGAATCAGTCAATAATCTCCAACGTCTGTCTCCAAATGGAAATTTTAAGGATGACACGGCATTTCAGCTGAAGGACTTTGCAACTCCACTTTTTGATCATCTGATGAAGAGCAGCATGTACATTCAGGGGAAGTTCCAAATAAAATTGAAGAAGCTGGGGCAAAATGGTTTAAATTGGAAGGTCGACCAGCACTCAGATTGGTGTAACTCCATCTCATGTTTTTTAAAGAAAGATGACCCCATAAATATGGGCCGTGTTTCAACCTTTCACTTAAAAAGGTATCCACTCAAAATACTGAAAGAATTAAGTCCTCAAGTTTTCAGAAGCCAGATTCTTTTCCAAACTAGATGTGTAGCATGGATACTGATCTTTATCAGAAGAAACCCAAGAGTTCATAGAATCCCTACAGTGTGGAAGCAGGCCATTCGACACATTGCGTCCACACCAAACCTCCAAACAGCATCCCATCGAGACCCACCCCTCTACCCTCTCCCTGTAACCCTGCATTTCCCATGGCTAATCTACTGAGCCTCCACATCCCTGGACACTATAGGCAATATAATATAGCCAATCCATCTAACCTGCACATCTGTGGAATATAGGATGAAACTAGAGTACCCGAAGGAAATCCACGCAGACACAGGAAAAAGGTACAAATTTCACACAGACAGCTATCGAATGATGGAATTGAACTGTTGTGAGGCAGCAGTGCTAACCACTGAGCAACTGTGCCACCCTCAATAACGTTTAGGGAGACATTGGACAGTAATCTTTCTGACAATTACCATTTGAGCTCTCAGTTATCCAAGCAGCTTATAGGTATGATCACTATACCTGCTTGTATTTGCATTGCTGAAGATACAACGGTCATGGGTAAGACAAAGCAGAGCATGATCACAGCTTTCACTGCCTGATGACAGCAGCACAACAAGGATTAGTATTGAACCATTTCAGCCAGGTAAACTTCTTTGGGTGCATTAACTCCATCCATAGAATTCATTCTAATCCAGGTAAGATCAGGGATGTTAAACAAATGCTGACCCCACAGGATAAAGAGGATCTGCAGCCTTGCCTCAGAGTTTTTAAACTTAGTTTTGGCATGTGTTTGCAAAATTGTGGGCAATGAATTTCTGTTGAGCAATTTTTTTCAGGAAAGCCAGCCCCTGTGAGTGGTACTCTCAAGCAGATACTCAGCAAAATGTTGCCTTATGCAATGCTGGAACCTTGGGAAAGTTACAGTTCCCAAAGAGGATGCTTCACAAAAAGAACGAGGCATGGCTCCTTCTGCAACATGAAAAACCTTCAACTTGGAAAACCTATTGCCTTCATCTATGCAAACCAACTATTCCCATCTAAAATCTGAGACATTCATTCTGGCATTTAAATCATGGAATTTCATACATACATGTCTGGCAAGATATTCACCATTGAAACAGATCACAAGTCATTAGAAATTATGTACTATAAACACCTAACAATTGCACCAAACCTGTCAAGGTGGAAGGATATGACTTTGAAGTGATATACAAGCCATGTACCAGGAAGATTATGTCTGTCACACTAAACTGGTTACCCAACATACAAAAAGGTATTGCCCTTTACTACACATTGATGCTCTAGACTATGAAGTTGAAAACATTCTCAAGGTCAGTCTATTACACTTTGGTCTGAGCCAGTGTGATCAACTGTACTTAGCAACTACCACAAGTTGCAAAAGATCATTTTTCAGGGATGAGCTAACAGCGTTAAAGAAATACTTGAGAAGATTTATTCATCTTAGTTATACAGAAACAAGCACGGTATATCACAACAAGTCAGTCATTTTCAAGGGCAAAAATGTCCTAATATTAAATGCATTATATCAGGATATCATGCCCATGTTTATCTCGGGCACACAGGAATTGAAAGCCCAAGACAGCTAGCATGAGAATCTGTGGACTAGGCAGATATGAATCAGGATATTGGATTATTCATGAAGGCATGTGAGGCAAATCAACAGCAGCAGGGGAAGCCTCTGAATCCACATGATGTTTTGTCCACTCCCTGGACAAAAGTGGTAATAAATCTATTTACAGTGCATGGAGTGTATTGCATTGTTCAATTATTGTACAACACAATTACTGCAATCATGATTTACTTGATGAATACTATTTTAAGTTAATTGGTTGTCCCAAATAAGATAGTGTCTGACAACGGCTGCAATATGAAGTGCCTGGATTGAAATGCTTTATCTATAAGGAGAGGTTAGACGAACTTGGCTTGTCTTCATTTGAGCATGGATGTTGAAAAGTGACCTGACAAAAGTGTGTATAATTATGACAGTCATAGATGGGTGCATTGTCAGAGTCTTTTTCCCAGGGTGGAATTATCAAATACTAGCGGGCATAGGTTTAAGGTGAGAGGGGCAGGTTTAAAGGAGATGTATAAGGTAAGATTTTTACTCAGAGAATGATAGAAATCTGGAATGTGCTGCCAGGTGAGGTGGTAGAAGTAGAGACAATAGCAATGTTTTATAGGCATTTAAACAGACATGTGGACAATTAAAGGAACAGAGAGAAAAAGACCATGTGCAGGCAGATAGTTTAGAATGGCATCATGGTCAGTGCAGACATGGTGGACCAAAAGGACTGTTCCTGTGCTGGACTCTTCTATGTTCTATGTTCTAGTATATTGGCAGACCATGCGTACTAAGTGGCAAAGAGAGAAATATGAGCCAAACAATGATAAATAATTTAGTTATTAATCTAGTTAGCCTGGATGAGTTTAGCCAATGAGTCTATTTCCATCCTGTACAGCTGTGACTCTATGACTCTCTGGCATCATTAGCCACTATCCCCGCTCAAATAGTTAAGCAGAGGTAAAAACAATGACTGCAGATGCTGGAAACCAGATGCTGGATCAGTGGTGCTGGAAGAGCACAGCAATTCAGGCAGCATCCGAGGACAGGCAGAACAGACCATCCCAGTACAATGCTCAGAAGACAATTGCAAATTGCCTTGTCAGACAACCAATTGTCTGCCCATCCCAAAACATCAGACCTCTTTCTTCAAGAACAGAGGGAAATAAAAGAAATACGTGATGAATAAGCAGGTAGAGAACTACCATAACTAAGCAGTGGGCAGTGATTGTAAGTTAAAAAAAACAATTACAAACACTTGAATACCAGTAAAATATTTCTAAATTATGTGACTAACCCAGATCACCTTGAAGTGATAACAAAAACTGAAATTGTTGAAGGAACTTAGCAGGTCTGGTAGCATCTGTGGAGAGAAAACAGAGTTAACATTTCGGGTCCAGTGACCCTCCTTCAGAACCCAAAATTATTACTGATCACGATGCTACATTGTGAAGAAGTCAGCTCAAACCCAATATGTACACTAATCATGGATGGAGAAGCTGAGAATATTCTAATGATGATGGTTGTGTGGTGATGCTGAGTGACAGAACCAGCAGTAAGTCAACAAAGTTGACAACTAACTGGAACAAAGATCAACTCCCTTTAGATAGTTCTACAAATTTGGATGAGTTATCTTATCAAATCTCCAAAATCTTACCCACTGAAGTTTGAAATTTTAGCTTTGTGAATTCCTTTCTTCCTGATTGTGACATTATTGACAGCATGTTCCGATGTATATCTGTGGATAATTGCTGTGGGATAACTTTTTATCTTTGGAAAAGAGGAGGTGCTATGAATTGTCTCCTAGTCAGTATGCATTGCTATCATGATATCTTTATTGATCATAGCATGTGACTGAAGGATATTAAGTTCACATACTCCATTTTACCCTAGATCACCCGAATCTTCACACTCTAGTGATAGAATGCTTCTGTTGTTATAACTAATATCTTAATATTAGCACTAACACTTCTGAGTATGTACATAATTGTTGTTATAAATGTCTGTTGAATTCTTGAGTACCACAATAACTTTATATCATGGGAGACAATAAAATCAAGAGATGTTCTAGCTCTTTCAATGATTCTTCTGCTCCTGAATCACTGGTCACTGAGTGACTGGATAATCCATCCTCAAACATTTACCTTTGTATAGACAGTTAAACTTAAAATAATGAAAGCATATGTTGAGCAACCAATGAGAGAGGAGGATTCAGGCTATTTTTAACCTGTTGAACATAATTAGATTCTCAACTGAGCTAGGATCTGGCTATGTCAGTGTTGTACCTTGAAGAGAAAGTTGAAGTGCGTACATAGTTATATTGAAGGAAAGATCATGACAGCATTAGATATTCAATTAGATTTAGCCATCCCTCAGATAACTGGATTCCCTGGGGCATTTATAGAATGTCAATGGCTACAGAGTTGCAGGAAGGAAATCATAAACTTGCATTGGATGGTTGTGCTGTACACAGCAGTCTAGTTAAATTAGTCAGTTTTAAAATTTAGAATGTCAGTTTTCATCATATCATGGGATTTTTCATTTTATATTTCATTTTACTACATATGTGACTAGTTTCTGCTCTTGCTTTCAATTAGTTTTGTATCTCATGAGGACTGCTATGTATATTTTGAAATAGTCATCCATTGGTCATTACATCCTGTCATTCTCTTTCCTGTCGACTTTATGTTTTACAGCCTAATTCTGTTAATTATCAGGCACCATTATCTGATTTAGAAGAGCAGTATTTTTGACTTATAGTGTGACTTGTTGATCTTGTTATTTGACATTTTGGTTCATTCTGACATTTTGAGGTATAACGCTTGTTGCTTTATTTACTTGATTACTCATGCTCAATGAGATGAAAAAACAATTCAACAAAAACATCCAAAAATAAGGAATAACTATGGCTTAGTCAGGAATTCATAATTTTTCAGCAGTATTCAAGTTCTGTACTACATCAAGTGTGAATTTAAAACTGTATTAGTTAATTAGCCGATAAAACTAAACATAAAGTGAATAAAAAGTGTTAACTAATTAAATATTAAAAAAACAAGAGTAAATAGGCAAGGCAGGGTAGGTGCTGAGTTCTAACTTCGGCTAGTGAGAATTGGTGAACATAAAGATCATGAGAAATTGGAGCAGGCCTATCAATCTTTCTGCTCATTCAATATGAACATGGCTGATCTTTGGCTTCAGGAGCTGAGTGGCCCTGGTGGAACCAAACCTAAAGTGATTGATCATTGCTAGCTTTCTGTCTTCAATTCCCACCTAATCAGAATGTCAACATAGTACCTAATGCTAGTGCTCTTATGGTGCGGTGATAGTATCCCTCTGTTAGAAAAGTAAACCATTCCAGGTAAACAAAACAATGGATTTAAATAAAAGGCTTATAATGTTACCAGGAGGTGTCATGAACCTCAAAATTGAGAGTTTTAGAAAATAATAAGCAAAACCCTGATAAAGGCAGATAAAAATAGAATGAGATTGTAAAGTAACAAGAACTATCTTAAAAATTGTAAGCGATCCAACAAGAACATAAACAGGAAGAGAATAGTCAAAGTAAATGTAGATCCGTTTTTAACAATGCATCCAGCAGAGCAGATAAAAGGGAATGAGTGGATGTGGAATATCTGGATTTTAAAAATTGCTAAGATGCCACATGAAAGGCTGGCACACAAGATAGGGCTCTTGGGGCTTGGGGAAATATATGAGCGTGGACACTGGACTGACTACAAGATATAAATCAGAGAGTAGGAATAAACAAATAATTTTCCAAGTTGGGTGACTTTTATTAGTGGGTTGTCAGAAGGGTTGGTATGAGGTCCCAGTTATTTATGCTTTATACTATAAACATACTGCCAACAGAGGAGGCTGAATTTGAAAATTAAATCAGTGACACCACAGGAAAACCTTAAATTAATTAGCTAATGAGAAAAGGCTGTCAGGAAGTATTTTCAAACAGCTGAAAATTGTAAAAGTGTATTCTGTTTTTAAAAATTAGCTACTTCCATTAAATAAATCACATAAACAGAAATGCCTATCAGTTCCCTGACTAACAAATCTCCAATCACTATTGCTCTTCTTTCCTTCTTCTTTCTGTTTGTACATATCCCTTCAAACCCTTCCAATTCTTATATTTCTTCAAGGAGAATGTGAACATAGGTCCTGGTCCATTTTGGTGTGAATGGTTTCGGTATGAAGAAGTGCTGAAATCAGAGTTTAGGGAGCCAGGAAGACAATTGAAAAAAAAAACACTCAACTTGGGACGAGTTGGACCGAAGGGTCTGTTTCCGTGCTGTACATCTCTATGACTCTATAGCTCAGGATTATTCCCAGTCCCATCTGTTAGTCAGCATAGAAACGAGAGAAATTGAATGATTTAACACTGGAAAGCTGCATAGGGAGAATGGGGATAGGATTTCTGAAGCATTGGAACTGATTCTGGAGAAGGTGATACCTTTACAAGCTGAATGGTCTACATCTGAAAAGAACCAAATAAATATCTTCATAGGGAGATTAGCTCGTTCTGTGGAGTGGATTTAAATTGGATTGTCTGCAAAATGGGTACCTAAGGGCAGAATTAGGTGTGAAAAAATCTTAACAAGGAGCAGGAGATAGCAAATTAGCAAGTGACTCTGAAAGACAGAAGAAGCGAAGGTTAACATGAGTACTGCCATATTCTTGTGGTGCGTGCAGAAAGTATATTTGTAAATGCAAGGAATATAGCAAATAATGCTAAAGAGCTGACAGCATAGAGACATGTGGCAGCATGATATTAATTACTACAATGGAAAGTGGGACAAAAATAGAAGCTCAACATTCCTGGATATAGAGTTCACAGGTAGGATAATATTAAGAAAGGATAATTAGTTAAGGAATCAATTACAGCTGTAAACAGGGTTAATACACTGAATAAGCTTTGGTTTATTCACTCATGGGATGTGGACATCACTGGCTAGACCAGCATTTATTGGCCATCACGTGAAGCCACATGTACGAGCTCAGAAATAAAACAGGAGCAGCCACATTCCTTAGAGTGTACAATGATCCCAAAAATTGAGACACAGATAAAAGAGCAAATGTGCTGGCAAATTTCTGAACATAAAAACAATTGGGAAATCATAGTTGGAGATTTTAATTACACCTAATATCAACTACAGTACAAACAGTGTGAAAGGCACAGAGTTTTGTTTAGCCAGCATGTAACATGCTCAACATGAGGAGCCACAATTCTAGATTTGGACTTAGGAAATGAAATCCCAATGGGTGACCATTTTGGAAGTAGTGATCATAATACAGTTAAATTCAGCATCATTATGGAAAAGGATGAAGATAGAACAGAAGTAAAAGTGCAAAATTAGGAGAAGACAAATTTTACAAAGCTGAGAAGTGATCTAGTGAAAATGAACTGGACACAACTACTTGAAAGAAAGTTGGTGACAAATCAATGGGAGATTGTATGGACAATGTGTAATGTATCACTACAAAGAAAAACTGTGGCACTTCCAAATGTACAGTCTCTTGATTATCCAGAACCATTAAGGGTAGAAGAAAACAGAAAAAAGAAAGCTTAAGGCAGTTACAAAAAAAAACTTAATCCTAGAGGAGCACAGAACATACAAGTGTCAAGTAAAAAAGGAAAGTGAGTAAGCAAAGAGGTAATATGAAAAATAATGGCAGCTGTAATCAAACCCAAAGATAATTTTTCAATACATTATGAGCTACAGCATAACTAAGGGTAAGAGAAAGGCCTATCAAAGTTTTATGAGGTACTTGTGCATGGAGGCATGTGTGTGCAGGGTTTTTAATGAGTACTTTGTCTTCAAAGTTAAGGAATAATGCAGACATTCTAGATAGATATTAGATAAAATAACCATAATGCGAGAGGATGTATGGGGGCACTGACAACCTGGAACGTGGATAAATGAATAATGGATACTCTGAGAATCATTTCTCAATCTTCACAAAATACAGACAAGTTAATTGGGGAATTGTGAAACTTGTAGCGTTGTATAAAAAGATGCAAGGGATATACCAAATAATGATGGGTTGATTGGTCTAACTTGGATGTGGACAATTTATTGGAATTAATTCTGAGAGAAAGGATAAATTGTACCTCAGAATGTCATGCATTAACCAGAGATAGCCAGCCTGGTTTTGTTCATGGAAGTTCCTGTCTTAGTAAATTAGTTGTACTTTCTGAGGAGGTAATGAGGAGGATTGTTGAGGGCAATACAGTGGGCATTGTTTGCATGGAATTAAGTAAGGGTTTGACAAGGCCCCACTATTCAGAAAACTGTTCAGAAAATTAAATTTATTGCCTGTTGTAGAAGTGGAGGCTAAAACCTCATTTACAAGGTATCTGGATCTGCAACCTGCACAAATATAGGTCAGGTGCTGGAAAATGGAATTAGAATGGGTGGCTAGCTTCTTTTTCCCTTATTGCATAGTTGACTTGCTGAGTGACCTTGTTTTGTGTGTAACTTTTCTATGGTTCCACATTAAGAATCAAAAAGAATGGACCTGGTGTAAATTTGTTGATAATACAAAGCTAGGGCTGAAAGTAAGGTGGGAGCTGCAACAAGCAATTCGGAATGCAAATGAGATATTGCCTCTTATGCAAAATGGTTGGAGTATAAAGTTAAGAAAACTTTGTAAGTGTGTAGAGTTTGGATGAGATCACACTTGAGTAATGTATATAGTTTTGGTCTCAGTTGCTCAAGAAGGCTATGCTTGTTGAAGGGGAGCTGAAATGAAGATTTACTGGATTGATTCTTGGGATGAGATCACTATCCTACGAGAAAAAGTTTGAGTACATTGTCTATACTCTGACATTTTGAAGAATAACATATAATCTCACTGTAATGTCTATGGTTATGTGAGGGGTTGATAGGCTAGACACAGCCTTTTAGGAAGGAGCGGAGGAGAAATTTCTTCATTTAAAGGATTCTGAATCTTTGAAAAGTTACTCTAGGTGAACTGTTGATGTTTAATTTTGAGACCATTCGCACCTAAGCTTTCTTTCAATTCTAAGAATCCAAGGGGATGAGATAAGAAAGACATGTTGAAGTTGAAGAACAGCCATAATCAGCTGAATGGGTTAAAGCAAGGACTGCAGATGCTGGAAACCAGAGTCTAGATTAGAGTGGTGCTGGAAAAGCACAGCAGGTCAGGCAGCATCCGAGGAGCAGGAAAATCGACGTTTCGGGCAAAAACCCTTCATCAATCAGCTGAATGATTAGTTGGGAACTTACAGATGCAAGGCTTGCTTATGCTTCCATTTTCAATATTCTTCTGTTTCTCTTTAGTAGTGGAATAGTGTACAAAGCAAGGAATTTATATTAAGTATTTATAAAACATTGGTTACATTGAAAAGTGACCAAAATCTTAGATTAGATTAGGTGGAATATATTGGGTGTGAGGGACAGAGATGTGAGAAGCTGAAATTGGTAACCTCACAGAAGGGAATATTCAGGTGATTTGGTAAAGGTGTTCAAAGTTGTGAATAGATTTGATCGAGGTTTGAGGGGAGAAATTCTTCTGATTAAATCATTCGTGGAGTGTACGTAACCAGAAAACAGATTTAAACTGTTTAACAAAGAACTGGAGATAATATGAACAAACATTCCTTTAACACAGAATGTTGTTGGGATCTTGAAAGCACTGCGTGAAAGCGGTAATTGAAACAGATTCAGAAGTAACATTCAAGAAAGAACTGAATAAGATCTTGAATGGATTAAAGTTGCACGAGAATGGGTAAAGAGTACGGGAATGTGATTAATTAGGTAAGTGTTTCCACGTAATTGGCACAGGCAATGATGAGCTAAATGGTCTGTTTTCAGGTCATATCAGTTTCTGGTTTCATAAGATCATTTCTTAGTACTGAAGCGGCTAGTTGGAAAATTACTGCAATCTGTAATTATGTTTGCTATGAACACCATAGTCAATTCTTACAGAATAAGTCAATAAGAAAATCAATGCAGAATTCTGCAGAGTCAAATTAGCAGGTGACAAGCACCAATGAACTATACCAGCTTTTAAAGAAACAAATGAATGCCAGATGAAACATGCAACTTCCATATAAGTATCAAGCAATATAGTAGCGAACAAATTTGTACCATTATATCTTAATAACATTTGTGCCAATTTGCATTTGTGTCTGGCTGGCATTGATTAACAGCATTAACAGGGTAGTTCCATGCCAACTTCTTCACATTCATTTTATGGACTTCAGTAAGGCCTCTGACAAGGTTCCCCATGGGAGACTGGTTAGCAAGGTTAGATCTCATGAAATACAGGGAGAACTAATCAATTGGATACAGAACTGGCTCAAAGGTAGAAGACAGAGAGGGTGGTGGTGGACAGTTGTTTTTCAGACTGGAGGCCTGTGACCAGTAGAGTACCACAAGGATCAGGGCTGGGTTCACTACTTTTCATCATTTATATAAATGATTTGGATGCGAGCATAAGAGGTACAGTTAGTAAGTTTGCAGATGACACCAAAATTGGAGGTGTAGTGGATAGTGAAGAAGGTTACCTCAGATTTCAACAGGATCTTGATCAGATGGGCTAATGGTCTGAGATGTGGCAGATGGAGTTTAATTCAGATAAATGCGAGGTGCTACATTGCGGGAAAGCAAATCTTAGCAGGACTTATACACTTAATGGTCAGGTCCTAGGGAGTGTTGCTGAACAAAGAGACCTTGGAGTGCAAATTCATAGCTCCTTGAAAGTGGAGTCACACATAGATAGGACAGTGAAGAAGGCGTTTGGTATGGTTTCCTTTATTGGTCAGAGTATTGAGTACAGGAATTGGGAAGACATGTTGCGGCTGTACAGAACATTGGTTAGGCCACTGTTGGAATATTGCATGCAATTCTGGTCTCCTTCCTATTGGAAGGATGTTGTGAAACTTGAAAGGGTTCAGCAATGATTTACAAGGATGTTGCCAGGGTTCGAGGATTTGAGCTATAGGGAGAGGCTGAATAGGCTAGGGCTATTTTCCCTGGATCATCGGAGGCTAAGGTCTTTTAGAGGTTTATAAAATCATGAGGGGCTGGATAGCATAAATAGACAAGGTCTTTTCCCTGGGGTTGGGGAGTCCAGAACTAGAGAACATAGGTGTAAGGTGAGAGGGGAAAGATATAAAAGAGACTTAAGGGGCGACCTTTGATTCAGAGGGTGATACTTGTATTGAAAGAGCTGCCAGAGGAAGTGGTGGAGGCTGGTACAATTGGAACATTTAAAAGACATTTGGATGGGTATATGAATAGGAAGGGTTTGGAGGGATATTGGCCGGGTGCTGGCAGGTGGGACTAGATTGGGTTGGGATATCTGGTAGGCATGGATGAGTTGGACCGAAAGGGTCTGTTTCTATGACTCTATGATTCTATTTTAAGATGCCATACAACGTTGCTTTTATTGATAGAGATGAAAGAAAGCACGGAAAGAGGAGTCCCAAGTAATTAATTGATAGAAGCTTTCTGAATTATGAGAGGTCTGGACAAAGTGGATAGGGAGAAACCATTTCCATTTGTAAAGAGATTAAGAATGAGAGGACACAGATTTATAGTGATCTGCAAAAGTGGGATGTGAGAGGAAACCTTATCAGGTAGTGAGTGATTTCTGTACTGCCTAGAAATATGATGAAGGCAGGTTCAGTTGAGGCATCCAAGAAGGCATTAGATGATTGTTTAAATAGAAATAATGCACAGTGTTACAGGCAAAGAGCAGGAAGATGGCACTCAGTCTTGATGCCCCTTTGGAGAGCTGATGTAGACATGATAGGCTGAATGGCATCTTTCAGCATCACAACAATTATGTGAACCAAATTAAGCAAACATTAGAATTGACAATCCCTGAATTATTACAAAGGTCAAAAAACAAACTTACATTAAAAAGTCATTATGTGTGGTGCTAATACATCACTGCCCTCTACAGTGCTTAACAGATGTGGAATCCATTTTAATGATGGTACATGGCTTTCACTTGATTGAGGTGAATCTGCTAGATTTTTTTAATCAACCGATTCAAAGTTGTTGTTGCACACTTCTGGAGCAGGTGGGATTTGAACCTAGACCTCTTGGCTCAGAGGTAGGGGCACTACCACTGTACCACAATAGTCCAAACTCCTTTGCTACTTTTTGAAAATACTAAATTAGCAAATGATTAGACACCCCCTAGTGGTGCGCTATAAAAAGCCATAACAAAATGGTTCATGGAAATTTATAAAAAATGAACAGAAAGTTGATAAACCAAAATAATATTCTCCGGGGTAATGATGCACCCTTGGCCTCTTTCTTTTCAGATAATTATCTAATTTCCTTTTGAAAGCCACAATTGATCTGCTACCTTCATATTCTCAAACAACATACACCATATCCAAATAACTTGCTATATGTATACACAAAAACTTTTCTTACATCAGTGCTGGTCATTTTGCCAATTGGTGTTTTCTAATACTTGACCCTTCCAATACAGGAACAGTTTACACTATACTGCCCAAACTTCTCTTAATTCGGAACACCTTTATCGAATATCCTCCCAGTCTAGTTGAAATCTCTTACTTCTGGAACCAAATTCAAAATATTCTTTGTACCTTCTCGAAAGTCTTTACATCCTTCCTGAAGATTATAGTGCCTTAAGAATCCCAGCAGTGTATGAATGAAACCCTGGAGCACAATTCCTCCTTTCATAGCTGCATCATTTAAAACAGTTGGTAAGGTTAGGTCAGATTACCAAGAAACTATAAGCACAAAGAGGCAAGACTATCAATAGATAATGTTCAGAACATTCATATATATAGAAAACAGTCAATTTAATAGATATTTTGCACTTGATTTGAACTCGATGCTGTGTATTTTTTGATACTGTTTTAAAATAATCTAGGAGACTAGCAAATAAAAACAAATCAATAGCATTTGAGAAACTGCATAAAGAGTAGTAGAAGAATGGGTTTTGGATGCAGTTGCACTTCAGATGTGGATTGCAACCTTAAGAAATGACGCAAGCCTGTCTTCGTTTTGTTAATTTTAGGCAATGTTTCCTTAATCATTTTCACTTTCTGCCTATTACTTTGTTCTTCATAGTGAGGCAGTTTTGTAAAATTATAAAACAATCAAAATTCAGCAATTATTTATACAACTTGCAGAGTTCCACTTAAGGCATCCCTGATTAATTAAACCCTGAAATGCTACTTTATGATCCCTAGATTATGATGATCATTGTCATCCTATCTCTACTTCATTGTATATGTAATGGTTCTGAAAGAGTTACTGTTGAAGCGGCATTAAACTCCACCCAATCTGTTACTACACAGTCTTTAGGTGGAGAATAAGCAGTTTCACAAAGTGATGAAGGAGAACCCTGTGTCATCTATTGCCTCTGATAGTCATTGTATTTATACTTGCTTCCTTCTCTCTGTCGTGAGAGAGACACAGGAATAAACTAGTGAGCTAAATCTCACATTCCAACCGGAGCAGTGCCAACCCACAAGTTTACCTTCTACAGTTCTTCCAAATCAAAGTTTCCTGTCCAAAATTATGTCAGATGAAAGAAACCTCCCCAGGTTTTGCCAGATTGCACTCTTATCAAAGTTTAGCATCGCTACCCCAATTTCACTAAATGCAAGGATCTAAACTCATGACTAAAGGAAGGTCTAGGACTATTGATTGCTAAATAAATATGAAATACAGAAGTACACAATGGAAAAAGAAATTGTGAATATTATCCGTGCAACTCATTTGTTTGTATCGTAGGTCAGGGTAGTGGAATTCATTTCTCAAGATTACCTTAAACATTCCAGATTTCCGTTTGATGTTAAATCCACTGTCAGTTACCATTGCTTGTTCTTTGACTTGCATTTTTATTCATTCATTCATTCATGGCATGAGGACGTTGCTGTCTAGGCTAGGTTTTATTGCCCATCCCTAATTGCCCAGATGACAATTAAGAGTCAGCCACATTGCTGGGGGTTTGGAGTCATGTGTAAGGATTGCAGTTTCCTTCCCTAAAGGACATTAGTGAGCCTTTTGGATTTTTCCAACAATCAACAATGGATTCATGATCCTCATTAGGGTCTTAATTCCAGATTTTTTTCAATTATTCCACATTCCACTATCTGTCATGGTGGGATTCAAACCCAGGTGCCTGGAACAATATCTGGGTCTCTGGAGTAGCAGTTCAGTGATAAAACCACTAGCCCATTGCCTCCCCATTTCATATTTTTCAAAAATATTAAATATTCTGATTTTCCTTCAATCAACATTTAATTCTGCCATGTGAAGGAGGTTTTTGAAATTGACATGGTATAAGGTGGTTATTGTGTTTACTATTGTTATGGCAAGAAACACAGTCTCTCTGAATAAGCTACTCAGTTATTTTCCTTTGGAAAGGAAATACCTCATTAAACCTTCTATTATTACCTTTTAGAGTCAGATTCATTTAGCACAGAAACAGACCCTTTGGTCCAACCCGTCAATGCTGACCATAATCCCAAACCAAACTATATGGCAGACACAATTTTTTGTTTATAAAATCGAGGATTTCCTGTGCCGTACCAAAATTCTTTTTTGAGTACACAGTCTGCCTTTGATAATTTTGACACTTGTTTATTTATCGACATGTTTTGGTTCTGTTATGGTGCATCTTGTGCTCAACAAATCCTGAGGTGAGACTTCAACTAAGGGTCTCTCCCCAGATGTAGGGTCTGCTACAATAGTGTCACAAGACCATTTTATTAATTGAAGTCATATTTCACCAGTCAATCTTACTCCCTCTCTCGAAAGCATTAACCTAGTTTGAGTCCTTATCAAAGACATGTTTACTCGACATTATCAAAGCACCATTGTCTCCCTCTAAAAGTAATGCAGTGAGCAGGATTCCTGTTGACACAGTATGAATTCAAGCTATATATTTTAAAATCACTTTTACGATTTTAAAATTTTGAACAGCAAGTTTCCTGTGACTGAAGGGTTTAATGATTATCATGTGATTTATTTTTGTTAAAACCGTCTGAATGAGAAAGTCCTTAGAAGCTAATGGGAATTTGTTTTAATTGGGACAGTCTTTTTACAAATGAACAATATAAAAGTCAGTTTTCAGTTTAGGAGAGCAGAGTTTTTTTTTAGTTATTATTAATGGAAGCAGCCATAGCACGGAACAAACTTTGTGCTTTCAGTTTGGCAGCTTGCAGAAGTCTTGGCTGAAGCTGGAAGGGTTAGACAGTTACTCCTGAGAAGGGAGTGTAGTTTGGAACTGTTAAGAAAGTGATTGCTTCAGTAGAGATGTACAGCATGGAAACAGACCCTTCGGTCCAACCCGGCCATGCCGACCAGATATCCCAACCCAATCTAGTCCCACCTGCCAGCACCCAGCCCATATCCCTCCAAACCCTTCCTATTCATATACCCCTCCAAATGCCTCTTAAATGTTGCAATTGTACCAGCCTCCACCACAAAGTTGCCCCTTAGGTCTCTTTTATATCTTTCCCCTCTCACCCTAAACCTATGCCCTATAGTTCAGGACTCCCCTACCCCAGGGAAAAGACTTTGCCTATTTATCCTATCCATGCCCCACATGATTTTGTAAACATCTATAAGGTCACACCTCAGCCTCTGACGCTCCAGGGAAAACAGCCCCAGCCTGTTCAGCCTCTCCCTGTAGCTAAGATCCTCCAACCCTGGCAACATCCTTGTAAATCTTTTCTGAACCCTTTCAAGTTTCACAACATCTTTCCGATAGGAAGGAGATC
>NC_057731.1:29632883-29708046 GCF_004010195.1 Chiloscyllium plagiosum | reverse complement strand
AATCATTTATGTAAATGACTTTGTCTGGATTCTTGTTATCTCATTTCTGAAGGCTTCCCATTTTCCAGCCGTCCCTTTACCTGCGAACATCTGCCTCCAATCAGCTTTCGAAAGTTCTTGCCTAATACCGTCAAAATTGGCCTTTCTCCAATTTAGAACTTCAACTTTTAGATCTGGTCTATCCTTTTCAATCACTATTTTAAAAAGTATAATGAGTTCAGTTTAAAAGTAACATATCAAAACAATTGTTCAAACCCTGAATGGTTATTTGAAGACAAGAAAACTCAAACCAAATTGCATGAAGGCTGTTAGGTTCTCAAGACTGGAAATTGAAGCCACAATTAAATTAATCCCTATAAACGTGAAAGAGAAGGGAATTATCTCTAGTGTGATTTCTGTAGAGATTTTTGTATTAATTTGTGTTATATTTTACTGTGTGGTACAAAATCATTAAATTTTTATTGTGTGAAAACAATTTGGTTTATTCTATTTCAGCTTCATCTCTTTTGTGTAATAAACTTCTATTCTATTGTTAAACTTGAATCTGCCGCATTGCATGTCTGTGTTTCAGTGAGATACCACCTCGTCAATATAAAAAAAAGGCTATCAAGCCAAATTTCAGTCTGCAGCCTGACCTTTCTAATCAGCTGGGATCAGAACAATGGGGTGGCGAGCAGGGTGGATATTTTATCTATCATCCTAAATGTTCAGTCATACGTACAAGGGCTAAATTGAACCCACAATTCATGGCGGCAGCCTAAGTCCAACACCTCAATCAATCACTCAGCCAAGTCACCGCAAACTGTTCCCTATTGTGAAAACTGAATCCTAGACTCTCACATGAGTTCCAGGGGATTCTACCCACTTTAAGTTAAAAATAAAATTGATAATTCAAATTGCACAAAAACAAAACTGGAAATTCACACCCACCATCAATTTTCAGCCCAGAGCTCACTATCGGCAGCCAATCAGGAAGAAGATCTATCGATTGGAAGAGCAGTGAGTAGTTTGTAAAGTAAATATTGACAAGAGGGGAGTGAATTGCTGGGAGCCCTTCCCCATAACTGGGGGAATCCCTTGAAAGGTTGGGAGCTGAGATAATGCACTTTATTGGGGCAGTCACCTCCCCAGGCTGATGGTCTGGGCATTCCTTTTGCATCCGAGAGGGAGAATACAGCAGCCACAGAGCTGAGGAATGAGAAAAAGGAGACTGCCAGAAGGGTAGGGGGAGAAAGAGGCTGCTAAGGGTCTGAGGGGTGGGGGGTGAGGGGAGGGTATAGGGACTTTGTAAAGGGAGAGAAAGGCTACAAAGGAGAGAGAACAATTTTAAACCTGTCACCAATGGAAAGTTAACTGTGAACTAGAAAGACTTGAAATCACTCAGGTATTGCCTTTCTTACAAATGAATGTTGAATCTCTAGCTTAATGCTATATTCTTTTCAGGATTAGTGGAAGTTGAGGCAGGGCTAATATAGTAGGTTCGATCTTACTGAACATTGTTAAATTTAAGTCTGAGGTTGAGTTCTGAGGTATAGTAAAAGGAGTGGTAATTGCTTGATTAAAATGTACTTTGTGCATATGCAATAGAATTGCATTAGCTGTGACTTCAGTGGTCTGCAGAAAGTATCTTTTGGTGATTACTTCTTGTAATAAAAATGTGCTAGCTACTTTGAGAAAAATGTGTTATGCTTAACTTTTGTTTGTTTACAGACTGTGGTATCTCGGAAACTAATGCTTTCCTTGTTTGTTGTGGCTTTAAGTTTAATGGTGTGTTGATAATTGTTGAGCTTATTGATCAAATTCTGTCTGTGTGCAGCCAAATACACCATATTTCAATAAAAGTGCAAAAGATATTATTACTATCTGATTGCATCAACTAATAAATTATTTCATGAGAATAAGAGAAGAACCATTGAAAACTGAAAAGTGGTCCCTGAAAATCAAAATGATGCTCTTGAGAAAATCTCAAGAGCCCTCAAAAGGGTAATAAATATCATGACACGTACCCATAAATGTGCACTTTCATATACCTTAACAAAAACAAATACTATAGAGTCATTTAACCTTCTGTGTCTTTTACGTTTATGCCTAAATCTCCAGTATCACTCTACACTAACTCCACTTCTTTTATCATCATTATTGCTTAAATGCCCAATGAAGTATTTTAATTCACTTTTATGTTTGCTGCCAGTCTCTTTTCATCTCTTCTTTTCTCTTTTTATGTTTCCTCCCTGAACATCATATCTTCAGCCTAATTTTCACTTGTATTAATTATCTGATATCTGTCATTCACAATTATTGCCGTTCAATTATTCTTTGTGTATTTGTCATTCAGAAAGTTCTGGCTTTGTTCCTTATATCTGCTTCCCCTGTGGGAATGTATATCAACTGTACATAGTCTATTGCCTCTTTAAAGGCAGCCAATTGATTAATTACAAATTTGTGTCACAGTCTTTGGTTTGACTTTACCTGAGTCAGATCCGTTATCACCCCATTGAAGTTGCCCCTTCTTCAATTAATTATATTTTACTGGAGGTGTAGATATTCTTTGTCCTTTTCCACAGCTAACCTGAACTTTATACTATGATTACTGTCCCCTAAATGGTCCCCACTGACATGTGATCAATTTGACCAATCTAATTTCCTTGAACAGAATCCAGAAATACTTTTTCCTCAGTGACTGGAAACATATTACTGTACAGCATTCTCCTGAACATACTTTAGAAACTTTTCATTCTTCTGCCCTTTAACTATCTATGGCCATACGAGGATAATTATAGTATAAAGTTGTCTTGCATGTTTAATATAGCTCTGATAATAGAATTATAAACTAGTACTGAGATATATTAATTGTACCTCTAATGACTTAAACTGTCAATTAAAATTATGCATCCAGGTATGTACTAGAATTCTGTGGAGAGAAATTGGAGTTAATGTTTTGGGTCGAATGACCCTTTCTTAGTTGCTCAGACCGGCTGAGGTTTTCCAGCAGTTCCTGATTTTGTTTCTGATTTATGGCATCCGAAGTTATTTCAGTTTTATATAAAATTCTATATGTTTGACCTTCTATTGATGTTAATTGTATAATGGGCAAGAAAAAGAATCATATTGGATTCTAAACTCTTTGGTGAGTGCAACATTTGAGTTTCAAAATCTTCCAAAGAATCTTTGGTAAAAGTATCTTATTTTAAGAACATATCAGGAGTCTTTGTTTCCTCAATTGTAAAGCTGCATTTGAAAATCGACTTCTCCTGTGCTCTTAACATTGAGAAATCTTAAACAAAAAGCTGGTAGAAAGTTAGTTATTGATTAGAGATCACATTTAATAGATTAGCAACTGATATCTTAAATTATTTACAGATTCACTAATATGTTTGATTCATGGTAACTGTACATATGAGCAGCTCTTCACAATATGTTTTATTTCCTGAATCTCTTGCCTTGGGTTAAAGTTGTGTTTTTATATCCAGAAGTGCTAAATTGGACTGTTTTCTCCACAACCAAATTACCCACGTTACTTTTCACTTCTACCCACTACCACTAAATCACCCATGTTTAGAATTAATTATCAATTTCCATGTAGAGCCCATCATGGACTGTGCTATAACACCAAAGGTGAGGGAAAGATAAGGAGAAAGGGAAGGGATTAAATCACATCAGAGGGGGAAATAAGGCACTCCACATCATGCAGTCAACACCTCACACTAAAGATGTGTTTTTGAAATTAAATGTATTAATGTGTTGTCACTTACAATAGCCTAGTCATCTAATTTTGACCTAATTAACCCAACTACTGAAAATATGGCATGACTGAATGGTTTAACTTGTTGAAAACATGAAATTTGCATGCAAGAATGCAAACATTGTTCTATTATTGATATGAAGGCAACTGTACTTCTTCAAAATACAATTATTACTAACTAGACCAATTTCCACAGATAGCAGTCACTTACAAGCATTGTCTCTTTTAAGGTCTCTTGCTAGGTTGAAATAAGGCAGCAGCATTGTTACAGTCATTATAGTTGATTCCTCTCCTCTTCAAATACAACTCAATATCAAGAATGGTGTTTTCCAAAGTTATCCTTGATTGTTCTAGAGTGTATCATTCAGACTCTGTGTGACTGTCATTATATCCATAAGAAACTCAGTTATTAATTCTCCAGATCTAATATGTTAGTACTCACCTCATGCCTCTGAGACATTTACTGATGAGTACTTCCACGAAGTCTTTAATTGACAACAATGATAATGAGAGTAGTTAGTACAAAGTTATTAAGGTACCGACAATTGAGACAAAACTACATTAAGTCTCCATTCTTTTTCTCTATATAAAGATAAAAGCAACATCCATAAGCTTACTGATGCCGAAGTAATTTTGCAGCTTAACATCTTTTCTAAAATTTCTGTCCAAGTCTGCTTCAGTAGCTAATGATCTCTTAATGATGCCTCATTAATGATAGATTTAATATTCTGAGATTTCTGTTCAAAGGTCTGTTGAAATACGGGCATCACTGAAATTTCATAACTGTTTTAAAAGCTGAACAGAGATTTAAAGCAACAGTGGAACAAAACTATTGAGTATTGGATTATTGATTCAATAATTAAGGAAATCCTACATAGAATTTGCTTGAAACAAATCAATTAAACTAACTTGATTAGGTATTTTGGAAAAGGCAACAGAAATGGGTGGTAAGGGTAATCTAGTACATGGAAGAGAGAGAATGTCCAAAAGTCATCAAGGATATCTTCTATTTGGTTAGAGCTAAGAAACAATAGAAAATATAACACACTTCTGGTGTAAATGGATTTTGAACACTGGCCTTCTGATCCAGTAAGGACATTATAGCTCCCACTATTTGCTGTATCCTATAGGCAACCTCCCAGTCGGTAAGACATAGCAGAACAATTGTACAAGGAAAGCATAGATGGTCCATAAAATGCTAGACAATGATCATCCACAACAAAAGAGAATCTAATCATGGTCCTTGAAATATAGTGACATTGTCATCCCTGAATCTTGCCACTATCAACATCCTGAGGATTACAACTGACCAGAAACTGAAATGAAACAGATAGACAACAACATTTCAGAGGTAAGGAATTCTACAGCAAATAACTCACCTTCTGAGTTATCCCAAAGCATGACCACCATCTACAATATACTAATCGTGAGTGTGATGGAATACTCTCCACTTGCCTAAATGAGTGTAGCCCCAATAACACTTAAGAAACTTGACATCATCCAGAACAATTCAGTTAGCTTGGTTAGCATCCCATTCAGCACTTCAACATTCACTTTTGTCAACACTGCATAGTGACAGTAATGTGGGCTAAAATTTGTAGTATAGTAAAACTCACCAACGATCCTTCAGTAGCACCTTTCAAACCTCTGATCACTACATTAAAAGGGCCAGGGCAGCAGATGCACAGTAACATCACCACATGAAAGTTCTCTTCCAAGTCACATACCATCCAGATTCGGAATGGTATCACTATTCCTTTACTATTGTTAGCACAAATTCCTAAAAACATCCTTCTTGATGCACTTGGGTGTGTCTGGCCCCATGGACTGCCATCGTCCAAGAACACAGTTCACTGTTATGTTGGGGGCAAGTAGGGATGGGCAATAAATACAGACTTAGCATTGTCCACATGAGATGACCACATCCAATAAACAAATAAAATGAGTATGGAGGGTCTACAATAACTAAGAAAAGATGTGTTTATAGTGTGTATTCAATGTATTCCTGTTAAACCTCCAGTCAGAAATATTCAGGCTATTTTTATGTTACATGTACTCAGGCATGTAACCCTGTCTTTCTGATAAATTGAAAGCTGTGAAAATGATCATCTTATCTCTTCTGCCATGCTTAACCTCATCTTTGGGAATACCTGTGGCTTGTTCTTGTTCTCAGTCCTTGTCTTCTTCAAACATCTCCTTTTCATCCTTCCTTAACTAATTACACAAACTTTTTTTTATTAGATAATTAACTCTTTTCAATCCAGGAGGAGAACATGAGGACTGCAGATGCTGCAGGTCAGAGTCTGAGGAGTAGAAGAGTCAGGAATGATGAAGGTCTAATGCCCAAAACGTCAATTCTCCTGCTCCTCAGATGCTGCCTGACCTGCTGTGTTTTTCCAGCACCATACTCTCGACTCTCTTCAATCCATGACTTCAACATTTATATGACATTGTAGTATATTTTACATGTTTACTGTCAGATTAAACATTTCAAAGTTTCCTGTCAGTCCAGCTTAAATGCTGGATGTTAGCTATCTGTTTCTTCAGCATTTTAGAACTTCATATATTGGCTCCTTTCCTTCCAAATACATCTGGTCTGGAGAGGTTGGGGGTGAGGGGGTAGGAGGTGGAGAGGTGAGTGGAGAAGTGAAGATGGACCCCATAGAGAGAGAAAGAGGGATATGAAAGGAGTAAGCAAATGTAGTGATTATGGATAGTAGGTCAGGCAGATGATAAGCTGAATAAGTGATCATGACAGCTATAAGCAGGAGAGAATGGGTTGGCTGTACTGAAAGCAAACTATCTAACATGATAATAGGCCTGAAAGTGGGTGAAAATGGTTGATTGTGCAACCCATGTCATAGCAGGACTGGGGAGGATAAAAAACATGGAAGGACAGAATGCAATTCTTGCTGTAGAGTCTTTGAGATCCTTTAGGAAGGAGATTGCTGAGGTACATCTGGAATATTTTCAGAGAGAGCCCCTATGGAAATTCTACCCTTTCTCCACCACCATTTCTTTTTCTGTTTACAATATTAGTGGTGGACTGCTTTATGGACTAAGCCATCTTGGAGTTTCTGGAAACTGAAATGCAGCTCATTTTTTTCCAATCCATTTGATTTGTTTTTGAAAGACTGAGAAAGAACTGAACTGTATTAAATCAACAGTTTACTTTTTGTATTACTGTGGCCATTTGACATCTCAGAACTTTGGGGATAATCCATCATCAAATTTAATTATACCACCATTGTAAAGCTGAAAGTATTTTTGTCAAAAATGAACGATGATAGGTTCAGAAGAATGGGAACAATGACTGGGTAAATTTCCAACACAACTGATTCTGTTGATGCAAAAGTATCAAACTCGTGCTGAATGGCAGTCAATGTTAGGATGGATTATAAGCACAACTCCTTTTTGGGACAATGACAGATCTTCTGAAATTGAGGGTAAGTAGGACACACCCTAAAGATTCTAAATGTATCAAAAGGACTGAGCTATCTTTTCCTCAAGGGAAGAAATTCCTGAGAGTATTACTGTCCTCTAGACATCTTTTTTTTTTAAAAAGTTGGAGCCAGATGTTAATATCAAGATTTCAACAACAATTTCAGATATAACTCCCTCAGCAAAAACAGTATGGAATTGGGTTCACAAGTTATTGAGGCAGAAGATTTTGTGAGAATATAAATTCTGGACCAGGTAGACGTTTAATAAAGCATCACAGATAAAATTCACAGCTTCGTGAAAAAAGTTTAATTACAGAAGGTTTTAAGAAAAAAGAGAAAATACAACCATTTTCTAACAGAGAAGGCAGTTTTTTTTAAAATCAGTTAACGTTAAAGTAAAATATTTTAAGTAGGATGTTCATCAATTATTAATCTAGCATTTAGCCTAATTCCCTCAGCAATGACTACAGAATTAGCAAGATGACTCTTTCCAGTTAGGAAAAGAATTACTCCTCATGCTCCTAACTCACCAGCAGCTGAGCAATCTCCCAAAAGAAGCAAAAACATCGTTTAAACAGATACAAGGTGTACTTGCATGTTTCTTCGACATCTCCCAAAACTAGTCAAAAATACGCTTTGAACAATAGCAGTGATCAAGATGTAAGTTACTCAACACCTCGTTTATCTTTCTTATGCATTGACATCGGAATGTCTCTTCTTTTCTGAACCATTTATAACAAATCGAGCATCAGCTGACAACTTAGTCTAATACTTAATGACTCTCTGTACCTGGAACAGTTCACTACCACTGGAATATCCTGGAATGCATGAACATCCCTGGAGCTAGTGTCATGTTTAGAAAAAAACCACTGTGTACCCAAACAAGCTGTTAGAATGGACTTGCCTTGCACAGTCCCTTATGTATGCCCTGGAAATAGCAGAGAAGGGGAATTTGGTGCCCCACCCCCTCCTTTGTGGGCAGGGACCTGGGGATTTTGGTGGATGGGCTGGTGCACAGGTGGGATGTCTACTACTCCCCGGACTGGCAGTGGAGGCGATGACACCAGATCAGACCAATCTGGTTTTAGATAGCCGCCTGGGTCACTGCTGTCTGAACCATCTGAAGAAATGCACAGCACTGTGGAAAGAAGATCAATGACATTCTCTATTCTGCCAGTGTAAGTGCCACCATCTTCTCCCTACTGTTCCTCACACTTACATGCAGTCACTGCCCATCTTCCACCAATGCCCATGCTCTGCCACTCTATTGTTGACAACATCTTCCCTCATTTGCTCTCACCCACCCCAACTCCAGACATCATTAACATTGTACCCTCTGAGTTACCCACTCACCTACTTCACCACTTGCACCAAAAGTAACGGCAGTGCTACTAACTTCCATCTCTTCCCTCTCCCTTATTCAAGTATGAGCCGCATTGAATTGTTGGAGAGATTTTCGCTGTGAGGTTGACTAAGTTATATTACCAAATTCACTGTATTAATTACTATTGCCAATCTATGAAGTATGTTATATCTGATTTCCACACAATTTTCCCACAAACCATTCCTGAACAACTCATTGCTCCCAGGATATCCATCCTAAGACCAGCATGCCTTGTGTCCTTGCTTTGAAAGCCTGCTGTGGACCTGGAGGACTGTGGCATTTGATAGCTGCCCTGCTCTTTACTGGGGTCTAAGGAGAGATGACTGAGAAGGCGATGTTTCTCCAGTAGGGATCTTGAGGTCCAAGTCAACTGGATGGTGCAACAAAGAGGTATCCTTTTCCTGGAGGACCATTCGAGGAAGCTGAGCCACCACACATGCCAGCTGATCGGAGACTGCCATTTGGGTCAGTGCCACCTCCAGGGGATGGAGCAGGGTGTGGCTGCAGTGCCAAAAGAAGACCAATGACCTTTGCCACTCTGCAAGGTAAGCACTCTTTATTACTTCACACTCAGTCTCTGCCACTGTACCCACCTCTCACCAAGACTCATACTCTATGACCACGCCTATCGTTTTCCCTGACTCTCCCATGTCAGCCCTCACCCTCCCACACCACTAACCCTGAATTATCTCTGATGCCTTCTCATTCCCTTGAAGTACCAATCCCCTTCATGCATCAGCTGTACCATCCACTTGCATCTTACTCATATTCTTCTTATGCCAGTTCAGGAGCGGACATCCCATAACAGCAGTGCTGCCATATGGGTCAGTGCCCAGTATCTGTGTCCTTACAAACTACGAGGTGAGAATCCTTGCCAATGTAGGAGAAGACCAGGACCGCACCTGCAGGCATGCAGACATCCATATTCTGCCTACTGAATAAGTGCCACTTGTCATTGTACTGGAACACTGGCAGTTATCAGATAGTCAATGTCATGCATCAGGTCCCACTTGTAATCAGTGGCTGTGATGCCCACTACGTCTGATGCCTTCTTGGTGCAGCCAGTCTTCTGAGTACATCTAGAAGACTAGCCCATCTCCCCTAGAAAACATGTCCTTAACTTCTGAGAGAAACAGTATCCAGGCCAAGACTAGATACCGGACCCTCCCAGCAGCTCCGATCCTGTCGATGGGGGTGATAGGGCAAATAGAGTGTGGGACTACAGGCTGCCCAGCAACTCTCAGTGACTATTCTGCTGATGGTGAGAAATGCTCTGCGCCACTGACAACTGGAGGACTGCTGAAGACCAGACACCAGGTCAGGCCCCATTAGGAGAGGACCCTTTGCTCTCAAGACTTGGAGGCTTTGTCTAACTGCGCAGAAAAGAACAAAAGCAGCTAACAAGCATAAAGCATACATCAGAAGCTTGCAACAATGTAGCCAGGCATGACCACATGTCTGTTTCCATGGACAGGCTGGTGGCTCCCATCGAGAGCAATGCCCAACCACTCCCACCCCCCCCCTCCCAGGGAATGTTGGAGAGTCACATGCACGTCTATCCCATTTCCTCAGGCATCAGGACTAAAGGCAAGTTGAGAGTGGAGCAGCTGGCCGAGACTCCAGTTGGCAAAGAGGGCATGGCCAGGAAGCGCTCAGTCAGAGGCTAAGCCACACACAGATGTCTCCCTATAGAAGTGGCTGGGCCCTCGACTTCCCTACTTCCCTCCCACCCTTGGAAGCTCAGACCGAGAAGGGTCTACGTCTCTGGCAGGGAGACCTTGGTTTGTCTGGGCCATACAGACCCAAATGCGTTACCCTGGGTCACTGTATCAAACCTCTATGGTTGAAAGTCTTCACTATGGAGCAGGCTCCCTCCAGTCTGTCCAAAGAACAGGAGAGTAAGGGAAAACAATAGGAAATTGAAAGCTCGAGGGTGCCATGGCCAATAACCTTTGGTAAAAAGTAAATATTTTCTTCATGACTGCTTGTCTTTCACCATTCATGTAGCTTTTGCTGTTTCTGTGTAGGGCTTATATGTTTTGTTGCACCCTCTGGCATCACTCCTTGGGCTGTAACGAGGCACAATGGTTAGAGGTCTGCGATGAATGTCAAATAATTCATGTGGAAACAAAGGTAGCAATGTGTGTACATGGCATTGTCTCATTTTTTTTGTATTCTTTTGATGGAGTAGATTTTAATGCACCTGCAATACAGTTCCACAGTGAACATTCCAATTAAGACCAATCTCTGTGAAAGCACAGAATGGAGGGAAATAGCTTTGAAGGACGAGAGTAAAGTCAGTCTGTTTACACAGATGCCAATGTTAGAGCTAAAGAGAGGTTATTACTGCCAACTCTTGCTCAGAGGTACATGTGCTCTATGCCATGAACATTCTTAAACATAGAAGGGAATGTAGACACTTCTTTGAAGGTTAATAATTTGACAATGGAAATAGACCTTATCCATTGTAGTGAAACTGGAGTAAAGAAAAGAAAAATTCATTTTGATGTACTCACAAAAATGCCTCATGAATTAAATGAATTTCTCTAACAATCTGTTGCCCATTGATAATTGCTTTATTTGCAAGTCAGAACAATAAACATTAATTGCTGCCTTATAAATGTCCTTCATTACTGTACAATAGGTATGCTTAGCAAATGCACGATGAAAACACTGTGCCTGCAATTCAATGGTGAATTCAAATTAACCCGGTGACTGTAACTTGTAGAATTCAAAAGAGAATATTTATTATTGTCTCAAAAAGGAATATTCTACTACATGTTACAAAACCTTTAGAAGCCAAATCATTGAATATTTTTTGAAAAAGAATTTTGGGATATGTGCACTTTTTGAAGCCTGACATTTATTATCCTTTTTCTGGATTAGTGGTGCTGGAAGAACACAGCAGTTCAGGCAGCATCCAAGGAGCTTCGAAATCGACGTTTCGGGCAAAAGCCCTTCATCAGGAACGTGTTGCCCGAAACGTCGATTTCGAAGCTCCTTGGATGCTGCCTGAACTGCTGTGCTCTTCCAGCACCACTAATCCAGAATCTGGTTTCCAGCATCTGCAGTCATTGTTTTTACCTCATTTATTATCCTTTGCCCTACAGCAACACTGACCCTGCTGTGGCTGGATTCATTAATTCATTTAACTTGTGTGGGTGATATAAGATACAGAACAGGTCCTTAGGAAAGCAAACAGTCTGCATTCGCCTCATACATAACTGACAGTTTGGCATTGCCTTCAATATAGTGGGACACAGATGATTCCAAAAAGGAGGGTGGTGGAATGCCTTGATGTGGACCTTTGACAGAGGGACCTTATTCCAATTAATGCAATACATACCGTGTTGCATGAATAAAACAGGAACTTGTACATACTGCATGATTACTGAAACTTTGCTTCCCCATCCTCTCATCACCCAAGAAAGGCAGCAATACAAATCAGAGAATGTTGGTGAATACTTCAAGCTTTTGAAATTTTGGATTGATGTGGCCTGCCAACAGCACTTTTAAGGTCAATTATGATTATTTCTGCTTCACAGAAATTACTATCTGCAACCTATAATGCTTAGTAGCATAGTCAAGTTTGTTTCTGATCAGGATTTCTAACCCACACAGCTGGACACGGCATGAATTTCACATGAATAGTATTATGGTTACTTAGCCCTGTTGAGATCACTGCCGGCAACCATGACAAGCTGCCTGACTTTGTGTCTGATGTTTTGCTCTAAAAGTCAAGGCCAGACGAATGTACTGTGACCCTTTAGGCTTTGGCATTCAGGGAAAAGCACAATGATGAGGCAAAACAAAATGCTGTGAGTATCCAATTTGATGCGGACCTATGATTGACAAAATTCTTCACTCTGTCAGGTGAAGAAATGAACTGGTTATACTTCACGTCAAATGCTAGAAAGTTGGCTGGTTATGATTAAAAATAATCTACAGCAAATAATGGGAGCTGTGAGGTCTATCCAGAATTGCCATTTAGGTAAAAAGAAGCAGTGTCTGTAAAAATTAAATCTTTCTCTAAAGAAGGATATGTCTTGCACTATCAAGACAATTGCAATAACACCAAATTGTAAACAGCCAGAATAACTTACATCACAGGAGAAAAGATGGTTTGCTGAATCATACAACTGAGCAATGTCTTGCAAGTTTCACTGTGATGTTATGTAAGGTGCATAGGCCATAGATCTCAGCAAATGGCAGGTTAAATCACATAAGACATTTATTCAATTGTTTGTAATAAACAGAGTACAGACCATACTCAAGCAGTCCATACTTGCAAATGTAAAGCAGTACATCTACAGTTAGATGTTATTTGTGAATTTGGCAAGCACTTGTTTAACAATCCAATGTACATTTATTGTGACACCAACATTTTAAGATGCTCAACCAGGCTTATAACATTTACACTTGGTGGAAATTACATAGATTCATATGCAGTGACACATTCCCTGCAAACAAAAGGAATATGTTCAAACCTTGCATCTTTTTTGAATTACTCACAGGTTTAGGAAGCCTATAACAAGCACAGTAAGAAGAGACATGACCATACCTTGATTAATCTGCTTCAACTTGCAATGAAACTAAGATCATTGTGATTGTTTGAAATTAAACATTTTTGCAATTGTCATAATGAGTGCAAGGCAAGATGCTTCAGTTACATTTCTCTTATCCTGTACTACAAAGTGACAATTAATATAAAGATAGTGTTTGTGAATGTGACATTGTCAGCTGATAAAATGATTATTTCGAGCTTTCCTCTCATCCTTTAAAATAAGATGAAATGTCAAAATATGTTTCTCTCTGGCAAGTCATTCTTTTGTCAATGTTATTTATTAACAGTTCATCACCATTATTATCAAAATACTAACTGTTTTCCCTGGACCACCGGAGGCTGAGGGGTGACGTTATAGAAGTTTATAAAATCATGAGGGGCATGGATAGGATAAATAGACAAGGTCTTTTCCCAGAGTGGGGAAGTCAAGAACTAGAGGGCATAGGTTTAGAGTAAGAGTGGAAAATTTAAAAGGGACATAAGGGGCAACTTTTTCACGCAAAGGATGGTCAGTGTATGGAATGAGCTGCCAGAGAAAGTAGTGAATACTGGTACAATTATAACATTTAAAAGGCATCTGGATGGGTATATGAATCAGAAGGCTTTAGAGAGATATGGGCCAAGTACTGACAAATGGGACTAGATTAGGTTAGGATATCTGGTTGGCATGGACGAGTTGGACTGAAGAGTCTGCTTCCATGCTGTACATCTCTATGACTCTATAAGTAACAATCTTTAATATGTTGCAAACGTGCTGCCATGAAATATTCAAAATCAAATATATTCCTGCATCTCATTATCCCTTTTCAATTATTTTATTTAGTGTAAGTATTACTGTTGCCATTGTAACTGAACATTATAAGTGAAATGTTGCCATTGGCACTGACTTATGTAACATATAAATAGATTAGGAGATGACCTCTTTTGCTTTAAAAAGAAAGCAACATTGAAAATCATAAGTTTTCAAGGAAATAGTGTGTAAACCATAGGATTTTAAATTAATTATTAGTCTCAATTATGTTAACAGCTTTAAATAATATCCACATTTCGACTTGATTTTGATAATGGTATCCTATAGCAAATATGGGCTAGTTTAGTTCCAGGGCTTGTTGCAGCATCATCAGTTTTCTAATGCATGAGCCATTCTTTATCTATTTGGTTGGAGATTTGCCTCTGTAGAAGAAGGAGCACTTTGATTGCAATGACAGATACATGCCATTGATGGTTTGCAGGAGTCTGGGTTTCAGGACAACTGCAAGTCAAATGTTGGTTTGCAAATATCATGATCTGCATTCAAAATGGGAGGGAGGCAGAAAATGGGTAACTATAAGCTGATTAGCCTAATGTCTATTGTTGGAAAAGTAATGGAGTCAATTATTTAGGATGTAATAGCAGAACATTTGGAAAATGATAATCTTCTCAAGCAGAGTCAGCGTGGCTTCATTCTGACTAATTTATTTGAGGTTTTTGAGGAAGTCTCAAACGTAATGAATAGAGAGGAACTTGTAGATGTGTTATTTTTGGGCTTCCAGGAAGTGTTTGATAGGGTACCTCACAAAAGGTTAAGCATAAGATAAGAGGCCACTGTGGTGGAGGTAGTTTGTTAGCATGGGAAGAGAATTGGATAATGTGCAGGAAACAGTAAGTAGAAGTAACATGGTTTTTTTTCAGTTTGGCAGCCTGAGGTTAGTAGGGTTCCACAGTATTCGGTGCTGGGACCATTACTGTGTACAATATATATGAACAACTTGGATGAAGGAGGTGAATGTACTGTAGCCACATTTGCAGATGATGCAACCTTTTCTTTCTGCCTATTTTGTAAGAGGAATACAAAAGGTTTATAGTGAGATATTGATAGGTTGATTATATTGATAAGGCGAAAGTGAGGACCGCAGATGCTGGAGATTAGAGTCAAGATTAGAGTGGTGTTGCAAATGCACAGCAGGTCAGGCAGCATCCGAGAAGCAGGAAAGTCAACATTTCAGGCAGGAGCTTATTCCTGATGAAGGGGTCCTGCCCCAAATGTCGACTTTCCTGCTCCTCAGATGCTGCCTGACCTGCTTTGCATTTTCAGCACCACTCTAATGTGGAAAACATGAATTGTTTATTTTGGAATAAAAGAATAAAAGAATAGGGTATTATTTGAATGGAATAAAACTGCAGAAAGTTGCAATACAAAAGGTTTGGGGGCATTTGTACATGAAACACAGAAAACTAGCACACTAGTACAGCAAGTAATCAGGAAGGTTGATGGAATGTTAGCCTTTATTTCAAAGAGGTTGGAGTTTTGCAGTGAAAGTCTTACTGCAAGAGTACATTATGAGACCACATCTGGAGTACTTTGTACAGTCTTGGTGCCCTTATTTAAGGATATAATTTCTTTGGAGGCAGGTCAGGGAAGGTTCACTATGATGATCCCTGGTATGGAGGGACTGTCTTATGAGCAAAGGCTCAACAGGTTGTGAAGCTACTCACTGGAGTTTAGAAGAATGAGAGACTATCTTATTGAAATATATGGGTTTCTTAAGGTACTTGATATTGACAGGGTAAATGCTGAAAGGATGTTTTGCCTCATGGGACAGTCTGGGGCCAGAGGACATAGTCTCAGAATAAAGAGGTATCAATTGAAGTCTGAGATAAGAAGGAATTTCTTCTTTCAGAGGTTTGTGCACCTTTGGAATCTCCTGTCACAGGGAGCTGTGGGGCAGAATCCTTTCACATATTTAAGGCTGAGATAGATAGATTCTTAATCAGTAGGAGAATCAAGGGTTACGGGAAGATGCAGGAAAGTGAAAATGAGGAATGTTGGATCAGGCATGATCCTATTGAATGATGGAACAGACTTGAGAGATTGAACAACCTATTCCTGTTCCTAATGATCCAATCTTCTGATTTTTATTTTGTATACGACATTAAACAACACCTGTAAAAATTTACAAATTACTTTGCGTTATTAGAAGACACAAACTTAACGTCTTCATATCATGTCCTTTACAGTATGTTAACTTTAATGGATTTAATGCTCCAAAAAAAAGGCAATGGAATGTCACACAGATGCATGCATTTATTTTAATATTTTAGATAATGTGGTGGCATGCCAAATAGTTAAATTGCTGTTTATAGGCCACAGTGTAGATGGAAACATAAAATTATAGAGCTATTATAGACTGTAAATGGAAAAAATCTGTACCAAATAGATTTTAATGTGAGTAAATGTGAGGCCACCTGCTTTGGACCTAAAAGGATAGAATGGGATTATTTTTAAAATTGTAAAAGCTGGAAGATATGAGGTTCAAAAGGGTTTGAAGGTCCAAGTACTTAGACAATTAAAATGATATGAACTGATACAGAAATAATCAAAAAGGCTAATGATGCTAACTAGAACATAAAATTGAGAAGTCATGTCTCTGCAATGCACAGTGTTGATTAGATCACAGCAATGAGAAAATGTTAAAAAATCACACAACACCAGGTTATAGTCCAACAGGTTTATTTGGAACCACATGAGCTCTGAGTGCCGCTCCTTCATCAGGCGATTGTGGAGGACACAATTGTAAGGCAACTACAATTGTGTCCTCCACAACCACCTGATGAAGGAGCGGCGTTCTGAAAGCTAGTGCTTCCAATTAAACCTGTTGGACTATAACCTGATGTTGTGTGATTTTTAACTTTGTACACTCCAGTCCAACACTGGCATCTCCAAATCATGAGAAAATGTGACAGCGGTGAAGGGAGTGCTGCACAGCTTTACCAGGGTGATACCTGAACTCCAAACGCTTAAATAGGAGGACAGATTCCACAAACTAATGCTGTGTACCCTTGAATATAGAAAGTTAAGTGTCTTCTGATCAAAGTCTTCAAGATGTGAACATAGGAGGTATAGTTAGTAAGTTTACAGATGACACAAAAATTGGGAGGTGACAGCGAAAATTTGGACAGCGAAGAAAGTTACATCAAATTACCATGGGATCTTGTTCAGATGGGTCAATGGGCTGAGGAGTGGCAGATGGAGTTTCATTTTGATAAATGTGAGGTGCTGCATTTTGGAAAGGCAAGTCGGAGCAGGACTTATACACTTACTGGTAAGGTGCTGGGGAGTGTTGCTGAACAAAGAGACCTTGGAATGAGGTTCATTGTTCCTTGAAAGTGGAGTCACAGGTAGTTAGGATAGTGAAGAAAGCATTTGGTATGCTTTCGTTTATTGGTCAGAACATTGAGCATCTTTGTTGGTAAAATTCTAGAATCCATCTTTAAGGATGAGATTTCTAAATTCTTACAAGTGCACAGTCGGATTAAAACAAGTCAGCATCGATTTAGTAAGAGAAGGTTGTGCCTGATGCATTTGTTAGAATTCTTTGAAGAGGTAACAAGTAGGTTAGACCAGGGAAAGCCAGTGGATGTTATCTATCTAGACTTCCAAAAGCCTTTGATAAGGTGCCTCACGGGAGTCTGCTGAGTAAGGTGAGGGCACATGGTGTTCAAGGTGAGCTATTGGCATGGATCGAAGATTGGCTGTCTGACAAAAGGCAGAGAGTTGGGATAAAAGGTTCTTTTTTGGAATGGCAACCGGTGACAAATGGTGTCCCGCAGGGTTCAGTGTTGGGGCCACAGTTGTTCACTTTATATATTAACGATCTGGATCAAGGGACTGGGGGCATTCTGGTGAAGTTTGCCCGATGATACAAAGTTAGACAGACAGGCATGTAGCACTGAGAAGGTGGGGAGGCTACAGAAAGATTTAGACGGTTTAGGAGAGTGGTCCAGGAAATGGCTAATGAAATTCAACATGAGCAAATGCGAGGTCTTGCACTTTGGAAAAAAGAATACAAGCATGGACTATTTTCCAAACGATGAGAAAATTCATAAAGCTAAAGTACAAAGGGATCTGGCAGTGCTAGTCTAGGATTCTCGAAAGGTTAACTTGCAGGTTGAGTCCGTGATTAAGAAAGCAAATGTAATGTTGTCATTTATCTCAAGAGGGTTGGAATATAAAAGCAGCTATGTGCTACTGAGACATTATAAAGCTCTAGTTAAGTCCCATTTAGAATACTGTGTCCAGTTTTGGACTCCGCATCTCAGGAGGGACATACTGGTAATGGAGCGTGTCCAGCGGAGATTCACATGGATGATCCCTGGAATGGTAGGCCTAACATTCGATGAACAGCTGAGGATTCTGGGATTTTATTCATTAGAGTTTAGAAGGTTGAGGGGAGATCTAATAGAAACTTACAAGATAATGCATGGCTTAGAAAGGGTGGACACTGGGAAGTTGTTTCCATTAGATGGGGAGACTAGGATATTTGGGCACAGCTTTAAAATTAGAGGGGCTTAATTTACAATGGAAATGAGAAGACACCTGCACAAACCAACCCAACCGCCCCATGGCTGAACACTTTAACTCCCCCTCCCACTCCGCCAAGGACATGCAGGTCCTTGGCCTCCTCCATCGCCAGACCATGGCAACACAACGCCTGGAGGAAGAGCGCCTCATCTTCTGCCTAGGAACCCGCCAACCACAAGGGATGAATGCAGATTTCTCCAGCTTTCTCACTTCCCCTCCCCCCACCTTATCTCAGTCCCAACCCTCGGACTCAGCACTGCCTTCTTGACCTGTAATCTTCTTCCTGACCTCTCCGCCCCCACCCCCTCTCCAGCCTATCACCCTCACCTTAACCTCCTTCCACCTATCGCATTCCCAATGTCTCTCCTCCCTACCTTTTATCTTAGCCTGCTTGGCACACCCTCCTCATTCCTGAAGAAAGACTTATGCCCGAAACATAGATTCTCCTGCTCCTTTGATGCTGCCTGACCTGCTGCGCTTTTCCAGCAACACATTTTTCAGACATTTCTTCAGCCAGAGAGTGGTAGGCCTATGGAATTCACTTCCACAGAGTGCAGTGGAGGCTGGGGCTTTAGATGTCTTCAAGGCAGAGATTAATAAATTCTTGAACTCACAAGGAATTAAGGGAGAGTGCAGGTAAGTGGAGTTGAAATGCTCATCAGCCATGATTAAATGGTGGAGTGGACTCGATAGGCCGAATAGTCTTGCTTCCACTCCTATTTCTTATGGTCTTATGGTCCTATAGCAGTTGGGAGGTCATGTTGAGGCTGTACAGGACATTGGTTAGGCCACTTCTGGTCTCTCTCTCCTATCAGAAGGGTGTTGTGAAACTTGAAAGGGTTTAGAAAAGATTTACTAGGATGTTGTCAGGATTGGAGGATTTGAGCTGTCGGGAGAGGCTATTTACTCAGGAGCATTGGAAGCTGACGGGTGACCTTATAGAAGTTTATAAAATCAAGAGGGGCATGGATAGGGTAAATACACAAGGTATTTTCTCTAGGGTGGGGGTGCCCAGAACTAGATGGCATAGGTTTAGGGTGAGAGGGGAAAAATTTAAAAGGGATCAAAGGGGCAACGTTTTTACGCAAAGGGTGGTGTATAAATGGAATGAGCTGCCAGAGGAAGTGATGGAGGCTGGGACAATAACAACATTTAAAAGGCATTTGGATGGGTCTATGAAATCATGGTTTTAGAAGGATATGGGTCAAGTGCTGGCATATGGGACTAGATTAGGTTAGGATATCTGGTCAGCATAGATGAGTTGGATGGAATGGTCTATTTCCGTGCTCTATGACTCTGTTGCAGAGAACAGATAAGGTGGATGCAGAGAACTGAAATGAAACACAGTAGATAAAACTAAAATGAAATTCTGATATATATGAATATTCCACAAATTCACTTGTAACGTAGGGGTCTCATGCCTCACAAATAAAGTAACAATCATGATCCAACTCAGCTCACAGCCCCTCTATCACCTCTTCATCCTGATTTCCCTCAGCCTGACCAGGATCTCCTGTCACCTCCACGTCACTTGGCCCTGATCCAAATCCCCTCCACTCCCCCTTCCAACACTCACCTCAGCCCTCGCCCCCATTGATTCACCCCTCAGCCCTTGGCCCTGGCCCAACCCAAGTCCCTCCTCTGCCCGATCCAAATTGCCCCTCAGCACTACCCACCTTCACCCTCAGCCTCAGCTTTCCCCTGTTCCTATGGCTATATGCACGTCATCAACAATAAATTCTTATTAAATTCTGGGGAACCAGTTGTTTAACCTCTTTAAAATGTTAGCTGCACAAGTCAAATCAAAAGGAATGCTCAGCTATTGTAAAGTCAATAATGAAGAGTCAATCCTGCATGTATTAGATGTTCACCTTCTTTTATTTACCAACAAGGGAAATTACAGTAGTTATGGGTTAAAAATGGGACAAGTCATCTTGAATACAAGCAGCTGAACTGACAGTGTGCAGTATGGCATGAGATGGCAATGGTGGTGGTTCTATCCTAGTGCTTTTTCAAGATTCTCTGCACTAATTTTGATCCTGCACAGTGGCAGGTTGGCAGAGCATATCACAACATCCCAGTAGCTGTCAGAATAAAAAGCCCAAAAGGGACTAATTAGAACATACTGACAGTCATATTCTGCAGCACCTACTGTGATAAAACGTACACAGCATTTCAGAGATATAGCTCTCTGTATGTCACTAAGCAGAACTTAGAGCAGCACGTTAAAGTTATACTGTGGATTTTCCAAGCTTTGCCGTGCTAAGGTTGATCAGTTAAAAATGTTATACTTTATATGCCCAGTAGTATTTGATCTTGTGGTTTTTACTGTAAGTAATGATGTAACATGTAAGTCTATAGCTTGAAAAAAAAAAATTCTAGCCCTTTCCTTTTAGAGCAAGAAAGTTGAAAAGCAGTTTTGAATGTCCACCTGATGTGGACTCTGAAGGTACTGATTGATTGAGATTCTATTGGTACATGAAATAGAGTGATTAATACAATATTGATCTTCCTCTGCATTTCAATTTGTAGACATGCAAAGTATCGGTTTCTGCTCTTGGTATCATCTGAGTACAATTATTTTTCTCATTTGGTGGGTAAGAATGAATTTTAAAAAGATTTTTTTTCTTTTAGTAATCGTCACATAAAAGTTCGAGGGGATAAATTGGTTTAAAGCTGAAACTAGGCACTAAGATTGCAGCGTTTCTTTAACCTAATGTATACCATATAATATTGGTAGCATGCCAACTTGCTGCATACAGCCAGTGTTAACCATGTTGTTGATCATTAGCAAGGGGTCCAAAACTATAACTTGATGGCTTCAGTTATTGAGGAGAAAGTGAAGAAGGGCTTATGCCCGAAACGTCGATTCTCCTGTTCCCTGGATGCTGCCTGACCTGCTGCGCTTTTCCAGCAACACATTTTCGGCTTCAGTTATTGACTATCCTGCAATGCTTAAAGAGTAAGGGACATCGTGGTTAAGAATTGGTGCTGGCTACTGTGCAGGGACCAAATCCAATCTAGCAAACATTGAAGTATGACAAAACGGGGAGAGTGTAGACTCAACAGCTTTTGGATGCTGTCTGGAAATGTTGATGGAGGAAATAGATAGGAGAGAAATCTAATATTCATAAGGGGTCTGGGAAGTCTGAGACATGGTCAAGCAATAAATGTGAGAGACAGACATGACCATCGACATAGGAGTCAAGCCAGAAAATTCTCATTGCAGTGCTGCAAAAAGTTTAATGATTTTACACGAATAGGCAAGGTCAGTGAATACACCTCCAAATTCCTCATGCTACTGACTAAACCACTAACCTCAGATACTAATTCACTACAACACCACTCACCTACAAACAATCTTTATTAACTAAGTTCCTGAAGGTGAGGTTGCACATGGATTTGACCTGTGTCTGACTTAAATGTGTTCTTCAGTGGAACAGTCTACATAAAAATACTGCCAACCATCCATAACAAAAAGCTTGATGCATTGGAAAGGCTGCTGGAAAACCTACAGTAAATATTAAAGAACATGGAGAAATGCTGTATTGGAAATGGAAATTTGACCAGAGCTTGGAGCCTGACGTTTCTGGTGTGAAAATGTTAGAAAACTCCATCGACAGACTTGTGAACCAATTATAATGAAGAGTCTGACATATCTTGTCAGAGCTTCCTTTGCAGTACAGGAGGAAGCTAAACCTGAATGGAGCAGTACAATCTTATTGCTGTCACCATCTCTTGCAGAACACAATAGGCAAAGGGCTCGCAAAATGTCACGACAGTTGAGAAACAGATTACTCCAATGGTCTTCCAACAGATTAGTAGGATCACTTAGCCCTGATTGCAGGTTAGTGGCAGTGGCTTCATCAAGCATAAGCCTGTTGTCATCTCTCAGGATGACAGCACTCACCTATCATTCTGGCTGTGCCTTTGCAATTGTCACTTAACCAGCCAGCAGAGACTCCTATCACTCATGTTAAAATAGTGCATTAGGGGTGGTACAGTGGCTCAGTGGTTAGCACTGCTGCCTCACAGTCCAGGGATATACAGGCTAGGTCGATTAGCTATTGAAAATACAAGGTTACGGATAGAGAGGGTTTTGGTACAATGCACTTTGCAGGGTCAGTTTGGAATTGATGGGCTGAATGGTATGGATTCTACGATTCATAGCCAGGCCTTCTAGCCCATTCACCAAGGCCACTTGCAGTCTCGTTCCCTGAAGGTCAACTACAGTTCTTGTGCCGCACTGTATAGGAGCATGAGGACAGACATAGAACAGTACAGCACAGGAATGAGCTCTTTGGCTCACCATGTCTACGTTGATTATGATTCCATTCTAAAGTAATCCCATCTGCCTGCACATGATACATATCTTTGTATTCCCTGCCTGTTCATATTTGAGGGGGTCTGATCTGGTCCATAACAATATGTCTGTTGACTGCCTCTTAAACATTGCTAAGGGTCCTGCCATTTGCTGTATACTCGCAGATATGAAAAAAATACTGAAGGGCTATTGATCAATCAATTTTGTTTGCCACATGGAATGATTTCATTCATTAATATTATTTACATCATTTATTTTCTGACATCTTCTATGTTAGAGGTCACTTGGCTGTAATGCTGTGGTGTTCAGTAAGAGAGGAAATGTAGGATCAATTGATGAAGGCGAATTGGAGTTGTAGTGACTTGTATTGCACTTAGACATACTTTTCATGGACAGCCTGTGGAGGATTGTCTCCTCCATATGCTCTTTTACTCAGATGCTTGCCTTATGTTATGGCAAGGGTTGTGCCCTCATAATAGTGCATATTGCAGACCACCATGAATCTTGACAGTCATTCTGCCCAGTACTGCAGGCCTCAGAGGAGTCTAGGCATGGAGGTATTGTTTAAGTGTGCTAACCAATCATCTTCATCTCATTCTGTGCAGTAGCATGGTTCATTGTATGTAAGTTGTACTTACAGATTGTGCACTGGAGTTACCTGTCATGCTGATTTGAGCATTAGCCCTTCTTATCCATTTTTGGGTTGCCATGGTGGTTCAAATGCAGCTGGCACAACAGATTGTCATGGAATGAAGGGATCAGGATTACTGCCAGGACACTGGGCATTGAACTGTATGATTAATTGCTAATAGTTACACAGCATCTGTGGGTTAAAAGAGTTGACTCACTTTCAGTTCTGGTATAGGGCAGAATTGCCGTTATGGTACCCACAAAGCAATGCTTATGCTAGTCAGTGATCCTGCATCATAAGCAAGGCTGCAGTCTTCGTGAAGGTGATTGTTTGCTCCACCTACTGGTCTCTGATGGGAGAAAATAAAATGTGTTTCATTCTTTTTGGATAAAGAGTGTCATTGACCTCTCTCATGCAACAGTGGAAGGCAGATTGCAAGATATTGCAATTACAGAACAACCTCAGTTATCTGAACATCAATTATCTGAATTTCAGATTATCACAACAAGATCTCAAGGTCCCATAAAAACGTTATCCATTATCTGAACAATCAATTATCCAAATAAAATACTCCCCACCCATCTTGTTCAGATAATCAAGGTTGTTCTGTATATCCAACACCCACCTGGATGGAGCCAGATGCATAAAAGGGCATTGTCAAAGTCACATTCACAGCTACTAGCAGTGAGGTCCTTGCACTGTCTGAGATTACAGTTCTGACAGCAGCCAACATAAATAAAAAGAAGAGTCTTTTTAAATGTTTTTCATAATATCAGAATATTCCAAAGTATTTTACGGCCAATGAAGTGCCTCAAAACATAACTATTGTTATAATATTTAAAGGGTGTATTATTGGTGGCAGATTTAGGTGAGGACCTCCTTCATGAAACAGACTGTTCCTCACTGAGAGTCCTGTAAGGGAATTGATGCCTCAACAGCTGGGTGGACATGCCTTTATCCCTTTCTCCCCAGTCCATCCTCCTCCACTGATCTCTGTCCATTCAGCTGTCATGATGCATCCCAGAGAGAGTGCCCAGTCATGCACTCTTGCCTGGAAGAAACCAATTTGTGCAGAAGAATTGAAATCAGCAAAAGCTCCTTCTGAATCTACCACACCATCCTCTTTCAATTTGCGACTTGAAATAATGCAAGTAACAAATAATTGCAGTTTTAAAGTAATAGCCAGAATAAATCAAGCACCAAAAAGGTATAGGTCATCCCTTTAAATAGCACTGGTGGGGATCCTTACTGTCGCTGAATGTGCCCTTGGCTGTGCCAGGTAAACAAAAGGTATCAGCTGGGGTGTCAAGCTCTGAAATAGCACCACTAGTGTCTGATCAGTATTCTTTGCTGATTAACATCAAGAAGTTCCTATGCTTCATTTATTGGATGTTTGCCACAGACCAGCATCCTCAACATATATGCAATCCATACAATTTGCCCCACAAGTAGGGAAACAAGTACCATTTGCAGCTTTAAGAACACTCACGGTGCACCAAAAGATGAGTTTAATAATTTCTACCCCTTGCCTCAAATAATGGAAAATAAAATTAAACATTATGTGCCTTGCTTGTTCTTTTAGTTGTGCTACAAAGTTCTTTAATAAGACTTTCTAAATAATCTGTAGTTTGTCTTTTTGAAGTGCAAGTACTATGTTAAACACTTAGTCCAGTTAGATTTTCTTTGCTGATGTTTGTCGTTGATGTATATTGAGTAAAGTGAATGTTGTGGCTGTTCTCTTTTAAAAGGTATTTATTTGCTAGTTGATGACTTGTTAGCAGGTGAACAGCTCTGGGTAAAGTGATTGATAGAAAGGGATAGTGGAGGGAGCTTGTGCCCAGAAGAGGTAGGGGAGACCCTAAAAGAGCTTTTTGCTTCAGTATTCACTAGAGAGACAGACCCTGTTGATAGTGAGAACACCATGAACCAAATTAATAGGCTTGAACAGACTGATATTAAGAAAGTGGATGTGTAGGAAATTCTTGGAAGCACCTAGATAGGTAAGTCCCCAGACCTGGACCAGGTATAGCCAAGGTTACTATGTGAAGCGAGGAATGAGATTGCTGTGTCTCTGACAATGATCTTTGCATCCTCACTCTTCATGGGACTAGTACCGGATGATTGGAAGGGGGTGAATGTTGTTCCTCTGAACAAGAAAAAGAATAATCCCTGGGAATTACAGACGAGTCTTATGTCTGTGGTAAGCAAGGTTCTGGAAAAGATTCTGAGAGATAGGATTTATGACTGTTTAGAAAAACATAATTTGATTAAAGATAGTCAGTGTGGCTTTGTGAGGGGCAGATCATGCCTCACAAGCCTTATTGAGTTCTTTGAGGATGTTGACAAGACAAGTTGACGAAGGTTGCTTGGTGAATGTGGTGTATTGGATTTCAGTAAGGCATTGGATAAGGTTCCCCATGGTAGGCACATTCAGAAAGTTAGGAGATATGGGATACAGGAAAATTTGGCTGTCTGGATACAGAATTGGCTGACTGAAAGAAGACAGCGAGTGGTAGTGGATGGCAAGTATTCTGCCTGGAGGTTGGTAACCAGTGGTGTCCCGCAGGGATCTGTTCTTGGGCCTCTGCTCTTTGTAGTTTTATAAATACTTGGATGAAGAAGTGGAAGGGTGGGTTAGCAAGTTTGCCAATGACACAAAGATCGGTGGTGTTATAGATAGTATTGAGGGCTGTTGCAGGTTACAACAAGGCTGACAAGATGCAGAGCGGGCTGAGAAGTGGTAGATAGACAAATGCGAAGTGATTCATTTTGGAAGATCGAATTTGAATGCTGAATACGGGGTTAAAGACAGGATTCTTGGCAGTATGGAAGAACAGCAGGATCTTGGGGTCCACGTACATAGATCCCTCAAAGTTGTCACCCAAGTTGATTAGGGTAGTTAAGAAGGCGAATGGTGTTTTGAATTCATTAATGGGGAATTGAGTTTAAGAGCCATGAGGCTTTGCTGCAGCTTTATAAAACCCTGGCGAGACCAGACTTCGAATATTGTGTCCAGTTCTGGTCGCCTCATTATAGGAAGAATGTAGATGCTTTAGAGAGGGTGCAGAGGAGATTTATCAGAGTGCTGCCTGGATTGGAGGGCATGTCTTATGATGAGAGGTTGAGTGAGCTAGGGCTTTTCACACTGGAGAGAAGGAAGAGAGTTGACTTGATAGGCAATGAGAGGCATAGTACAAGGCAATGAGGCATAGATAGAGTAAATAGCCAGAGACTTTTCCCCAGGGCAGAAATGACTGTCATGAGGGGTCATAGTTTTAAGGTGATTCGAGGAAGGTATAGGGGAGATGTCAGAGGTAGGTTCTTTATATAGAGTGTGGTGGGTGCGTGCTAGAAGTGGTAGTAGAGTCAGAGACATTAGGGACTTGTAAGCGACTGCTGGGCAAGCACATGGATGGCAGTAAATTGAGGGGTGTGTAGCTTAGATTGATTTTAGATTAAGATAAATGCTTGGCACACATTGTGGGTCAAAGGGCCTGTACTGTACTGTTCAATGTTCTAAAGCAAATCAGGACCAAAGTTGTCCAGAGAAGCGTGCAGCTCAGTGTTCTTGTGATGATCTTTTCATTCTCTTTGGAATCGGCACAATGAGAAAGTGAGCAGCCTCAGGACATTGGATTCTACCTATGACAAGAGCTCAAAATAGTTGTAACTTGTGGGTTCAAATTTGCTTGCAAAATAATTGAATTTGTACCCTTAAGTTTTTAATGAAATACTTTGCATAAAGAATAGGTATTGAACATTGATAAATGGACATATATTTCATTTATCATCGATAGCCACAGTCTTCGATAGCCTCCAGAAGACTGGAGGTTGGCTAACATGGTGCCACTGTTTAAGAAAGATAGTAAGCACAAGCCAGGGAACTATAGACTAGTGAGCCTGACATCAGTGGTGGGCAAGTTGTTGGAGGGAATCCTGAGGGACAGGATGTAATTGTATTTGGAAAGGCAAAGACTGATTAGGGATAGTCAACTTGGCTTTGTGCATGGAAAATCATGTCTCACAAACTTGATTGCATTTTTTGAAGAAATAACAAAGAGGATTGATGAGGGCAGAGCCTTAGATGTGATCTATATGGACTTAAGTAAGGTGTTCGACAAGGTTCCCCATGGGAGACTGGTTAGCAAGATTAGATCTCACGGAATACAGGGAGAACTAGCCATTTAGATACAGAACTGGCTCAAAGGTAGAAGACAGATGGGGTTGATGGTGGAGAGTTGTTTTTCAGACTGGAGGCCTGTGACCAGTGGAGTGTCACAAGGATCGGTGCTGGTTCCACTACTTTTTGTCATTTATATAAATGATTTGGATCTGAGCATAAGAGGTATATAGTTAGTAAGTTTACAGATGACACCAAAATTGGAGGTGCAGTAGACAGTAAAGAAGAAGGTTACCTCAGATTACAATGGGATCTGGACCAGATGGACCGATGGGGTTTAATTCAGATAAATGCGAAGTGCTGCATTTTGGGAAAGCAAATCTTAGCAGAACTTATATATTTAATGGTAAGGTCCTCGGGAGTGTTGCTGAACAAAGAGACCTTGGAATGCAGGTTCATAGCTCCTTGAAAGTGGAATCACAGGTAGATAAGATGGTGAATAAGCCTTTAGTACGTTTTATTTTATTGGTCAGAGTATTGAGTATAGGATTTGGGAGGTCATGTTGTGGCTGTACATTACATTGGTTAGGCCACTGTTGGAATATTGTGTGCAATTCTGGTCTCCTTCCTATTGGAAAAATGTTGCGAAACTTGAAAGGGTTAAAAAAAGATTTACAAGCACGTTGCCAGGGTTGGAGGATTTGAACTATAGGGAGAGGTTGAACAGGCTGGGACAATTTTCCCTGGAGCATCTGAGGATGAGGGGTGGCCTTATAGAGGTTTATAAAATCATGAGGGGCATGGATAGGATAATTAGGCAAAGTCTTTTTCCTGGGGTTGGAGAGTCCAGAACTAGAGGGCATAGGTTTATGGTGAGAGGGAAAAGATATGAAGGAGTCTTAAGAGGCAACTTTTTCATGCAGAGGGGGTACGTGTATGGAATGAGCTGCCAGAGGAGGTGGTGGAGGCTGGTACGATTACAATATTTAAAAGGCATCTGGATGGGTATTTGAATAGGAAGCGTATAGAGAGATATGGGCCTGATGCTGGCAGGTGGGACTAAATTGAGTTGGGATATATGGTCGGCATGGACAAGTTGGACCGAAGGGTCTGTTTCCATGCTGTACATCTCTGATTCTATGGATCTATTCATCTTTCCCTTCAACAAATATCTTATAAAAGATGATATAATTAATGTAATAAATATCTTAGTGTTTAAAATGTGAGAGTTCCTAGTAAATCTAAAGGAGATCTCTCTTTTCCCTGGGAATGTTTAGAATATCAAACTTTTGATTATAAAAGAGAATTGAAGAAAATAACATGGATACTTCTTAAAGGATAACTCGATGAACACACCGGGAAAAAGGAATACAAGGATATGCTGATAGGATTAGATAAGGGAGCATGATAAGGGAAGCTCATACAAACATAAACTAGTCAGACCAAATGCCCTGTTTTCTCATTGTATAAGTGTACCTCAGCACAAAACCAGAAAAAGTAATTTTGTTTCTTAAATTTGACATCCTGAGTGAAAATTTTCCAGGAATAGATGGGGATTTGAGTTTCATCCCTTAAAGATGACTTCAGGTCAGAATCTCAATGTTATCACTCTGTCTTGAGGAATGAGGAACTCCCATTGATCTGCAGGAAACCTTCAGGAAACAAATTAAAACCATTAAAAAGACAATGAAGAGATCACTTAAGCCTGCATTCTGTTTTTATTGTTAGCTAGTACATAAGCTCCATGTTGTCTCCAACTTGTCAGTTTCAGGAGGTGAGTGCATTTTGGGAAGTTAATGACTGAAACCAACTTTCTGGCAACAAGCCTGAAATCTGCCTAATCACAGTGAAAGGCCAGGCTGACAGGATCAGTTCCTTTTGCCTAACTTCATTTTTTTCAAGGAAAGAACTGACTTTGTCCAGTAACCTTAAACTTTACTTTTGAGATTTAGCTCCAAAATGGAACCTTCAAGTGCTGCTGGAGCACAGACATCAAACCAGAGAAGCTATTTTCTCCTAAGCTCCTTGCAGGACAGAGGGGAGGGAGACAGGGCTATATTTTAACACCATGGACACAGGTCAATAGACCAATGGTCTGCATTCACAGCTTTCCTGAACAACAGTGTCTCAGATGGCTCGGGATCTTGTAGTATTCATTGTTACATATTCAGTTATTCATTGGCAGACTCTTAAAAGCAGACCTCTGCCCAAGAGAGTAGATGGCTGCATTTTGGCTGTGACTGTTTTTGTCACCACAGCCCTCAATTTCTTTGCTTCTGGCTCTTTCCAGAAATCTGCACAAGACTTTTACAGTCCAAAATCCAGGTCATTCATGCATAGCTACTCAAGGCTACCATTGATATTCACTGTGGGGTGAACAGGGGAAGGCAACTATTTTGTTCACTGTAATGCAAGTTTGATTGTCATGAAAACTCATTTTATTGCTGTTAGAGAAGGAAATCTGTCCTCCTTGTTTAGGCTGACCTACATTTGACTCCAGACCCATAGTAATGTGGTTCACACTTTCCTGTCTGGTCTAAAGAGCCACTGTTGTATCAAACTTAGAGAAAATTCAAAAAGGGATAAAACAGATGGGCCACCTGAAGTTGTCTGAGACTGGCCCTCCAAAGTCCTCCTTACCAACATCTGGGGTTTGTGTAAAGTTGAGAAAGCTGTGCCTCAGACTAGTCAATAAATAGATGAGCATCATTATATTCAGAACATCCTACCTTACAGTCAATGTTCCAGATACCCTCATCACCACTCAGTGTGTGCCCGAGCACTGTGATGTGCAGTCAGGAGAGGGTTGCCCTGGGAGGCCTTGACATTCATTTTGGATTGCTGGTGTCTTATGACATCAGTTCAAACATGGACAAGGAAACCTGCTGATTGCCAGCTCTCACCTACTTGTCTTAGCTGATGAATCAGTATTCCTTCATATTGAATACTTTTTCGATGACATACAGGTGGTAGTGAAGGCACAGAATATAATCTGGGTGGGGAATTTGTTCTTCTCCACGCTTGGTGAATGGAATTTTATAGGGGTCTGAGGATTGTGGGCAATGGTGAGGTGTTTGACAGAATCAGATGAGAAGTTTCAACACTGGGAGCATCTACTTGACAGTAGGGACCTGTCGAGGTGGGGGTGGGGTGTATACCTTGGTGAGTGGAACACTGAGATGTCAATGTAATCTGCAACATGTGCCATCTGATTGTGTAGTGAAATTTCCATCCCAGTTCCCTATCTCAATCTGGAATCATGGGAGGGTTATTCTGCAAAGAGGAAAGGTAGGGAGTTGGGAGCTGATTCTGATAGTGGAGGGGTAAGTAGCTGAGGAGGGTGACTGTGAAGGAAGCGTGTGAGATGATAATAGGTTGAAACTGATTGTTTTATCTTTGAGATGGGAATTTGATGAGGAGGTTGGAGTGAGCAGGAAGCGCAGGCTGCCTGTTGAAGGAGCACAGTTAGAAGAATTCTAAGGAAGCAAACAGTGATAACTACCAGTTAAGAGTTATCTAACACTTATCCTACTAGACCCCAGGAAGCCATTAAACATTTCAAGGCTTTTGCTTCAGGACTGGACACCATACATTGCCTCACTGTCTCTCCCATTAGGAACTAGGTCTGACAGGTCAAGTTAGCTGACTATCTCCTCATAACTACAGGGGACAGCACTTCTCTTTTGAGTCTGATTACATCAGCCCAAGAACAGGAGGATGGAGGTGCAGCGCAACATTCACATTGTTTGCTTCCAGCCTGTGGAAATTTCCTCCTTCCTGTTAGTATACTTAATGCATCATTCAAGATTGCCATTAGAATCCGTCAAATGGAGATACCTCATTAGTAAAGGAGGTCTGTGCATTTGGGCAATCTGGGTGATTAGATTAGATTAGATTCTATTTGATTCCCTACAGTGTGGAAACAGGCCCTTCAGCCCAACCAGTCCACAGTGACCCTCTGAAGAGTAACCCATCAAGACCCATTTCCCTCTGACTAATGTACCTGATACTATGGGCAATTTAGCATGGCCAATTCACCTGACCCACACATCTTTGGATTGTGGAAGGAAACCAGAGCACCTGGAGGAAGCCCATGCAGACACAAGGAGAATGTGCAAACTCTACACAGACAGTCACCCATGGCTGGAATCAAAGCTGGGAGCCTGGCACTGTGAGGTGGCAGTGCTAACCACTGTGCCATCGTGCCACCTAATGATAATGCTGTAACTCGGGAAAAGAGTCTGTCAATAGCTTTCTGACTCACATTTGATTCTTCCATTTGCAGCAGAACTTAAGTCTCTAAAGTTCCAAATCCTACCAATTCTCCAATAATTTTTTTTCCATTTAGTTATTGTTTTTAGTTTCTTTAAAAGCATCTGTTGTATCTCCTATTCTGATGAAAGGTCATTAACTTGTAATATTTATCTCCACACAGATGAGTGTTAGAGGCATTTTCTGATTTTGTTGTTCATAATTATTTGATTAAGAGTCTCTTATACGAAATAGAATTTGATTTGCTTACTAATTTAAGCTATTCTTACAGATTGGGCTGCAAAACAACTCTACTTTTGATTGATAGATGTCTGTAATTATATCTTTTTAACCAGGCTCGTGGGTTTTTGGTTGTGCAAGGAGCTAAATTTCTTTAAATATTCCTATGTCAGGATTTCACTGGGACAGGATTGAAGAATCCTGAATGCCCCTTCAATCAATTCGGAAACAAATTAAGATACTGAGAAAACCAAGTATTGTTTCAACCCTCAATTCTAGTTTTCACAACAAGAGCTCATGTTTCTTTACCTGCCAGTAACTCATCAGGATGACTGTTGAGAAAGCACAATGAGAAGAAATATTTCAGGGAAACTGAAAGGAGGGAGGGCGAGGATCACTGCCAAGCTACAGCCATGGCAGCTGAGGAACTGCTGTTCGAAGAACTCCATCCCCTACAGGATGTGGTTACTGCTTTATTGATAAACACCAGTTTACCAGTCACTCCACTTGTCTAGCACTTCAGCTGTATCTTCATTTTCACCTTTCAGCAAGGCAATGCACTACAGGGTTTGGAGCAGCTTATGCAGCTCCACCTGCAACTCTGGTAATGCTCAAGAGAAGCAAACAACAGCACCAGTAGCAGCAACTGCAACAGCAGCTCCTTCATCTCAACCGTATCTCTCTCCACAGGCAGAAGGGATGATGTATACATCCAGCTCCTAGAAGATGTGGGCTCCATGGGATCTAGAGAGGATCAGCTCTCTCACTTGTCTCAAGAGGTTAGGTTCTTCATGGCAGTTTGCTGCTGGCAACTGGAGCCTCCTGGGGAGAATGATCTCCTATCCAACAGAGCAGAGGAACACATAATTGTCAGTGGCTGATAAGGTGCCTGTTATTGGAGAACCATCCCACCCCTCCAGTCATCGTCTGGGTCTCTGAAAGCTTCCAATTTATATCTACTCACATGCAAGGAGTGCAGAGAGGTGAATATGCATCATGGCGATGTACAGAGAGTGTTGAATCATGGCAATATGATGAGGGTATGTCAGTGTGTTCATTGGTCAAATGGGATTGTGAAGAGATGCCTGGAGAGACAAAATGATTTGAGCTGCAGAAGTGGTGCTTAGAGAACTGCTGTACAAGGGAATGCACAGAACTTAAGGGCTTGGTTCCTGCACTAAATTTAATTTACCTGAACTCCTGAAGAAATATCTCCAGGTTAGAAGCACCACAACCTGCTGTTGACTTTTTTGAGCACTTTCTTCCAATTTGCCTATTTGGCTAAAGATGTTATCTGCTTCATTCACCATTGAAAGTTCTCAATTCCTTTTAACCCTCAGATCTCAAAGCAGCTTCTTTGCAGAAGCAGAGACAGTAGGAGCAGCCTTTACAGGTCTACTGTCCATTACTGGTATTGCTGCAGATTCCAAAAAATCCAAGTACTGCTGAGCCTCATAACCCATATCATGGTCCCCTTCATTAGAAACTCATTCTTTGATAGAATATGTATTGTGTTCTATTTTCTGAACAGGTCCAGGAATTTGGAGGGCAGATGACAATGCCTCGATTAAAATGTCACAGCACGGTTGCTAATTAGTCAATTCTGACCTGAAAATGATGCTGCTATTCCAGCAAGAATTAACTCTGAAAAGAAATCTATTTCATAGGTTTGGTTGAAAAAAGTTGTTACTAATATGATGAATTGAATGCAAATAGCAGCACAATGTAAAATTTCAAATAAAGTTTAATATAGTATATGCCTGAGAAGTTTATTTTTCATTTCTCTTTTTACCCGGATTTATTTCATTGTAAAATAGATTCTGAGCTCATTAGAATACAAATTTCATTGTTTTTCCCAAAATGTCACAATACATTTGCACACAAATTTTCTGATATACTCAAGGCCAATTTCACTGACCAAACAAGTCAATTCTATGAGTATATGTTGTTCTCCTGATGCTTGTGATTAAAAGAGAAGTAAACAGCTTGAAAGTTGTAAATTGCCTATCTTAAAGAAAAAAAAACATCCACAAAGATGCAGTGTTACAGAGAGAAACAGTTAGATGCAATCAAGAGGGTTGGTTGTGTTTGCCACCTTATGTAGCCTATCGAATAGCCTCAAGGTAATTGAATATTCCCTGTCTGAAATAGCCAGCATGTTCTGTAACTGTCCACCAGGAGCTGTACAAGAGCAGTTCAATTATATATACACACGTTGATTTTCAACCATCTGTGACAGACTACTTCATCTCCTTTCAGTGTGCCCTGCTGCAGACTGGTTGTGATAGTGAACTTTCATTGCCAATTCTGGATATAACCTGCCTTCAAACTTCAACATTAATATGTTGCTACATCACTGTCACACTAACTGATCATTTGTTTCACAGTTTTGAAAAGTGAAGCTGTGCTAAGACTTGTATGTCGAACAACGACAAGCACCTGAACATGGTCACGAGGTTCACCTACACACATTCATGACAAATGGCTCTCTCACCTATGAACAAACAAAAGACTATTTAAAACTAAAAATTCATGAAATGTATCACTACTTGTTTCTAATACTTGACTTGCTAAAATAGACGAGAGTGTGGTCCTGGAAAAGCACAGCAATTCAGGCAACACCCGAGGAGCAGGAGATGTTTCAGACATAAGCCCATCATCACCATTCCTGCACCTCGGATGCTGCCTGATCTGTTGTGCTTTTCCAGCACCGCACTCTCGACTCTGACCACTAGCATCTGCAGTCCTCACCTTCTTCTAGCTTGCTAATATAGCACATTCATATATTCAGGAATCTCGCAGATTTTACGTTTGCATCTGGACCTATTGCATGTTGATAAAGGTCTGAATGAGTGAATGATTTTTTTTGTCACATGCAATAGGTCCAGAAAACAGTAAAATGCAATGAAAAGCTTTTTCATTGTTGCCATGATCCAGCACCATATAGTTTTAAGAATAAGAGAAAATAGAAAGAGAGGTTAAAAAGATTCTATCAATCCTGAGCCAGCTTATCATCAACAACACCTGTGCTACCATCTCTCCTCCACTGCCTCAGCGCAATCTACACCAGATCCAACCAACGTTGAAGTTGCTATTATTTAGGCAACATCTTTTGATGCTGGGCTGATTCTCCAATGCCTAGCTGCCATCTGTGAGAGACTCATCAATGTCAGAGTCACACCTCTTGCTGCTGGGCCCACCTCATCGATGTCACTGTGGTGCCCTTGGATCACCACTTCATCACCAGCAGCACTGGATCCAATCAATCAATGATGAAGTCGCTGATCCTCAGGCTCCACTTTTGCCTCTGGGCCTACCTCACCAATGTCATCTCCACTGATGCAGCTGCCACTGATTCAGATGCCAGGTCCCGTGCTTGCCCTGGATTAATATGTAGGGTCCCACTCGATTCAGTGCTGGGACCACTTGCTGCATGCCATCTGAGCTCAGGACAAGAGGCAAGGAAAAAGAAAAAGCAAAAGAAAAGAAAAGGAAAGCAGTGGAGCTGATAGGCCCTGACTCAGGAATCCTACTCCACTGTCTGCCTGATCTTAATTCTGTCAATATTAATTACATGTCCACACTCAGGGACGTTGATGCTGGATTTGGTGAGAAAATTGAGGGATTAACAGCTATAACTGTAATGGCGCTGGATACCTCAAGATAACACTGAAGACTTGTGGCAATTTGATTTGTCAATTTTCTATTTTGTGAAGATCTGGGAAAATGCCATCAGTGTTTTTGTGTTGAATTTACTATTAGATGTGGAAAATGCCTCCAATCATTAAATGTAATCTTTTCTATTTTGATGTTGGCCCCCAAAAACAAGTATGCTTCATGATTAAAGCATTTCTCTAATCTGTAAAATATTTTTTGTCTCTTAAAAACTTCGTTCATCACAATTAAATTTGATCTTATCATGTGTTGCTTATGGTATTTTTGTTCACTTTTGTGAAAGTCTGAAGACATCACAGACAGCAACACTTGATTTAATAAGAAAAGAAATCATGAATTGAAAAATGTTAAAGATGATGTGAGAGGGAAGCTGTGTTTGGGATTTAGCTGCCCATATGTCGTTTACATTTTGTGTTCTCTTTGTGTGAAATAGTAAAGACTTACCATCACCTATATAGCAATAATCTAAATATCAGCGCAGGTTTTGAAATTTTTAATGCTATTTCTAAGCTTCTGGTTCTCATTGAAAATGTAGGTGATGTTTCCCACTGTTGTTAATGTTTGGTGTGTTTCATAAATGTTAGGAGCATTTTCTGCAAGTTGCAACACCAGGCAGTGAAACACAAGCATTGATAATGCTGGGCAACACAATGACAACATTTACCTGCTTCAGGGTCAGTGACACTCAGCATCCAAAAATGCAGCCTTCTAATTGAGCTTTCAGACCACACAGTTAAGGGTTTATATCATAATGTTCTTGTGACACTGCACTTTTAAATTGGCAGCTCATTAGAAAAAAGACTGGAATCTGGAAAACAGGAAAGGCAGTTAACCAATGCAAGTTTCACACGAATGTTTTGTGCATTGTGATGAAAGGTGCGAGATTTAGATCTGTACAGATATCATCATTTTAGATCTTGGTTATGAAACTAGTGATGCATGGGGGTTGGTCTATTTTTGAGAAGGTGTTCAATAATGAATGAGGTAACGTCTTTCCAGAACCATGCTTTGTGCCTCTTGGAATATTTGCGATAGGAGAGAGAAAAAATGGCAAAAGAGCTTGCTTTAGGGTTTAGAATAACGCACAATTTATGCACTGGTATGTCATAGAGGAGTCTTTCAGATCAGTGCAGGCAGTAGAATTGTTTTTTCAGTGGTATATTCTGCGATGTTTCATGTGATAGTATGGTTCTTACTCTATGCATGCTAGACACTTAATTTTAGGTTGCAGTGTGGAGTCATGAGCCAACTGTTAAGCACATAGTTATTGCCATTCAGCAGTTGCCGTCTGGTTGGATGTGGTAGCGGAAAGATTGCTGGAACATTGGATTAACACAAGATGACTGCTACCACAATAGCAGACATTCAGCAGCATGAGTGAGATCACACTGCAATTGCAGATTCAACAACTAGCAATCTATTTGGTTGTGAAAACTGTCAGCATTTGGATACAGCTCACACTAGGTTATTGATCAGTAATTGTTGAAAGAAACATAGAACAAGAAAGATTTTTTTTTAGAATTCTATTCATAATATGTCATTGGCACACAGCACATTGGTGATATCCACTACCCTGGCAGAAACGTGTGTAATCTCTGCTTGTTTCTCTGTCAAAAAAATAGAATGATGCGCCCCTCAACTGGCACAACGAGTCTGTGTCATCTCTATGATCTAGTAATGGACAGGAACTGAAAGATGTCACTCATGTTAACTGTCAATGTCTGGAAGGATTCAAACATATAAAGAAATTCATGGCTATTGGTCACCTTAGTATTCACTGACAGCCCCATCCTTGCTATGCCCCAAGGTTACAGCTCTGATTGCAAAAGTTGACAGAGATCTGTGAGCACTTCCTTCATAAAGTGCAGGCACATATACTTCTCCTGGCTTCAGTGGAGAGAAAAGAAATATTCTTGGATGATTAGAGGTGAATAAGGCCTCCTGCTGACAGCCTTCTCCTTCTCTCTCTGCAAGTGGATATATAAAGGCAATGACAGTGTGAAATTATTATTCACATTGACTTACATTATGATCTGGAAAAGCACAGCCAGTCAGGCAGCATCCCAGGAGCAGGAGAGTCGATGTTTCGAGCATAAGCCCTTCATCAGAAATCAGCTCATTTTTGATGAAGGGCTTATGTTTGAAATGTCAACTCTCCTGCTCCTCAGTTGCTGCCTGACCTGCTGGGCTTTTCCAGCACCAGATTCTTCGATTCTGATCTCTAGCATCTGCAGTCCTCACTTTCTCCTAGTTACATTATGATCTGTCTGCTCAGCATATTTCCATTGTCAGATCATAAGTCTGCATTAATGCCTTCATGAATGTTGGGATACCTGGTAGGAACTGTGTCATAAGTGTGCACGTACATTTTCATATCAAAATGTCACCTGTATCATTGGACTGATAAGTGCTCCATGGCCCTGTTTTGTAGTCCATATATCCTAGGGGCTGTATTTCCACCTTCACAGGGGCATGCTCCTGACCATATCCATGTTTCTGACTCTGGAGAAATTTGGTTGAGAGAGGTATGTTCTTTGCCTTCCATCAGAAATTAGTGCTAGACCAGGATCAATTCTGATTAGTTTGTTGTAGCATGAGGGAGAAGATTCAATAGTCTGAAGAATAATATATTTTGAGAGAAAGTTCCTTTTTCCATGCTAATAAACTTTGTTCTCTGAAAGCACTTGCACACTTAAGACCAATATGTGGAGAAATGTTTTCCTTCAAAAGGTTGTTTGTATTTGAAACATCCCTCCTCACAGACCAAAGAAGGCTGAGTCATTGAGTATACTCAAGGCTAAATTAGACAGATTCTGATCACCAAAGGAGTCAGGGATTAGGCTGTGAAAAAGGATTACAGGAAAATTGAATTAAGATCACAATCAGATCAGACCTTAGTGAATAACAGAATAGATTTAAGGGGAAATTAATTGAGATTTTTGAAGAAGTAATCAAGGGGATTGATGAGGCCAGACCGGTGGACATGATCTATATGGACTTTAGTAAGGTGTTCAACAAGGTTCCCCATGGGAGACTGGTTAACAAGGTTAGGTCTCATGGAATACAGGGAGAACTTGCCATTTGGATACAGAACTGGATCAATGGTAGAAGACAAAAGGTTGGTGGTGGAGGGTTGCCTTTCAGACAAGAGGCCTGTGACCATCGGTCCTGGGTCCACTACTGTTTGTCATTTGTATAAATGGTTTAGATGTGAACATAGGAGGTATAGTTAGTATGTTTGCAGATGACACCAAAATTGGAGGTGTAGTGGACAACGAAGAAGCTTGCCTCAGATTACAACGGAATCTTGATCAGATGGGCCAATGGGCTGAAGATTGGCAGTTGGAGTTTAGGTAAATGTGAGGTGCTGCATTTAGGAAAGGTAAATCAGAGCAGGACTTGTACACTTAAATGGTAAGGTCCTGGGGAGTGTTGCTGAACAAAGAGACTTTGGAGTGCAGGTTCATAGTTCCTTGAAAGTGGAGTCTCAGGTAGATAGGTTAGTGAAGAAGGCATTTGGTATGCTTTTCTTTATAGGTCAGAGTGTTGAGTATAGGAGTTGTGAGGTCATGTTGTGGTTGGCCAGGACATTGGTTTGGCCATTTTTGGAATATTGTGTGCAATTCTGGTCTCCCTCCTGTTATAAGGATGTTGTGAAACCTGAAAGGGTTTCAAAAAAATTAACAAGGATGTCGCCAGGGCCGGAGGATTTGAGCTATAGGGAGAGGCTGAATAGGCTGGGGCTCTTTTCCCTGGAGCGTTGGAGGCTGAAGGGTGACCTTATAAAGGCTTATAAAGTTGCATGGGGCATGGGTAGGGTAAATAAATAAGGTCTTATTTATTAGAGGGCATAGGTTTAGGATGAGAGGGGAAAAATTTAAAAGGGACATAAGGGGCAATTTTTTCACACAGAGGGTGGTACGTGTATGGAATGAGCTGCCAAAGGAAGTGGTGGAGGGTGGTACAATTGCAACATTTAAAAAGCATCTGGATGGGTATATGAATAGGAAGAATTTAACGGCATATGGGCCAAATGCTGGCAAAATGGGACTAGATTAGATTAGGATACCTGGTCGGCATGGACGAGTTGGACCGAAGGATCTGTTTCCGTACTGTACATCTCTATGACTATGACTAAATAGACTCCTCCTGCCTTTATTTAATGTGCTCTTTTGTTGATGCCACTGAACACAAGAGGTTCATCCATAAATCTGAGATTACTTAGATGACACAACACCCAGCGTTCACACAGGACAAGTGGTGAGAAACAGGGTGGAAGCTAGGCTTCTTTCAATTTAACTTCATTAGCATGGGTCCAACCACATGGTTTGGTGTAGTTCACGCTACCAAGACCTCCCATCAGAAAAGTAGGGTAAGTGGGAATAATGATAGTAGATTCCTGAGGATATTTCCAGTCCTATCTAAGCACATCTGCCAGACAATGAGTGAACTGGAGGCTGAAAGCTTAGGCCTGTACAATTCACATTTAATTAATCATTACCTTTCTGTTTGGGTTCTAGGATCAGCCATTGTTACAGCATGTCCCTCAGGAAAATTTTTCAACAAGCTTTTCAAATGTTCATTAAAGACAAAATGACCAATTACAAGTCATGTAAGTATATTGAATTGCTATTAATTATCATTAAATTATATGAAGAGAGGTTGATTAGATCTTTAATAATGAATAACAAGATCAATCTTGGAATGAAATTGAATGCAAAATCATGGTGTGTAATTATTGTTTCCAGCTATGTCTTAATTCCACCATGATGCATAAACTCACTTCTCCACTGTGATGTTTGCAGTGACCTTGCTTGGAATAATCCCTTGCTAACACTTCTAATTGCAGAATAGAGATTTTTCAAGCAGTATTGCTTTTACATGTAGGGAATTTATATAACACATTGCATTTAATATTCTGTATCATGTATCCTGTATCTTTTGAGTGGTGATTTTAGATCTGCAAACAGAAATGATCAGATATCTATTCTGATTGAGGCAGAATCTGTTGATAGGACAACAGGAGTGCTATGAGATAAGACAAGATCTCAGTTTAACATTTCACATGAAAGGGAAGAACTCTGACATGTTTACACTGAAGCATCAGGATCAGATTATCTATTGAAATCTCTGCAGTACCTCTTAAGCTTCAAACTTTCAGCATTAGAAGAATGAAATCAACCACTGGGCTATAGCTGATACACCAAAGTAGTAAGATTGTTATTTCCAGTAGGTAAAAAGACCGATAAACACCAATTGCAAAGTATTCCATTGGTGAGTAAATGGTAGATATGATTGCTATGATCGTTCTTCACTTGTGTTCACATGTACTGACTTGAACTGCATGCTTTGAGAACTTTAAAATAAATAGTGGCAAAGAGGGTTCAATTCGGGGGAGATATTCAAAGTTAAAGACAAAAGATAGGAAAACACTGCAGGGGAGTGATGCAGATAATGATAACTAAAGTGTGACAGGAGTGGATATGTATATTTATAAGAATGCACCAGCAATGAAGGTTAGAGCACCAAAAACCAGCCTAACAACAAAATTAAAAACTCTTTATCTGATTGCATGCAGCATTCATTACAAAACTGATGAATTGCAAGCATAAACAGAAATAAATGAGTATGATATGATAGTAATTACAGAGACATGGGACAAAATGAAATGGTTCCCTGCCCATAGCTTTGAAAACAAGGCAGCTATATGAAATGCAGTGCATGACCTGCCTGCCACCTATCCACCAGCTCTCACCTGTCATCCATTTCATGGTGGGAGTGACAAAGTAAGCTTTGGGCACTTCCATCTTCTAGACTCATTCAGAAAGTGAGGAGGCATGGAATACAGGGAAACCTGTCCGTCTGCATGTAGAATTGACTGGTGCAAACAAGACAGAGGGTGGTGGTTGATGGGAAGTGTTCAGTCTGGAGCTCAGTGACCAGTGGTGTTCTGCAGAGATCGGTTCTGGAATCTCTGCCCTTCGTGATTTTTACAAATAATTTGGATGAGGAAGTGGAAGGATGGGCTAGTAAGTTTGCCGATGACATGAAGGTTGGTGGAATTGTGGATAGTGTGGAGGGCTGATGTAGGTTGCAACGGGACATTGATAAGATGCAGAACTGGGCTGATACATGGCAGATGGAATTCAACCTTGAAAAGTGTGAAGTCATTCATTTTGGAAGGTTGAATTTGAATGCAGGATACAGAGTTAAAAGCAGGATTCTTGGCAGTGTGGAGGAACAGAGGGATCTTGGGGTCTATGTCCATTATTCCCTCAAAGTTGCCACCAGGTTGATGGGCTTGTTAATAAGGTGTGTTGGCTTTCATTGGCAGGGGGATTGAACTTAAGAGCTGCAAGGTTGTGCTGCAGCTCAATAGAGTCCTGGTTGCACCACAATTGGAATATTGTGTTCAGTTCTGGTTGCCTCATTATAGGAAAGATGTGGAAGCTTAAGAGAGCATGCCAAAAAGATTTACCAGGACACTGTCTGGACTGGAGGGCATGTCTTATGACAAAAGGTTGAGAGAGCTAGGGCTACTTTCATTGGAGCAAAGAAGGATGGGAAGTGACTTGAAAGCAGTGTACAAGATGTTGCGTGGCATAAATAGAGTGGATAGCCAGAGACTATTTTCTCATGGCAGAAATGTCTATCATGAGGGAATATCATTTTATAGTAATTGGTGGAAGGTTTTGGGGAGATGTCAGAAGTAGGTTCTTTACTCAGAGTGGTGGGTGCGTGGAATGCATTGCTAGCAGTGGTAGTAGAGTCAGATCCATTAGGACATTTAACCAACTCTTGGATAGGCACATGGGATTTAGTGCAATGAAGGGTGTGTAGGTTAGTCTGATCTTAGAGTAGGATAAAAGGCTGGCACAATATTAAGGGCTGTACTGTTTTATGTTCTATAAGGAGCAGACATGTAAAGAGATATTTTATAGCTCTCAGTGAAGAAATAGTCCAGTGAGAAAGAAAGACGAAAAAGGTCACACCATCCATGACTAACTACATTAAGGAGAGGATAAAATTAAAAGAAATTATATGCAATATCACAAAGATTAGCAATTGGCCAGAAGACTGGGAAATTTTTAGAAATCAAAGGATGGTTAATAATCAGAACAAAGAGGCAGAAATTGTAGCATGAGAGAAGACCAGAGGAAAAATATAAGAACAGACAGTAAAGTTTCTCCAATTTTTATATATTTATATACAAAATAAGATATAGTACAGTGAACATTGGTCAGGGAGTGCTAGGAAATTAATAATGGAAACAAGGAAATTGCAGATACTTTGAACATATTTTGTCTTCATAACAAAAATATCCCAACAATTACAGAAAAGCAGTGGATAAAAGGGAGCAAGGAAATTAAAACAATTGCTAACACCAGAGAAAACATTACTAGAATATCACTGGGACTAAAGGCCAACAAATCCATTGGATCTGCTGATCTGCATCCCATGTTCTCAAAGGAAGTAGTTGCAGAGATAGTTGATGTGTTGGCTTTAATCTTCCAAAAATCCCTGGATTCTGGGAAGTTTCCGTTAGAAGTTACTATTCAGGTAATGAAGCAGACCAAAAGCAGGAATATAGGCTATTAAGGTGAACATTTGTCATTGAGGAAATGCTGGAAGCCATTTGTTATGGAGGTGGCAGAAAATTTAGAAAATCATCATAACTTAAAGCAGATTCAACATGGTTTAATGTGAGAGAACTTGTATTTAACAAATTTATTAGACTTTTAGAATGTGACAAACATTGTATTCAAAGGGAGACTATAGCTGTTATATACTCCCGGAAAGCATTGGAAGAGTTGACACGTAAAAGGCAATAACACAAGATCCAAGAGGTGTTGGGAATTGGGGGTAATAAAGCATGGAAGGAGTATTAGCTAACTTAAAGAAAACAGAAAGTCAGGACGAATGGGTCATGAACAGGTTGACTAACTATAATCAGTAGTCACGTCTGTACTGAAGCCTCAGCTGCTAACAAGCTAAATTAATGATTTGGATGAAAGCACTGACTCTCTTCTAATTTGGCGATGATACAAGGATAGTTAGAAAAGCAAGTTTTGAAAAGAATACAAAGACTCTGCAATGTAATCTAGAAAGGTTAATTAAGCAGATAAAAAATTGACAGAATATAATGAGAAAATGAGGTTCTCCACTTGGGCAAGAATGGAAAAATGGAATACTATTAAAATGGAGAAAGACTGCAGAATATTGCAGTCAGAGGAATAAGGATGACATTGCACATGAAGTACAATAAATTAGCTTGCAGCTACAGAAGTGTAGAAAAGCAAGTGAAAATTTGACCTTTATTGCAAGGTGTATGAAAACTTGCTACAACTGTCCAGGCCTTTGGCAAAACCATATCTGGAGTACTGTTTACAGTTTTAGTCTCCATACTGAAGGACTGATTTACTTACATTGGAAGGAGTCAACACACTACCTCGTCATGCTTTCCTATTGCTTAAAGTACATGATATTTTTAACTTTCCATGTTTTGACAGAAGACCATTGACATGGAACATTAACTCCGCATATTGTTACGGACCAGATCAGACCCCCTCAAAGTATTTTAATGTAGCCTGGACCCTAACCTTCTCTTATTTTAAAGAAAGTAAATGTGAAGTGCCAAAATCCAGGTACGATGCAACTGGTCAAACTATTTGATGTTAAGCAAAACACAATTTACTTAAACACTATATTTAAAATACAACCAAAATCAAGAGGAATTTAAAAAAACTTAACTATTAGAAAAACTAACCAAATAATAGATACAGTACCAGTACTAATATGCAGTCAGTTCTGCTATAACACAGTAGTTCTGTTCTCCTGCAATTCGGTATTTTAAGAAAATTATGTAATGGCAGCACCACCCAAACTAATTGGGCCAGAATCGCTTAATAACAAATACATGATTCAAAAGTTCACGTTTTAGAAACAGTGTCCCCACAATTGTCAATGGTGTTATAGCGAATTCATGTCAACAAACATGCATTATAGCAGAACGATCTGTGGTAACATCCCAAAAACACACCCCGAGGTAAAAAGGCAAATTTGGACACAGATTCTTCTGTGCAGTTCTCCAATACAGGAGGAAAAAAAATCAAGAGAATGTTCATAAAGAATAGCAGTTAGAAATCATTTACAGAAGCTTCCAATTCTTTTGAGATTCCAATGGCTTCTGACCTTAACGCTAAAACAATTCGAAAGGCTGGTCAGTGAGAGCTGGCCACATCTAGGCTGCTTCCATTGATCCAACTTTAAAAAAATCCCAAGGCCTCACAAGTTGTTTACTAAAGTCATCATCAGTAGCCAGTTCTATACGTCTGCCTTACAACCTCTCTTGAAAGAACATCAGGGCCAAATAACCTTTTAAAATGACAGGACTGTCACAATTTCCCTCTACAGTTGCTGCTTAACCAGGTGAATATTTTGAGCAATTTCTGCTTATGGTAAATTGTTGAGCTAATTTCTAGATTGAAGGCCCATTTTCTTCTTTTCACACCTTAATTCACTTACATTTTCCATTCTTTTTTTTCTCACCACCATTAACAATTTACATTGAGCCTCTCCATCATCTGTCTTTAATAATAGAAACATCTTCATCTCCCCTCTATTGAAAATATAAAACAAGTATATTTTAGGACACCTTTCAGTTCTGGAGAAGGAAAAAAAGAACAGTTCTGAAGAAGAATCATACCAGACTCAAACTGTTAACTCTGTTACTCTCTACATAGATGCTGCCAAACCCTTTGAGTTTCTCCAGCATTGTGTGTGTGTGTTTCAGATTTCCAGCATCCACAGTATTTGCTTTCTTTCCAGATTGTTTGTTGCTGCACTGTGAGCTTTTTCCAACCAATTACTTGGAATTGCAACAATATCCTACATGATGCTTTTTAACAGCAAACTATTCCTAGTACCACCCCCTTCAAAGAGCTGGAAAGCTACATCCGTCACAACAGATCATGGTGTTGTTTAACAAGCACAGTAGGTTGAAATGTGCCCCTGGCTATAATCCAGTTCTATGTTTAGGGTAATGTTATTCTGGAAGAAAACATTCTCAGGGCGTCAGTGCTCAAGCAAATGTAATATTTTCAATTAAAATTCTTCTGAATTCTGTTAAATGTCTCCACTAGAGGAATCTTGAAATCAATTATTAACACTTCAAGACAATAAAATCTCCATCAATGATTAAGGAAGGTTTTTTTGTACACATTTGATTTTTAAGGTATTTTACCGAACAATTATTTGAACTTTCTTATCTAATATACATTCATACCAGATTATTTTGCATTTTGTTGAACATGCAAATATTTCCATTTACAAGAAGAATGCATATTATTTAACATGAAATGTGTATCCAGAACAGTGAGCATAATAACATTAAAAGATTATTAAAGCTTATAGTTCATTACTTTCATGTGTTTTTGTCTATTTACAAATTAGGTAAATGATGACCAGATTTCACTATACAGTCTCAGTCTTCAGAAACCAATAGGTTAAGCAAAATGATATTGTTCCCATAGCAACATGTGAATAATTTTCTAGTTGGAATGATTTATATGGAAAATGCTCCATTTTGGGATATTAAAATGGTGTAGGAAATTGAGATTCTACAGATTCACGTATCTTTTGAAGATTATTTCTCATTTTGATGTAAAATTACACATATATTTTTTAAAAAAAAACAATTTTTAAGAGGCGTTTCAGTGTTGACAGCAATTAGAACCTTCGCTTCATTGTCAAATCTGCTGTCATGATACAGCACTGCACAGAAATCTAAAACTGATTATCCAAACTGCCTAAAATATATGATATTTTAAAAATACATCCATTTATAGTATTCAGTTTTCAGTTCTGGCTATGAACTAGAAGTATTTTTGTAATAATAGTGAAATTGAGGTGTTAATTAAGTTAGTGTCGTACTATTTTGCATCATCATGCAAATGACCTATTTATAGCAGCCACATCTCACCTATTCAATTAGGCAGCATGATAGCGAACTGAAAAAAAGCATCTGACAACATTGAGTCAATCATTCAATTGTAATGATGAAAAAGACTTCAGTTACCCTTAAACTCATCACAATATTTTGGGGTACAAAATGGAGTACTATCATTTTAGCTTTTCTGCAACAGATTCTAAACAAAGAAGATCTATTCTTGGCGATTGTCCTTGTCACTCTTTGAAGTAATTCCCAGTATTTACAAAGCAGTAACATAGCTTGTTTTATCTCTGGTTCCTTCCTCTGTTCAATTGTTTCATCTCCATTTGACATATTTTCTAACAGGATGATATTCCAGTGAGACTCACCACTTCAATAAACTGTGTATTTTCACAGCCACATAATCCAATTATACTTCCTTCCAAGGACTCCAAGGCCACACATATCATGTAAATTGTAAATGTAAATGGGTATTCTGTAGTTAGACTTGATTTACCTTTGGAAGAGGAAATAACTTTCAGAATATTTGCTAAGGAAATTAAGTTGGTGGGTTATAATCCATGGTTGAGCAAGTTGTACATGATTAATTGATGAAAGTGCAGTAAAATGTCCTTTTTGTATTATCAAGTAGGCAAAGAAAGAAAAGTCATAACTTTATGCTAAACTAACAGTATAATTTTTTATAAGTATTCAGTGTTTATCCTTTCTTTTCTGAGATTCTCAAGTCACTTCTCCCTCAAATTGTCTCTTTAGGAAAATTTCTCTCTCTCTCACAGAATGAGGATTGAAATGTGTTTCATTGGTCAAAATGCAGTCCCCAGTCATACTAGTAACCTGATCCAGGCAGGGAACTCATAAGTAGGGATTGCATTTTATCACTTAAATAAAAGTATTGTTGGATGACCTAATTGTAAAATTGGCCACAGCTGAAAGAACAAAATATAAGCTTTTCTACTAGGTTCTGCCACTCTAGGTTGTGCTCCGTGTTACCAGTCACTGAAAATCTTCCCAAACTCCCTGTACCAAATTTAGCTTCTTTTAGGTTTAATCACACTTATATGACCTACATGTGATAAGACTTTTTTTTTTACACCCAGTTCGGGCAAGGAAGAAGCACAGTTATGAATGTCATACTGACAAAACCAGCCCCGTCTCACAATTCCTGGAGAAACTTGACATCTCCCTTACTTTCTAACTATAAGTTTAAAACCTTCGTTCCCTCCCCGTCAGTTGATTTTATAAGACTTATCTCAGCTGTTCCTGTCATGAGGTGATGCAATTAAATTTAAAACAGCCAGGTTTTCCATGTGTTAGAAATTTGTTTTAATTGAGTTTGTAAGTTAGGTGGGTGAGCAATCCATGAAGGTGATTCACTGCAGCTTTAAATGTGACAATAGAACAATGATTGATTCATGACATTGTTAGGGACTGAGGTGTGCATCTGAACTAACAGGGAGTTTCTGATTGGGCTGGAGTGCAGCAACCAATATTCTTTGCCGAGTTGAAAGGCCTATTTAATTTACAATGGTGGAAGATAAATCCATCTTCAGCCCTAACAGGATGAAACACTTATCTTGTATAAGATACAGTTAATTATATGACAGTACTAGGTACAGGTTCCATGAGTCTAGATTAGAGTGGTGCTGGAAAAGCACAGCAGGTCAGGCAGCATCCGAGGAGCAAGAAAATTGATGTTTTGGGCAAAAGCCCTTCATCAGGAATAGAAGTAGGGTGGCTGCGGAGTGGAGAGATAAATGAGAGGGAGAGAAAGTAGCATAGAGTACAATAGGTGAGTGGGAGTGGGGGTGGGGATGGGGATGGAAGTGATAGGTTAGAGGAGAGGGTGGAGTGAACAGGTTACATGAACTAGTTAGGCATAATTATGAAGGCTGTCAGGAGCCAGATATGTCACACCTGTCTCCATCAGGACCTCATGCTTGACTGCCTCTTCTCTACCCAAAGACTATGTGCTATCTTCAGAACACATAGAGCTTAATGCAACTTCAAATGAACTACCTCAGAAGCATTACCTTATACACAATGAAGGGCAGGTAGGTCAACAATAGACAGAAGTCTTTGAAACATCTGTTGCTGCTCATTCAATCTTGACAAGGTTTCACGCCAATATGGGTGCTATAGGAAGTATAGCTATCATTCAGACAGGATTAGAATATTGTGTGGCACTAAAGCTGGCTACATTCATTCTTAAAGCTGCAACTAAAATGACATTTGCTCACACAGATGATGATGACAAATGGACATGTATTTCCAAAAGTGATCATGAATTTACAATGAAGTTTCACTTGTGCCACCTATATGCCCTCAAGACGTTTACCTTCCATTATGTCGAGGCACAGTGCTGAGTTTGGAAGCTGGGTTGGAGAGAACCTGACCTCCAGGGGAACTGTAGCCTTGGAGGTTAGGGCCATTAACCCCAGGGATGTAGGTGGCTCAAGGACTCATATGCTGAATGAGTTCTGCCCAGAAGCAGGTTCACCCTCATTGGCTTGAACACCCTTAGGACTGAGGGTGGCAAGCTGGATGGAGGTTGGAAACCCAGCCTACTGGCCTCACTCTGTCTCTTTGTGAAGAAGGGACACCTGCATTGAGATGAAGGTATCTCACTGTTACTGTCCTACTGCCGGTACTGAGCATCAATGCCTAGATCTGTGGGGTACAAATCTGTGTGCTAATGCTGCAGACAGTGAGTGTATTGGACATGGCTATTCCTGGCAGCTACCAATGTGTCCATGAAAGCAGCCAGACACTTGTATGCCTGAGGCATCCTGATACAAAGAGCATTGAGGAACGTGAAGCTTTGTGTCAGCTTGCCCAGTGCCTCTGACACAACTGTCTGCTACTCCTATGTCTGTCTGTGAATTTAAATGAAGCTCTTAACTACCAACAGCATGGAGTCCTCTCTTGCCTGGGGCTGAGCAGGTGACTGGTCTCAGTGATTTGGGGCATTTCTTCCTCAATCAATGTGGGGATGGAACAGCGAACTGCTCATTAGCATACGCTCCTGACTGCAATCCGGGGGGGGGGGGGGGATGTTCAGGAGGCTGCCTGGCTGTTGTATTGTCTAAGGGATCTGTGACTTCTTCCTCTGAGGTGAAGGAAAATACCTCTTGTGGGGGTCACCCTCTTGACATCAAAGACCACACAGATTTCTTTACTGCTTGCAAGAGATAAAAATGGAAATGACTTGTTAAGTACGAGTAGACACTGCATGTTGAGATTACATTCACAGTGGTGGTTAAGGGAGGGTAGCATATCAATGGAAAACAGTTCTTACTGGATTGCTGGGATATGGAGGTTTTGGTGTCACTACATCAGAGATGACAATCTTCTCCCACTAATGATGTGGAGGGGCCGGTGTTGGACTGGGGTGGACAAAGTTATAAGTCACACAACACCAGGTAATAGTCCAACAGGTTTATTTGGAAGCACTAGCTTTTGGAGCACTGCTCCTTTACCAGGTGGTTGTGGAGCTAGATGACCATAAGACACTTCTCCTCAAATGAGGTGAGTAGATGAATATTGGGCACTCCACCATTCACCTTGGCCCTTTCATTCCTATTGTGAGCTAAACTTGGCTGGTGCAGCTGTTAGTGTTGGAGCAGCTGGGGAAAAGATAGTGAGGCACCCCAGTGAGTGAGTAGGCAGTGCAGAGGGCATGCAGGATTAATGGTGAGGAGGGTTGGGGTGATTGAGAGCGACTGAGGAAAGATTTTGCAAGCAATAGTGAGAGTGGTCGACCATGAGCTCCAATGGGAGGTGGATGCAGGAACAGAGTTAGCGTGCATGTGAGGTAGTAGAGAGTGCGGAACTTATCCTTGTAGAACTCCAAAAGTCTTTAAACTTCAAGAGGGATTACTGGGCACACTGATACTGCTTGGCTAGGTGTGACATTACTGTTTAAATATAATACAGGCCGCAGGAATCCTGGAAGGTTCTAGCACTGGTGAGTACACTCACTTCACGTGAGGGGAAAATTGTGCAGTGCCATAGATGTGTGGGGCATAGCTAATGAGATTAGCTGTGGAGAAAAAACTTCAGGAAACCTACTCAAGATCACAAAACCTGCACAACTTGACTGGATGACTCAAACTCACTCTTATTTTGCTATGAATTGCCTTGTGAGCTGAAATCAAAACCTAAAGTACCTGGCTGAGAATAGCAAATTCTTGCCAATGACCTAACTTGCAGCATGTTCCACTCACCCATCTCCCCGAGTGCTTGCTGATTAAAATTTGTGGCCAATTTGTGCCTCAATTATGAAATTCTCATGCTTGTTTAAACATCACTTCATGGCCTCACCCCTTCCAAACTCTGACAACTCCTACATTTTCCTGAGGTGTTTGCACTTCACCAACCTTGAGTATTTCCAAGCAATTGAGACGCAATATGATGAACAGCTCACCATTGCCAGTGGTTTCTTCAACTGCCTAAGCTCAGGAAAATCATCCATATCACCCTGTGCCTCTCCGCCTTACTTTTATCCTTATGATATTCATTAAAATCTAGCTTTTGGACATCCTGACTGATACCACCTGACATGGTTTGGTTCAAACTCTACTCCACAATGCACCCATAAATTGAGACATTATATTGACTAAAAGATGCAATATGAATGCAGTTGGTTTTGCTGTTATTGAAAGATTAATACTCCTAGGTTCCAAGACTGAAGGAAACTACCTGAGTTGTTGCAGTAATGAAAGCTACATATGTTTTTAACATGGTGGTAGCGTGATGTGGGTGAGAGATGTCAGGAAGCAGATTTTATTTGTGGGTGTTGTCATTTTCTTGCGAGACATTTACAGGATACAATAATTAATCATTTCTACATTCAAGTTTTTTGGTTTGCATATTTAAAAAAAAGATTAGTCCTGCTGCCTCACAGTTGGCACAGAGCAATTAAGAAATAATTGATGTGTGCATTTTCCCTGCCAGCATATGCTCATTAGAGTTTGGCAGGAGGAACAAGTGAGAGTTCAGGAACTGAGGTTCAGAAGTCGAAGGAGGTTGAATGTCTTTCAAAAATCAAAGCCGTCCATTTTAAATAAAACACTAAAAGCATTAGATATATTAGGTCTGATATCGCTAATTCACTTTTGGTGAATATTTATTGGTTGATAGATTTTCAGTATGCATGGGAAATAAATGTACTGGAATTAAGATAGTTAGAAGGACTTAAAATACACATCAACCATGATCTAACTGAATGGCAGTTGAGGATTGAGAGGCTGAGGTCTACCCATGTTCTGTTATTCAATGCCTTTAATTAGTTCAACCAATACGAGATCATAAGAGCAGGTGTAGACCACACAGCCCCTCAAGACTGCTTATCCAAGTAATAACATCTACTTTCTCATTTGCTCCGATATCCTTTACTTCCTCTAGTATCTATGTGTTGATCAATCTCACCATTGATTACATTAAATGACTGAATATGGACAGATCTCTGGAATAGAGAATTCCAAGCTATACAGCATTCATGGTGAAGAAATTCCCCTTCGTCTTAGTCCAAAATGGGTAACCAGTTTCTCTGTGGTAAAAACAAGGACTGCAGATGCTGGAAACCCAAGTCTAGATTAGAGTGATGCTGGAAAAGCGCAGCAGGTCAGGCAGCATCCAAGGAGCTGGAAAATTGAAATCTCAGGCAAAAGCCCTTCCTTTTGCCCGAAACGTCGATTTTCCTGCTCCTAGGATGCTGCCTGACCTACTGTGCTTTTCCAGCACCACTCTAATCTAGAACCAGTTTCTCTGTGTTATTCCTGTTCTAGATTCTTGATGAGCTATAAATATCAGCCCAAACAGCTGTGCCTGCATCTTGAATGAATTTTTAAAAATGTTCCAAACAGGAGAAACAGTCTCTCAGCATTTGCTGTGTCAAGATTCCTGTTCACCCAAAAATCAGAAAATATCAGCTCGTGCTACACAATCTCCCCTCAAAGGATAATGCTCTCATCTGCGTGATAACAATTGTCTTAAACTATCCCTTGATTCAAGGATATCAACTACACAGGGTTGCAACATCCTGCCACAGTCCATCTGACCAAACCTGCTGATCTGACAAAGATGTTTAGGCATATGCAGCAGGTGTCTTACAAGGTAGTGGATTCCTGAATGCAGGATCACAGCTTTGTTTCATCATTTAAGATGTTGTGAATCAAAATGTGCTTTGGTAGCCACCTCTCCCTCGATGAGGAGATACAATACCAGTTAAACCTCAGTCCTCTACAAGTGACTGTAATGGCATTGAAAGTATCTAAAAGTCTTAATCACTGGCAAAATAAATTCATGGCATGCTTTGATAAATAACAATATATCATAATTTAGTTTACACTGGCAGACCTGATGCGGCATTGGTGATGGTGACACTGAAATAACACGATAATTATGACATGCAGTTTTACCAGTGGCATTGGGCTTCTTGAATGGGGAAGAGTGACTCCTGATGTTGAAATGCTGAGATGAGTCTTTGGAAACAGCAATGTTTTGATGGGATGTATGCAGGATGCAGAGAGTATTGGAAAGCAACACTGAGGCATATACGGAGGTCTGGATTCGCTGAATGAGGGATCCTGTAGTCTGGGAGCAGCTTCATAGGAAATCCTAAGGCATAAGATAACTGGAATACCCTAGGCAAAAATACGAGAGAAAAATGCCACCTTGAGATTGTGGAGAATGGAGTCTTAGGATTCAGCAGGTCTGGGGAGAGGTGCCAGAGAATTGTAAGGACAGAATCTGACAGAATAGAGTTTTGTTGGAGATTGTGAGTACTAGGGCTGGGTGGCTATGTTCTGCCAGTTGTCTGCTTCTCAGTCCCTTCCCTCAATCCACCTCCAACCCCCTTTTATATTTTCAGAAACCTCCTAGCAATGTGATCACAAATCACCTGACTGCACTTTTCTGCCCTAAAAGCTTAAATTTTGTACTGTTTTAAAATTAAACAGGGAACGCACAGACTGGGCTGTGTAAACTTATTATAAGCATTGCTTTCACAGGCCAGGAGCACATTAAGTTTAGCGCAATGTTAATGTGTATATTAGTCTATACAGACTTACACTCACTCTTACCAAGCTGTTGCTTCTGTGATTGCAGACATAGTCACTCTCGCTAACCTGTTTTTCATATGGTTACAGGGACAGCTATTCTCCCTAATCTAAATTACAGATGCAACCCCTGCTCTCCCCGACTATGTTCGTTATGATTTCAAACACAGCTTCATTCGTTAATTTATGTTTTCCTGCTGTTGGCACAGCTTGCTTTTCAATCTATGCTTGTTTTCTAATCAGTGCACTGTGCACAGATGACTATTGCACAATTGGTATTGAATAATTTGAGAGCATTTAATAGATAGTTATACAAATAAAAACAAATCTATTGGAGTGGTATCCTTCAGAACATGTCAGCATTCCTTAGTGAGGTGTTAAAATAGAGACTTTTGGTGACTGACAGTATTATCATGTTTATATTATGAATTGAGATAGTTATTAAATTAGGCAGTGAAGCTGAGCAGCTTAAGCTCAAGAAAGTTTTGAATACATTTTTCAATTGGGTAGACAGATGACCATTGAAATATTACAAGACATTGACAAATTGTAGAATGCATCTATATTTACTGAATTAATTTCAACATAATAATGTGCAAGAATGTATTCTGGAGGGAAAAATAAAGAGACCACACTACTGCTTGAGTCTGCTCTGTGTCTCTATAAAATCATGCTGATATGCTTGTGTTTCAAATTCCACATTCCCATTTGTTCCTGCATAACATTGATTGCCTAACAAAAATCTATTCTACCTTTGCCTTAAGTATAATCAATGATATGCTTTCATCTCCTGAGTCGGAAGGGTCCCAGTGCTCCAAGAAAAAAAAGAAATCTCTTGATCTCTATCCTGAAAGGGTGATGATTAATTTTAAACTAATGCCCTTTAGTTCCAAACTGACCCACAAGAGGTGACAGCCTTTCCATGTCCCCTTGTCAAAACCATTCAGACTCTTGAACACTTTAATCAAGTCACCCTTCACTCTTCCATATTTCAGAAACAAGTTCAACCTGTCCAATCTATCTTCATAAAACAACCATTTCATTCCAGGTATCAATCTCATGAACCTCTTCTGAACAACCTCCAGTATATTTATATCCTTCCTTAAGTAAGGAGACCAAAACAACACTCATTATTTGACATGTGATCTTATAGGTACCTTGTTTAACTGAAGAATAGCATATTTACTTTTATGTTCAATTCCTCTCATAATAAGGGACAGCATCCCATTAGTCTTAATGAATTGATATACCTGCATACTAACTTTTTGTGACGGGTACATCAGAAAATTTAAATCTCACCTCACCTCCAGATTCTAATATAGTTCTCCATTTAAGTAATATTTTGCTTTTGTCATTCTTCCTGTCAAAGTGAGCAACTCTATATTTTCCCAAATTATACTCCAACCAACAGATTTTTATCCATTCACTCAACCTATCCAAATATATCTGGAATTTCCTTATTTCTTCTTCACAACATAGTTTCTGACCAAAATAATGTCCTGTGGGGTGCCACTTATTACATCCAGCTGATCTAACAAAGACTAATTTATATGCACACTGTTTTCTATCACCCAGTCAATCTTCGAGCCATGCTAATATGATTAGCCCTACACTGTGAACTTTTATGCTCTCCCACAAACTTTGATATGGCAAATTATCAAGTGTCTCGAGACGTAAGTGACTTCAACATTACATTTTTTTAATGAACAGTTCAACGCTAGTAAATCTTCCATTTCTTCTGTTAAAACTTTAGCCATCAGCAGCCAGGAGTGACAATCCAAAAGCTACATTGAGTGTACCTCATCATCCTTTCAAATTGCACTTGTTGGGGTAAGGTGGTGTCCTGCGTAATCTTCAAAGTTCTGATTAACAATCATTGGACTCAAAAAATTAACTCTATTTCTCTTTTCATTGGTGTTGTCAGACCTTCTGAATTTCTGCAGCATTATACTCCTGTTCAATATTGCTGTACAATGTAAAAATAAGATACCGTTGGACTGGGCAATTGCAAAATGACATTATTGCAGCAAGTCAATGTCACACACTAAAGCATAAGAATCTGCCTCCTGTACAGATCTTTTCAGGCTTAGGTATATTATAAGCCTGTTTCCCAAAATGGCACAAGGAGAAAGTGAGGACTGCAGATGCTGGAGATCAAAACTGAAAATGTGTTGCTGGAAAAGCGCAGCAGGTCAGGCAGCATCCAAAGAGCAGGAGAATCGACGTTTCGGGCATAAGCCAAATGCATAGGCATTCCTGAAGAAGGGCTTATGCCCGAAACGTCAATTCTCTTGCTCCTTGGATGCTGCCTGACCTGCTGCGCTTTCCCAAAATGGCACCCTTTGTATTTTTATTGGGTGGGTGCATGCACTTCTTGCTCTTAATTTTTAAAAATGTAGTGGTTGCACAACATGTTAAAAAGCAGTACTACACAGTTACATTGATCTACCAAACATCTTCCTAACTGGAAAAAAAATGACTTCACTATCATCCCTGTTCTAGTTGACCCATTGGGTCCTGGTCAAACACGTAGCCTCTCGCTTGTTGTTGAGGAGTTCATAATTAACATATTTTGCTCAAGCATCACTTTCCTGAAACAAACATTTTGATTTGTTTCAAAGAACATCAGCTCTTTTTGATACACAAATTGTATGGTGGGAAATCCTGCAAACTGCACGAGATCATTTTAGTAAGAGTGAAAATATATAGCAGATGCCCAAGCTTTTGAAAGAATCTAAACCCTTAAAGTTAAAGCATTAACAAAGTCAATAAAAGAAACAATGGAAAATTGGGAAATGCAACCATCTCAAAGCGAGATCGATAAAAATGCTATTTTAGTGCACTGCCATGACTGCCTATTTCCACTTCCATAATAATGCCTCACTTTGCCCTTAGCTCAGCTTAACTTTTACTAAAGCCATCATTCTTAACTTTGTTCCCTTTAAGAGATATTACTTCAATGGACTCCTAGCTGATCTCCCACATTCTGCCCTCCCGATACTTGAAGTTATCAAAAACTCTTCTGCATACATCTTAATTTGTACTTGACTCTGTTGGCCTATCATCTCTGTGGTTGATTGACCTACATTGGCTCATGGTCAAACAGCTTGATTTTGAATTCCCCATCTTCATTTTCAACTCCATCTATGTGTTCACACTTCCATAAAGTTAATCTACAGCCCTACAATCCTCCAAGGTCTTTGCACTCTAATTTTAGCTCCTGTGCATCCCCAGTTTTTATTACTTGTCATTGGTGGCCTTACCATCAGTTGCCTGGGTCCCAAACTGTGGAATTCCCCATCTTAAGCCTCTCGATCACTCTGCCTCATTCTCCTCCTTTAAGACACTCCATGAAACCCTTCTAACCAGTTTTTGGGCATCTTAACTAATATCTCTTTTCAAGGCTCCATTTTATGCTTTGCTTTATTAACGCCCTGTGAGGTGCCTTGTGACATTTCATTGTGTGAAATTTGCTAGATAAATATAAATAGGTGTTGTTATTACTGCTGTAATTATTTTGATATTATAGTTTTAATGTTTAAAGGGTGTAGCTATGTCACTGAAAGTAAGGCAGTGTGGAACTTCTCACTGCTATTGAGCTCACCAATAAATCATCTGAGTGAAATATTCAGAGGCAGGGAGACAGTATAAATCTACATGAAGGTATGATCCTTACTGTACTCCTCTTTAGGTGTATGGATATCACTCCTTTAAACAGCAATAGGTTTTATATCCAACCTTGGCACCAGAACTGTATCTTAGTATCAATTTTCCTACCTAGCCTATTTAATTTTTTCTATAATGTGGACTCAAGTCCTCAGTTCATCTCTCCTCATGCTAATTCATCTATTAATTTCAAGGAGACTATAAAATAATACTTTGCTGGTTAAAATTAAAGAACGGGAGGAAACAACTGTTTGAGATTGAGAGCAGAGACATGCTTAAACAGGAATCAACGGCAATGTGGAAGGAGGAAGCAGCCAATTCATCAATTCTAGGGCTCCTCTTCCATGCTGAAAAGTAATATTTTTAGCAGGTCAGCTTATAATCCTGTCTTGTACTCAATGTATAGGTATGCTAAGTGAACAATACTTAGGCCAATAACATCGACTGTATCAATCTCCACTGAAATCAAACATCACAGATTTATTATTATCAGTAACTAGCTGAAATTTCAGTATTATAATTAACTGTTCCTTTTTTAATGCTATGAATTAAAATGCCTCTCCAAATCCCATCATTATTTCCTGCTTTTGCCAGACAATGGTTGGGAGGCACTTTCTGAATAAACATTGCCATCAAATATACATCCTACTTCCATTACAAGAGGAAGATATTCATTAAAATAAAAATTATTGACAACAAGCAAAAGATACCAGACATTTGATCCTCATTGCGTTATGAAATTTTGTAAGTGCTGGCGAGGCAGAGAACAGACACTTGAGATGATGAGCTAAGAAGGCTACTAACAGCCCCAATTTGAGCATTGTCTGGTGTTAATCATGATCAAAATTTATAGAGCTCAACCATCACGCAAATACAGCTGATGAGACATCAAGTTAACAGCTTACTCTGCATCATCTTTCCCCTTGCTTAAATCCTTAGATAAATCATAGCAATTTGCTGAGTAAAATTTAATAATCATAGAATGACCAAAGCACTGAGGAGGGCTTAACAAGTCCATGCTAGCTCCCTGTAAAATCAACTCAGGCAAACCCAATCATCTGTCTTTTCCTGTCGTCCTGCAATTTGTCTCCATTCAGGTGTTTATCTAATTCTCTTTTGAAACCTATAATTGAATCTGCTTTCATCACAGCCTGGACCAAAGATTCCAGAACTGTATGCTGTGTTAAAAAGATTCTTGTCATGTCATTATCGATTCCTAGATCATTCACCTTAAATTGATTTCCTCTGGTTCATGACCTTTTGTTAATAGAAATAGTATCAGTTCAGCCCCCTCATAACTCTGAATACCTATTGTCAAATTATTCTCAACCACTTCTTTAAGGAGAACAACTCAGCTTTTCCAATTTATCATGTAATTGGAAGCTCTCAACCCTCAACCATTGTTGTAAATTCTACTTGTACTCTGTCTAAACCCTTCACATCTTTTCTCAAGTGCAGAGCATAGATTTGGATACAGATTTCTGAGTGAGGCAAATCAGTGTTCTATAAAAGTTCAATATAACTACCTTTTTTTAATTCTCCACATGTATTTCTAAAACCCAGAATTCGGTATGCCGTTTTAATCCATTCCAAAATTTGTCCTGCTATCTTCAATGTGAGTTCTGTTTTGAACTCTTTGTTGATCTCTCAGATCATTCAACCCTATTGGTGTCATGTCCTTTATTTTATATTGCCTCTCCTTATTCTTCCAACCAAACTTAATCAATTCATACCTCTCTACGTTAAATTCCATCTGCCATGTGCCAATCTGTTACACAAGGATGCTTTTTCTGGAAATTTATGTCATAGTTCACAACAGTACTGATTTTTGTTCCTGCAAATTTTGAAATTGTGCCTGCACACCAAAGTCTAGGTCAACAGTACATTTTCAGAAGAGAGTGGTCCGGACTCACCCAGAAACATCTCCTCACCACCCTCCATCTTCTTCCAATCCAAAATACTGCTGTTCACTACATGCCCTGTCACTCAGCCAAAAGAATGAGGAGAGACGCAGTCTATCATCTCTCTCTTTTCAACTTCATCATCACTCATGTTATTCATTCTTTTTTGCTTACCAGTCTAACAAAATTGACTCAGGTGGCTCAGTAGCTCTGACAAAACTTTAGTATGGGCACAGACGGGAAAAGTGAGCAATGAAGAAGTCATCAGTTACTGTGAAATCTAACGATTCAGATTTCAATAAAACTTTTCTGAAAATAAGGATGCTTGATGAACATCACATTTGTGTGGAGGCAGAGAGGACCATCATGGAGAGTTTGAAATAGGTGATGCATCATGGTGGTGTCCAATGCCTTCCTTTGTTCTGGTTTCAATGTAGCATTATCTGGAGAGAGTGGTAGGCCCTTGAGGAGATGTCTCCATCCTTCTTTAACCAATGGATCTTTAGAACAGTGAGCGATTCTCTTGGGAAACTGTACATGAGACATTTGGGATCTCCACAGCTTAAATGTTTGGCTTCCCATTGCAGGTAGATTTGGAACCAAGATTGGCACCAACCTGCTCTGATGAGCTTTTCTGATGATAGCTCACACAAGCCTTCTAGTCAAACCTTCTTCATAGAAGTGGCAAATTATAGCCCATGGCCCTGCAGTGTAAATGTATCTTGAGATACTTTTGAAGAGGATCAGCGGCTGTGCTGCTCCATGACAGCAATCTCCCAAGCCTGCTTTGCATCCTGCTTGGTGACAAAGGAAGGATGGCATGAATCCTTAACATCATTGTCTTTGCCACACAAGAGCCAATGTTAAAAGCCAATGTTTTAATATCAGAATTCAGCTCATCCAGCCTTCAAAGTGCTTCATAGTTGTTACAGAGATGTTGACAACAGCAACTAATCAGACTATGTTGCCTGATGACTATGCCTTTTTTTTTTCACAAAGAACCACAAAGTTGTGTGATTCATGGTTTCAAAACACTATCCAACAGCAAATACAATTAAGCTTTTAAACATATCTGCACCACATCCGATATTCTTCAGTTATCAGTTGGCAAATTGCACACACTAAATTATTATCATTTCATTATTCTTATATTTTATTTGGTTGTATATGAAGATTATACCCAGTTTCCCTTTTTATGACTTTGCCAAACATTGCTTCTAAGATTTGTATGTCTCTGCCATATCTATCTTGTCCTATACTCTAGAGAGAACAGTATAAATCATTTCATGTTTCCAAATCCTATTCTTCCCCAAAAACACACTTGTACTAATTAATATTGAACTTCATTTGCCACGTGTGTACTCTTTCTAAAGGCTGCATGTTATTAAGCTCTCACAACTCTTCAATTTTCCCAGAAATGCTTAAGGGTGTACCACCCACATTCCTTCCTCCTTCCTCCCCCACTATTCCTATCACTTCCAAAATGCAGTCCTCTTCATTATGTGTGTTTACAATAAGCTTTGGAAGGAATATGCAGAAATTGTTTATGTCTAAGCCCATCATGCTGTCAGCATTTTGCCCATAGGAATGACTGGTGTCAGCTATTTATCACCGTTAAACTGTTCACACTCTGATCTTCTCAGGCATACTTCCAGAACACTTTTGCACTGTTATATTTTCTTTCAATTTTAATTAATAGGCAGTGCTCATAACAAGAATATTATCTGACTTTCTATGACACAAGTCTGAGATCCAAAGAGCTTTGCCAATCCTTAATGATTCAATTCCCACTATTGTTTTCATATGAACAATGCACAGAGATCTGAAATAGAAAAATAAGTGCCTTAACTTTCGCCACTCACTGGTAGAAATTGATCTATTTTATCTGTATTTGCTTCGGGGTATAGTGAGGTAGCCTATGCATAGGTTTTCTTTTTTCCTGATTGCAGAACTTTATACTGTTATGGTAGAATATTTTCTTAAATATCATATTTGGAAAACTTTGCAAAATCTTCACTGTGTTCATCGATTCTCGAGACTGCAAATGGCCTCACAGGACTGCCTCAAGTAAGTCTGCACTTTGAACATCTAGCTTGGCTGGCTGACAGAAAACCGCAAGGGCAACATTGTTGGAAAGACAAATGTCATTATCCTGAGAGATTTTGAAAACAGCAAGCATGTGGCTGAAGCTTGTCTTTCAGACCAAATTGCAGGCTGAAGGTGAAGTGGTATTTGAGTACATTCCTGCTTTACAGAACTTCTATCATCATAGATAGTTTCAGCAATGGTGCTTGCCACAGTCCCCATGACAGCTGGGACAATAATTTGTTCCACCAACATATTCAAAGGACTAAGCCAGGCCTGACTCCATCATTGTTTGTTGCTCCTTCCTGTTTGGTACCACCTTATTCTATGAGACAGAAGGAAGAATGACACTGTTGTCATGTGATTGGATAATGGACCATCATAGATGACTAGATGGAAATATGTGGAAGTTGTGAGACATAGATGTGAGGTTTGCAGCAATCTACGTGTGTGTGAGGATGGACTGACCATGAGTCTTAATTACTGAAAATTGCTGAGTGGACTCACCCATTTTTCTCTGGGAAACATACATGAACATGAATAAAATTCAGTCTTCCAAAGATTGTATTCTTTCAAAAACTAAACATAAAATTTCAAATACTACAATTCATATGTCACACAGCTTCCTGTTTATGTCAGGAGAGGTAATTGTGAATTAATATAACATCTATCAGAACCTCAGTGTATCACAAAGTGCTTCATAGTTAACCAACTAGGTCTGAAATCGAGTGATTCTTGTGATGTAGGAAACATGGCAGCCAGTTTTCTCACAGCAAGCTCCCACAAATCACAATGTAAAAAATGAATGGATAGTCTGTTTTAGTTATGTTAGTAGTTAGGGATAAATGTTTGCAAGAAAATAAGAACTCCCATGCTCTTCCTCAAATAAGGATTTTGGGGATCCACCTGAGCAAGCTGATGAAGCGCCAGTTTAACATCAAATCTGAAAGGCAGTCTCCTGCAGAGCAGCAATCTCTCAGCATTGCACCAGTGTCAGCCTAGCTTATTTTATGAAGGTAGTTTGACTGTATCACTTGCTGACTCACAGGCCAGCAAGCAACTGCTGAGGCATGACTGAGAGTCACCCCATCACAAACTAACAATTAAATAACTTCAGACAAATAAATACTAGCAGAGAAATTTTAAACATTTAGTCCTCCGTTTAAACTTTCTGCCCAACCTAAAATCTGGAATTTGCTAACAAAAATGCAGCTACAGACTTAGTCATACTTTGTTGACTCAGAGTTTTTGGTCCATGTGTTTAAGCTATGGGAAGTTCTGGGATTGATTTATTGACTCAGAGCAGTTTAAAAAAAATACTTATGTACTGATTTTAATTCAGCAAAGTGTCCCAAGATGCTTTCCAGCAAATAACACCAATGAAAATGTTTTTCATAGTGAGCCAGTGAAGGAGATATCAAGACAGATGACTAAACCTTGACTGTAGAAGTAAATTTTAAGGAGACTGTTACAGGAGGTAATTGAGGTAGTATTACAAAGAGGTTTAGTGAGAAAGTCCAAAAGCTAAGGGCAAAGACAGCTAAAGCACAACAACCAACGGTGGACCAAACAAAATCAGGGATAAACAAAATAACAGAACTGGACAATTGCAGAGATTTTGTTGGCTTATTGGGGTTGAGATAAGGGGAGTGATGGTGCTTTGGAGGGACTTGAAAAGGATTGCAGAAGAATTTTACCATAATAAACAGAACAGATACAGCAGGTTTGAGAAACCTATTCCCAGTAATTAGGGCATCAATAGAAATGATCAATGAATAAAAAATAGAGTTACCCCTTTTGGGAGTGCAAGTGTGAAATGTTTCTTCATACCAAGTGTGGGAAACATTTGCAACTCTCTTCATAAATAGCTGGATACTGGATTAACTGTTAATTTTAAAACTGTTCTTTATTAAGCAGGGAAATAAATGCTATGGTATGAAATCATTTCTACTATATGCATATTTAGGTGTATGAATTAAGGCCATTGAAGCCCAAAATCTCTTTCAATGTTGTAAAGGTTCAAGGGGTCAAATCACATAACTGCTTGCTTGATCTTTTATTGCTATGAAAAGAAAGCTGGCAACATTAAAATTGAGAGAGTGTCACAGTCAAAACAAGTGTAGATGAATAAACACGGGCAATGGGTAAATGTGGCTTGGAGTGGGTTAAATGTGGTTAGCAGAGTATTGAATGAGCATAGTGTATGTAGAATGGAAGATGGAAGGCCTAATAGGCGAATATTGGAATAGTCAAATCAGTAAGTAGCCAAGGCAGATAGAATCAGAGAACTACACAGCTCAGAAGGGGCACTTCAATGAAAGAAATAACTTGAATCTCCACTATTCCCACTTCCCATCACTTGGGCCCCAGCCTTGAATGTTATGACATTTCAAATTCTCATCCATGTTCTTTTTAAATGTTGTGAGGTTTACCCCCTCAATTATTCTCCCAGGCAGAGCATTCCAGACCCCACCACCCTCTGGATGAAGTTCTTTTTCCACTAATTCCCTCTAAATTTCTTGCCTTTCACCTTAAAATTATGCATCCTTGTTAATGGCCCTTCAACTGAAGGCAACAACCGTTTTCTATCCAGCCTATCCATGCCCCTCATAATCTGAGATACCACAATCAGGTTCCTTCTTAGTCTTTGTTCTAAGGAAAACAGCTCGAGGTTACCCAGCCTCTCTTCATAGCTAAGTTGCTCCAACTGAGGCAACATCCTGGTGAACCTCCTCTGCACCCCTTACTGTGTAGTCTTAACTATATTGGAGAGTGGTGACCAGATGAGCTAAGGCATAGTCAGGGTCGGCCAAGTTTTGGAGGTGGAAATAAGAATTCTTGGTGATGCATCAGATTTGTGATCTGTAGCTCATTTCATGGTGAAATATAGCATCAGGCTTTTGAATGATCTGACTAAAATTTAAACAGTTGTCAGAAGTGGAAACTGTATGGAGAGAATGGAATTTATGAGAGGAGACAAAGGCTATTACTTCAATCCTTCTAACATATCAGGAAATATCTGCTCACCCAAGATTGGATGTCAGACAAACAGCATGACAAGTTAATGGAAAGGTGTGAGACATGGTGGTGAACTATTATCAGCATAAATGGGGAACCTGATGCCATGTTTTCAATTAATATTATCAAAGATTACAACACATATGAGAAATGAAGAGGAGCCATCAAAACAAATCTTTGGGACAATCCAGAGGAAATAATGCAGGAATGGGTAAATAAGTAGTAGCAGGACAGTATTCTTTGGCTATTATTTAATAAATAAGAATGAAAGAAAGCAAAGTCCCACCCATTTGGATGACCAAATGGAGGCTTTAGAGCATGATGTTGTTGTCAACAGTCAATGACAATAAAGGTAGATGAGGAGGGATAGGCAATCATATTTGCAGTTACGCGTTGACTTTGATAAAAACTATTTCAGGACAGTGATGGGATTGAATTGGAGAGATTCGAACATTGAATAGTGAGAAAGATGGGCACAGATTTGGGAGTTAGCAACACAAGAATTTTGGAGAGGAAATGGAGTTGGAGATGAATGCTAGCTTGTAGTGACAGAAAGATTGTTTTAGGGAGGTGTTTTAAACCGTTTTAAAGTAGGCATGCACAGAGCTAGTACCTGAAAAGAGAATCATTAACAATTTCAGATAACACTGGCCGCAAGAACAGAAGATGAATGGTCAACAGTTTGATCAGAATAGGATCAAAAGAGCAGGAATTGAGTCTCATGAATGAGATGAGCTCAAACAAAATAACAGAGGTGATGGATGGAATCTGCAGAAAGACCTGATTTTATGGTCAAGGCAGTGGGGAACGTGAACTGATGTTTACGCCAGTGGGTTACGTGAGATAGAGAGAAGCAGCAGCTGAAGCTGAATGGATGGTTTCAGTCTTTGTGCAAAATTTTTCATGACCACCTTACATTTGTTAAAGATGAGGGTAGAAGAGGCAGAGGTTTGAGAAAATTGTGGAGGAGAAGAGAAACCAAGGGTCATCTTGTATTACTCTGGGACCTTTGAATAGTGGCCAGTTTTAGTAATGGAGTGCAGAAACGTATACATGTAATGCTTTATGTGGTCCAGCTACATTTGGTGATGGAAAATGGATTGTGGGCCAAAGGCTCAGTAGTTGGGAATTTGAAAATGCAGTGATAAATAAGATCTGCAATTGCCAAATGTATTCATGTGCTTTTGTTCCAGTTTATTCTGTTTGAACCCGTTTCTTACCCTATCTTATGAACTTTGGCTCAATTCCAGCTACCTTAGATGGCCTTTCAGTATCTGCCTTCAGATCTTAAACATGATTTAAGGGACATCTTATCCAATATTTGGACTGAATCTTAACAGGTTTTTGAATATATTTGTTGGGATTATTTTGATTCTGACTGCAATGCCATAGACTATTTAGCAGAACAGTTTGATGCCACAGCTGTTGAACCAACAGTTTTACATGGTTACCCAAAATTTGAGTCTGGTGAAAGTACAGTATTTCAAAACATTCTTAGTTTTGCCCGAACTGGTAAAACGTTACATTTTAGATTTGTACTTCAGAGTGTTTCTTACTTTGTTGTTTTATGTTTTTGTTTAAGCCTTCATTAATGTTGTTTTGATGCAAGATTGCAATTTAAAATTGCACACATTAGAAGTTTCTCAAAAGAAATAAGGCTATTTTTTAAAACAAAAAGTATATGGTATATTACAGTAGAACCCTTGAAAATCAGAAAACCCAATACAGTGGCCATCAGTTAAGAGGTGTAACCGAAGAAATTTATGGGGAATTCATATTGTTTTCTATGGCAGCCCCACAGTCATTTTACATTCTGAAGGATATTAATTCTGCTCCCAGTGAGAAGGAAATTCTGTCTTGGACAACTGCCAGCCATCTGATTTGGTCATGGGTTCACTGATCCCAGCAGTGATATAGGGATCCAATAGTTACTGGTGGGATTACACCAAGTCCCTAAGATCGAGGAACCAGGATCTAGTTGCAATGAGTGCCCAGGAGCCACGACAGAGCCAGGAATGTGGACATAGTGTTGGTGGTATTGTGTGGCCAGGACGTAAAGACCATATTCCAGGGGTCACCTGGTGACAATATGGGGTTGGTCCCCAATTGCAAAAGGAACTCATCTGTACCCCCATTTCCCTTCCCAACATCTAAGCAGGCTCCCTTGACAGGTAGCCTTGTCAGGCTACAGCCATCAACTTCCATATTCCAACCTTTTTCTTAGGGGTTTCAATTGGGGCAAGAGCAGACAGATCACCTTAGGCCTCACCCACCAACCGGAGAATTGCAGCAGGTTTGGGGAGGGACTGGAAAGTCACCTGCAGGACCCTATGGTGCCATCACCCACCACAAAATTTCATACTGTTATTTCTAGGTGATGCTGCAGGGATTTCAAGTGGTAATCAATGAGTGAAAATAGTCTAATACAAATAGAGTGAGCAATTATTTCATGTAAAAGTTGAAACTGAGAAAGATTAAAAACTGAAACGAAATGAAAATTTTTCAAAAGACAACAATGACCAATTTCATTTTCAGATCTCACCAAAACATGAATAGAGTCCAGTGGGAACAGCAATCAATGAATCTTTGGAAAGCATATTTTTGCTAATGTATACTTACCATGTATGGAAATATTTATAGAAGAAAGGCTATGAATCTCATCTCCTCAGTCCTCATCTGTAATTACCGAGAAGTTCCATTCCATTGTTTTCATAATGTTACTCTTCTCATTTTTATTCAGGTGTTATCTTGAATTCATTTCTCATTGTGTTTCCATTCCATCAGATTTTTGATAGCTAATGGCCCTGTGAAAATAAATGCTAAAACAATTAGATTTTGACTGAATGCAGAGGCTTGGCAAAGCATTCTGTTTCCATCCTGTCAGTTCACAATTCAAAAACCATGAATCATTCCTTAGAGACTCAGAAGTACAAATGTTCCCAGCAAATAAAGTGTGACAGCAAACTTAGATTAACATTGTACATTCAAATGTGTTTGGATAACTAAGATATCTGTTTGATTAAGATTTCTCAAAGAGGAGTGTAGTCTTGCTAATTAGCAAAAGATGGACATTTTTAGAACCCAACTAGATATTTAGGAAATGAAAGCATCAACCTTCTTCCATTGTGAAGGAGGTCAGTGGATATGAAACATTAACTCTACTTTCTCTTCAAAGATGCTGCCAGACCTGCTGAGTTTCTTCAGGACTTTCTGTTTTTGTTTATTTCAGAATCTCCAGAATTGCAATTCTTTATTATATTTTAGTTATACAACATGATTTATGGCTATTGTTATGATGTGCAGCTGTAAAATCAGATTTTCAACACTTACATAGAGTCATAGATTTATTCAACATGGAAACACTCCCTTCAGTCCAACTCATCCATGCGATCAGATATCCTAAATTTATCCAGTCCCATTTGCCAGCATTTGGTCCATAACCCTCTAAACCCTTCCTATTCACGTACCCATCCCAGTTGCCTTTTAAACGTTGTAATTGTACTAGCCTCCATTATTTCCTCTGGCAGTTTATTCCATCAATGTAACACCCTCTGCATGAAACATTTGCCCCTTAGGTCGCTTTTATATTTTTCCCCTCTCACCTTAAAACCAATGCCCTCTAGTTTTGGACTCCCCCAACCTAGGGAAAAGACACTGGGGTATCCAGCCTATTAATGTCTCTCATGATTTTATAAACCTCTTTAAGGTAACCCCTCAGCCTCCCATGCTCCAGGGAAACCAGCCCCAGCCTATTCAGCCTCTCTCTATAGCTCAAACCCTCCAATCCTGGCAACACCTTTGTAAATCTTTTCTGCACACTTAAGTTTAACAATATTTTTTTGTGGAGCTGCAAAGGAACAGAAGGAACCAGCTGAAGGTTGAACTCAGTTTGGAGCCAGGTGTCACCTTATTGGTGCATCATTAAAATGAACATCACTCTCCCCATTAATTCTGATGAGAGTTTTGCAGTGACAAACAGATAAAGGTGTGATAGGCCTGTAGATCTTTTCATCCACATTTGAGAACCACAGATATGGAATAAAATGTCGATAATAAATTCTTACAGGAAAATTCACTTCTGTCTTGCTCCCCTTTCAAGTGGGATATGTGGTAAGTTTGTCAGATGTCCTATATAAATGTTGTACCCTGGAGGTGAAATCCAATTTTAACCCACATGTTCGCAAAGCCTTAAATTTCTTCAAAGTAATGTATGAGAGGAAAGCATAACAAAATTAATGATAGTAATATTAATTACATTGCAACCATTCTGTACTTATTCAGCCATTCAATAAGTCTCTAGTTTTATAATAATTGTTTTTTGCAACCTTTTCCAGTTTGTAGCAGTTATTTATGTGAGTCTGTACTTACTACTTTTGTTATACTCACATATTCTTTCTGTGTACGTCTGACATTTTCATTACCTCAATAATCTATCATTGCAGTGTATTTTCTTATTAAACCCGTCACTACTGTTTGCCTTTAAGTCTTAATCAATTTGGCCTTCTACAAATTAAATCCTTGAACATCACTGGTTATCACAGTGTGAAAGCCAGAAACATTATTTTCTTAAAATTGAGTTCTATAGCAAATAATTCATGTTCTGATTTTTAAAGAATGGTACTGATGATAGCAAAAAGCAATAAGTTTTTTTATTGCTGAAACATATACATTATATTGACGACTTGCTCTAATTATGTCTAGTGTAGCTTCTACCATTCTGGTTTGCAACAGTACCTGGATGTCTTTGTATTCTAGTCACCTGAAGGTAAGCATGTAGGTGCAGCAGGCAGTAAAGAAGGTAAACAGTATGTTATCCTTCATAGTGAGAGGATTCAAGTCTAGGAGAAGGGATGTCTTGCAGCAATTATACAGACCCTTGGTGAGATCACACCTGGAATACTAAATGCAGTTTTGGTCTTCTTTTCTGAGGAAGGATGTTCTTGCCCTAGACAGAATACAGAGAAGGTTTATCAGACTGATTCCTGGGATGGCAGGATTGACATATGAGAGAATGTTGAATTAGTTAGATAGGAAGAAAAGTTTCTCATTGATGGAGGGATCAATGTTCAGGTGGCACAGATTTAAGTGGCAGAAGGTTTGGAGGAGATGTGAGGAAAATCTTTTCCACCCAGAGGTTAGTGGGAACCTCAAACTCACTGCCTATGAGGACGGCAGAGGCAAAAACCCTCAAAACGTTTAAGAAGTATTGAGGTGTGCACTTGCGATCCCAAGGCTATGAGCCAAGTGCTGGAAAATGGGATTAGAATAGCTAGGTGGTTGTGCCCATGCTGGACAAAAACAATGGGCCAAACAGCCTTTTTTTCTATATTGTAGACCTCTATAACTCTATGACTATGGTTGGGATTATATTGCTGGAGTTCAGAAGAATGAGGGAGGTATCTCACAGAAACCTATTAAATTCTAACAGGGCAAGTTAGGGTAGATGCAAAAAGGATCCCAATGGCACTGCAGTGCAGAACCAACTGTCATGGTTTAACAGTCTACAGGGTAAACCATTTATCACTGAGATGCAGAGAAATCTCTTCAGCCTGAGACTGGTGAGCCTGTGGAATTCACTACCATAGAAAGCAGTTAAGGCCAAAACATTGGAGGATATCAAGAAGTAGTTGGAGTTAGCAGGTAGGACTAAAGGAACCAAAGGATATGAGAGAAAAGGGAGAAGAGTTGGATGATCAGACATGATCATAGTGAATGTTGGAGCCTTCTCCCTCCCCTAATCTCTGTCTTCAGTACTACAACAATGTGGTTAATTCTTCACTCCCTTCTGAAATGGACTAATTAGTTCGAGAGATGGGCAATGAATGCTGGTCTTGTTAGTGAGGCTGACATCTCATATACAAATAAAGGAAAAATAAAACTTATATGTGGTATTTCAGCTATGCTTAAAGGGCTTTGCATGCCGTCTGTTTTGTTTGCAAACCTAGGACAGTTCTACTTGTACTCCTGAACAAGGTCACCTAAATCCTTGGACATGATATATTCAAGGGTATGTTTCTTTAATCAATTAGATTAAAAGATTGACAGATAAACAGAGGAAGACTCAATACAACTTTGTATGCAATGTCGAATCAGGTTCAAAAAGAGAAATAAATAGAGGGAAATCATGATTGGAAAAAGGAACAGAAAAAATGAAACAAAGGATAAATAAGAAAGAAGCTAATATTGACTCTCTTAAGCAATACATATCATGAACTTTCCAAGAAAATTAATAGCAAGATGCTGTTTCCACAGACCTAATGGAACAGCAATAAACATTGGCTCAGAGCTTTTGTTGATTCGTAAGTGCAGGGTACCTCTTTAATACAAATTGCTGTTAGCTTTACACATTAAGAACAGCATGCAGCTTCAAACAATTCTATTTTTTCTGCAAATGGTAGATGTAAAAGTTTTATGATCATTCTTTACTCTGCATTCACAAGTGGAAGCCACATTTAGTGTTTCTTCATCTCAAAACACCACGACACTAAGGCAAAGGAAGCAGAAATAAAATATTGTGTACAGTTAATAGCTTTGTACACAGTAAGGCAGCAATACTGCCTTGCAGCAGAGACTTAAATATGGCAGCCTATTAATGACAGCAAGAAGGTGAGAGTTGAAAAGTTATTTGAGTGGGTTTCCCTGGTTGCACAAATTTTCCCTCATTGACCTTCAACCCAGTGTTTGGAGATATGTCCCTCATGATAGATAAGACATCACAGATTGGCTGGATCAGCATCAGTGCGGATAGTTTTGCTTAGCTTTTGTCATTCGAAACAGAATAAAAAAGCAGAGAAAATAAAAAAGAACAAAAGAAAATAAAGAGGGTTGATAAGGAGGCCCAGGTTCAAGTCCCACCTGCTCCAAAGTTGTGCAATAACATCTCTGAACAGGTTGACTGGAAACCAAAACAGAATAAAGGATAAATAAGACAAAACAAATAAGCAATATTTGACATCTGTTAATAACACAAGGGTTATCGAGAAAAAGTGGCCTCTTAGTATTCAAAAATGGATGAGCAAAGAGCATACAATAATCAAAGTAGCCGTGGGGTCTTCATGAGAAAACATGTTTGTTGAAAGTGGGTGTATGAAGTCCAATTCTAATGCTCTATGAAACATCTGTTTAAGTGTTATTTAAGTGAAAAGGTGTCTGATTTAAACCACTGTCCAAGGTCAGATTTTAGCAATCAGCCATTATCATCTAAATTCAACGTTGAAATGGATACATCATGTTAGCACAGCATTCCTATTCTTATACTTTACTCCAAATAACTCCTTGAATGTCCTGAGCAGTTTAGCTGAAATCCATTTAATATCTATTTTGAAAGGGCAGCATCACTGAGAGTGCACCTCTCTCTCTTTTGGTCGAATGGATTTTTCAGTAGGTTATATTATTAACTTCTGAGCTCATGTCTCTCTGACTCAGATTAAAAAGCATGTTAAACTGGCACTTACTCATAATAATGGGAAATAACAAATTTGTAATAAATCCCATTCTCATAATATGAACCTGGAAGCAGGTGTTGTAGCATCAATGGAAAACCCCTCTCACAAGTCCTCATACCTTCCAGAGAGGCATAAACAAATCAGCAAAAAGGTGAGGAAGTATTCTTCAGGACAACCACCAGTCTTAATAGATAGAGGCAAATGTTCAACTGTAACCCGATAATCAGACCTCAACTTTGGGATTATGTTTGCTAAAAGATGTACTTTCTTTATATGCTTCACTTTTCTGTGATACTTTTACATTCATGATTCAGATAAAGTCAATAATCACACAACACCAGGTTATAGTCCAACGGGCTTAGTTGGAAGCACTAGCTTTCGGAGTGTTGCTCCTTCATCAGGTGGACCACCTGATTATCAACCACCTGATGAAGGAGCAGCGCTCAGAAAGCTGGTGCTTCCAGATAAACCTGTTGGATGATAACCTGGTGTTGATGTCATTTTTAACTTTGTACACTCCAGTCCAAGACTGACACCTCCAAATCATGGTTTAGATAGTTTAAGCACAATATTTGAATAAATTACAGTACCATAAAACACCTTTAATGTAAGCTATTAATCTGATTTATTCTAATTCAAAGAATATTTATGTGACTGAAATGATCAAAACATGCTAGAATTTCATGTTCAATTTGAAGGATTGAAATGTGCATTTAAACTTGAATGATTGCAGTTATAAGAGTCTGCAGGCAGAGCTAGTTAAAGTGAACCTGGAAATTAGGTTAAAAGGTCAGACTGTGGAGATGAAGAGGCAGACTTTTACAGAGATATTTAATCACTCTCATCAAAGATTTATGCCAGTGAGAATGAAAGGCACTTTGATTGAAATCTTATAGGGGTCTGAGCAACTCTGGCTATGGTGATATTTGTGACAGAAGCATGTGGGAGACCTGACGAGGCCTATCTCAAAGTTGAAAGCATCTCACACATCTTTGGACGTACATGGAATAGTGTAGGTTAGATGGGTTTCAGATTGGTATGACAGGTTGGCGCAACATCGAGGGCCGAAGGGCCTGTACTGCGCTGTAATGTTTTATGTTCGATGTGAGTGGCAAGGTGAGCTGCTGACAAAGCAGCAGCGCATCAACAATCAAGGGGCATTGCAGCTTGTTAACTGACTTATTGGCGGCCCCAATCAACTCATTAATATTCAACTTCCTATCTTGCTAAATAGGCCAAAGAGAAATTTTGATATGGAAATCAGAGTGAGTACCAATCAGAGCGATTTCAGCTTGACGCTTGGTCTGAAGGATTTACATGTCGCTTTGGGCATATTGCATGGGCACCAACCACTGACACTGGCACCTGACATCATAACTACTGTGGCACTTCTTTGAACACATGTAGACTGCTCAGGAAACACAGGCAGGCGTTGCAGGGTGCACCAACAACCAGCATTGAGTGGCTGCTACACAGACACTTTTATGCACAGGGACAGGCACCCAGCTCATAGCTTGGACCAGGCTACATCTCAGGGCTCCTTGCTAATTCTGTTCATGCTTGCTCTTTTAGTGCCTGTTAGTATGCTTGCAGCATCCATGCCTTACCTTGTTGCACTTTGCCTGTTAGTTTGTTCGTATTTCAGCCAGAACCAAAGGCTATCAGGTGAATATATAAATGTGCTCTTTTGCACAGGCACATGGATAGATTGCTTGTTAGCTAATGGGGCAATGCCTTTGTAGAACAGTGGAGATCACTTTTGAAGGGGAAGGAAATCAAGCCTGGGGGTTGCAGAGGTATTTATAGAGTTGGGAACAAGGACGGTGGTGGAGGGAAGCTCCGATCATATGGGGAGGTAGACCAAAAACATCAGAGGGCAGGGTACGCTATGGGATTAGGGTGGGGGTCGTGGCGTGGTTATTGATAATGACTACAATGTGGCCTCCACAGGTGGAGCTTAGAGGAGCAGGGTGAGCAGCATTAAAAAGTCATGTTCAGGGGTAGGAGACAGTTGGAGATGAAGTTCAGTGTGGTTGATATTCATATATCGGGGAATGGGCTGTCATGCTAAGTGAGATAAAAGGGGATATGAAGGCTCTTTGGAGGTGGCTAGCAGTCAGGCAAAGCCCAGTGCTGACCGCGTTCACTGTGAGTTGCATTCAATGGCAACACTTGCCATTCTCTGTATGCACAAGGCAATTAAAAAAAGAGCTCAGACAATGCCCTGGGTGGGTGGAGTCACTATCACTTTGATTGGCGAAAGGGTGGGATCCATGTCTGCTGGATGCAGACACTGAAGAGGCAAATACATAAAGAATGGGTTTGCAGACTCCAGCTGCATTTCATTTTCAAACATTCATTCATATGTAATGTATGCAGAGTGAATGGATTAGGCTTCAAAGACGGATCGCATCATGCCATTGCTGCTGGCCAACTAACATTGTCATCTCAGTGATGCAGATGGATGTGGGTGTCCTTATTCATAAGTCACTGAAAGCTATAATATGCTAATGTAACAGACAATTGGAGGATAAGTAGTACGTTGGTGTTTACCACAAGAGTATTTTTTTGTATAAGAGTACAGAAGTTTATATTTGGTTAGACTGCTCCCTGCAGCATTTTGCAGGAGGACATACTTGCCATTGAGGGAATGCAACAAAAACTTATCAACTTGATCCCTGGCATGACGGGATTGTCCAAGAGGAGGTGTTAAATTAATAGATTAGATTACTTAGTGTGGAAACAGGCCCTTCGGCCCAACAAGTCTGCACTAACCCTCCGAAGAGCAACCCACCCAGACCCATTCCCCTACATTTACCCCTTCACCTAACACTACAGGCAATTTAGCATGGCCAATTCACCTAACCTGCACATTTTTGGACTGTGGGAGGAAACTGGAGCACCCGGAGGAAACCCACACAGACACGGGGAGAATGTGCAAACTCCACACAGACGGTTGCCTGAGGCCGGAATTGAACCCGGGTCTCTGGCGCTGTGAGGTAGCAGTGCTAACCACTGTGCCATCGCCCACTGAAAAGAAAATGAAAATCCTAGGGAAATTTTCTCTGGAATTTAGGAAAATATGATGTCATCCAATTGAAACACACAAAGATCTCATGTGGCTTCTAGGTTATCTGCTTGTGGGGCAAAGAAGGGTATGTTTTCTAGAAGGAGAAAGTGAGGACTGTAGATGCTGGAGACCAGAGTTGAAAAGTGTGGTGCTGGAAAAGCACAGCAGGCCAGGCAGCATCCGAGGAGCAGGAGAATTGACGTTTTGGGCTAAAGCCCTTCTTCAGGAAGCGGGCTGAGATAAAAGGTGGGGGG